>NC_064601.1:44734081-45041789 GCF_943734735.2 Anopheles gambiae
CTGCAGCAATTGGCAATTGATGAAGGGGAAAACTTTCCCTTGGCGAGACAGGCGTTGTTAGAGGACTTCTATGTCGATGACTACATTGGTGGTGCCTCTAGCGAAGAAGAAGCAGTTAGGTTGCAAGCTGAGCTGACGCTATTGTTGAGAAAGGGCGGATTTCATCTAACTAAATGGAATTCTAACAAACCAGATGTTTTATCTAGCGTTTCAGCGGAAGACAGAGCAACATCCTACGTTAAAATGTTTGAAGTTCCAGAGGAGCCAATAAAAACTCTAGGTATCGCGTGGCTACCAGAATCGGACCAACTGTACATAGACTCGAACATTCAGATGAACAACGAGAGCTGGTCCCGTAGAAAGGTTTACTCTTTGGTAGCACGTATATACGACCCTTTGGGGCTGGTGGCTCCTGTGACATCTTGGGCCAAGATAAATATGCAATCGTTGTGGTTGGCAACTGATGACTGGGATGAAGAAATACCGGCTGTCATGCAAGAACGATGGTATGCTTTTCAATCACAACTCGGGTTGCTGAAGGAGGTTAAGTTTTCGCGCCATGCTGTTGTGCATAATCCTGTTGCTGTTCAACTACATTGCTTTTCGGATGCATCTGAAGCGGCTTATGGGGCATGCGTGTATGTTAGAACGATTGGTAGCAGCGGGGAAGTGGTAGTTGAGTTGCTTGCTGCAAAGTCTCGTCCTGCGCCGCTGAAAAGAGTCAGTTTGGCCCGGTTAGAACTTTGTGGAGCATTACTGGCAGCAAGGTTGCAGAAAGTGGTACGCCAAGCGTTGAGAATTCCAGACGTGGAAACCTTTATGTGGACTGATGCGACAATCGTGTTGCATTGGATTCGAGCACCATCCCATTCTTGGGCTACGTACGTAGCGAATAGGGTATCCGAAATTCAGGAATTGACGCATGGCTACAAATGGATGCATGTGAAGGGCGTTGACAATCCTGCCGATATTGTATCGCGTGGAGCTATGCCGAACGAGCTGTTAGCATCGAAGCTGTGGTTCCATGGTCCCGGGTGGTTACAACTATCAGAGGAAGAATGGAAGAAGAATGCCAGCGGTGTGTTGGCAATTCCCGAAGAGGAGTTATTGGAACGAAGGAAGAGCTCATTGGTGGCCGCAGTAAGTAGCGAGAGCGATGATTGGTGTGATAGGTTTTCCAACTATGACAAATTACTGCGGATCACTGCGTATTGTATGAGATTTATTCGTTGTTGCCAACGAAAGCTGGATCCTAAACACAAAGGTGTTTTGTTGGTGAGCGAGCTAGCAGAGGCGAAAATTCGACTGGTGAAAAGAGAACAACGGATATACTTTGCGGCTGAGATCAAGGAGTTGTCTGCTGGACAAACGGTACGTCCCAAATCATCACTGAAGACATTAGGAGCTTTTTTGGACGGTGATGGTTTGCTCCGAGTTGGTGGCCGCTTGCATCGCGCTAAAGCCATGCAAGTTTGTAGCAGATTTCCGTTGGCGCTACCCAAGAAGTCACGATTTACTAGGCTAATGGCAGAATATTATCATCGATTGGCACTTCATGGTGGGCCAACTGCAACATTGAGCGCACTCAGGAGAGAATTTTGGCCAATTCAAGGACGATCTTTGGTCAATAGTGTTTGCAGAGGCTGTCTGGTATGCTTCAGGATGAATCCCGCGTTAGTTCAACAACCACCAGGACAGCTACCCGTGTCGCGTGCTATGCCAGCTCGACCATTTTCGATCGTAGGGGTTGATTTCTGTGGACCCATTTACTTGAAGCCGGTGCATCGCCGAGCGGCAGCTGAAAAAGCATATATTTCAATCTTTGTGTGTTTTTCAGTAAAAGCTGTTCACATCGAGCTTGTGGAGTCTCTATCAACTCATGCATTTCTAGCGGCGTTTCGTCGGTTTGTGGCAAGACGGGGTTTGCCCAGCGAGGTCTATTCCGATAACGGTCTCAACTTCCAAGGAGCGAGTAAGGTGATCGATGACTTCTACACGTTGATGAACAGCGATTCGGCGGTGGAGGATATATCGAGATATGCTGTTGGCGCTGGCGTTAAGTGGCACTTCATCCCACCCCATGCACCGAACTTTGGCGGCCTTTGGGAGGCAGCGGTAAAAGCGGCAAAACGCGTCCTACTGAAGGTTGTTGGTGATCGGCAGCTGGCGTTTGGGGAGATGTCGACGGTACTGGCACAAGTGGAAGCTCAACTCAACAGCAGACCGCTTACACCGTTGTCGGAGGATCCGGAAGAACTTGATGTATTGACGCCGGGGCATTTTCTAATCGGGGCTCCGATGAACGCTCTACCGGAGCCTGACGTGGGTGATGTACCAGTCAATAGATTGAAGCGGTACGAGGAATTGCGTAGAGTGGTACAGAATCATTGGGCGCGTTGGCGTAGGGAATATTTTAGCGAACTACATAACGAACATCAACGCGGCAAGGCAGTAGTAAAGCTAAAGGTAGGACAAATGGTCCTGTTGAAAGAGGATGGGAAGACTCCTCACCATTGGCCAATGGGACGGATTGCTGAAGTATTTCCTGGCCCAGATGGCGTAGTGAGAGTCGTTAGTATCAGGACTAGGAACGGCTTGTATAAGAGGCCAGCGAATAGGATTAGTCTTCTTCCGTTTGAGAGAGTGAATTAGATATCATAAAGTCAGGCATTTTGTGAAGTAATGGAAAGAGGTAAATTTGGTAAATTTAGGTGGCCGCTATGTTGGAATGTAAGGGTTATGAAACGGTCATTTTGAATTGTTTGCGGTTGTTTTGTCAGTTGGGAATTAAAAGTTAAATGTATTTTCTGGCAGCACTGCCGATCGACAATTTGTGATTAAGTATGTGTGCGAATAAAGCGGCACTAGCGCATGAAACTCGATACGAGCCGGACGTGTTCTTTACTTTCTTCCTTTGGCGATCGAAGACGACACAACAAAACACAACGTAGGGCGTAGAGGCGTCAAGGGGGAAAGGAACCAACAAACCATGTTCCAGAACGCAACACATTCAAATATCAATAATTGACCAACTAATTTGATTTCGTGTCGATTGTTTTATTTTTCCCTTCCACTAAAAACAAACCGTCTACTATTTCAAGCTGTATAACAGACGAAGACCATATTGCTTAGAACACATTAAATCTGAACAAAAGTGTAAGTGTTTTAACTATAATTTAAACAAATTTAACCATTATAAACACACACTTACACCATCTCAAACCGTCACACATACACACACACGCACACGCACAATGATCGCTTTACAGTTGATCTTACAGTGAATCCATTACATTGCATTCTTTTCTTCCAGTTGTTTTGCTACACAATACGATTCTAGGTTTCGTTTGCTACTCATTTTTGTCGTTATTATTTTTGTTCGTTTTTTTTCTTCAACTTTAATTTTCATAGTATAGGAGAACAAACAGAATGTATATATTTGAGTTTTGTATATATATCTATATAGATGTATATATATGCCATTGGTTCAATATATAAGACACGTAAATGTTTTTTTTTTCTTCTTTCAAGCTATCTCGTACTACTTAGGTTTAGTTTTCCTTGTGCCGTAAACGTGTGAACAGTATCCGTCATTTTTTAAATCTGTTTTGTTTTAACGAAATGTTTCATCTCTACTAATTTCGTCACTTTTCTTTCTTCGCCGTCGTCTCCTGTACTGCGCAAACACAATTTCCTTGCTTTCTTTGCTGCGGTAGATTTTTTGCTATCTTGTCGCAAAACAAATATAAAGTGTATCATGCACTCACTCCTTTTCTATGTCACTGGCGGGGGTTTGTTTTGCAAGCCTAACCAAGGAATGATACTCGAGACGGCTCTATTAACCTAACTTTCCTAACACCTTTCTCTGCCTGACAGCTGACTCGCCCGGTACACGCTAATGGTTTCGAAACTTAACGCGACGAAAAGCGCAATAATTAATCACTATGGAAGATCAAATTGCTAATCTTTCTAAGCCGTAAAATCCGGATGTGTCTGTACTACTATATCAATGTATATAATCGTATGGCGTTGGATTTGAAATCTGATTCTATCTGGTTTTGTGTAATTGAGGAAGAGTTTGATTTATATTAAATTTAGCGTAAGTATCGGAACTGGCGTAAAAACTGGCGAGTTTGGATTTACTACGCTGAATTTGTCGTAGCGAGTTTGTCTCGTTTCTTTCTTTTTTTTTTGTTCTTTTGTTCTTGTTTAACTTCTTAATGAGGTATGGATAGAGAAGGATTATCAACTGGAGTGCAACTGGCACCAGGAGCGCAAGGGTTTTGCTTGGAGAAAATACAAAGGACGAATGTCGCCGAATATAGATCTACTTACTGACTCTTCCTCTGGTAGAGCTACACCACTTTCACTGTACACCCATTGTGTGCGTAAACGCCGCAAACACTCTGTTGTTCTAATAATTCTTCCGTTTTTTTGTTTAATGATCATTGTATCACTTTTTAACTTTTATCTCTATAATAATTCGATCGCTTCTTTTTTTGGTATTATGATTTTCTTATTCTTTTTTCATTTGCAGGGGAAATTGAACAAACATAATTGCATAGCAAAGAGTTACTCTGTGAAGGAAGATGATAAGACTCAATGAAAATTGAAAAGCATCGATTTACTGCTATCGACTTTTACGTGAAATCTTTCTTCTGTTTCGTACTCTCTACCCTTCTTTTACGCGAGCATGGGGATGCTTCCTTTACATGGGTACATAATGTATGTAAATGCAAGTTGTTGCTTTTTTTTTGCTTTCATGCGCCATAACGATTCAATTCCCGGAGCATGTATTCCTTTATGATCTACTCTCATTGCTTCGTTTGTTTTATTGTTGTGTAGCTTCAGGAAATAGTTTGCTCTATAAGTCTAATGCAAATTTACTTTTTTAAAGTTTTCTCGTGTTTCCGGTTTTTTATATATAGTTAGACTCTCAACCCTTTACACTTTTATATGCAGCAGGTGTGTTCACTCTTTTTTTTTTTACAGATCATCTACTAGTATAGTTTGATTTGGTTTTGTAACTATATAGCTTAGAAATGGCAGATTATGCTCCAACGCTGTACAGCATCATTGTTGCGGGAGAATTGCATTTAATGCCAAAGTAAAGCAGCAGTACTTAACATTGATACTGTTGATAGCTAAAAGCTACTATCACCAACCTAAAACGCACACACACACCGAGGAATGCATTCAACTAAATATGGCGAAGGGTTTCAGTCCAGTTATACAACCACGGAAACTTAATATGTACAATTGCAGTTTGTTACTAAAAAGCGAAATTGATAATGATCTTTAATAATGGAGCTTTTGTACGTTTATGCACAAAAAATGTATGTTAAACAAATTTCCAATGATTGATGACACTAACACGCACTCCTAGTTCATTGCAATCATCACATGTGTTTAAAGAGAAATAGTAAGAACCCTGTTTTGTTTGTTAGTATGTCTAGTAATAGTGTGTTTTGAATTACATTGAGATATTCCTCTATGAGAAAGTCTTTCCAACCGCTTTTTTTTGCTTGTGCTAGCTTGTAATTGGCATGGATTGTTCTTCTCAAATGGCCGCCAAGTACAAGAACCTGCAGTAATACTTTGTGTGATCGCATTTCCAAAAAGATTGTTGGTTCAAGATATTCGATAACATAATCATCGCAAGCACATGGTCACCCAAACAGGCAGAACATAATCTAACAATTTTGGTTTTGTATTGGTAGAAGCCAAAAAGAAAATCACCTATCTGGATCGACCATCGATCGCAGCCGATTGAACACTGGATTGTTTATAAAATCTGTTTGGCTCGATTTGTCTCGATCAGGTGTCGCCCTCTTTATAACAACCTTTCTTTCGTCTTCATTTTTGTGTTCGCCACAATCACAACACGATCATTTCCAGCCACTCCTTGGCACCTCTCGCGACCGTATACCTGATCATCGGCAAAAACCGTCCATCCGTTTATGTTGCCATAGGTTTTGCACTTTTCATTTTAATTAAATGTACGTTTTACAACCATTTCTATCGCAATTGCGCTCCGATAGGGAGCTAAATGTTTGCAACGCTCCCGACCGACGCTCCTAAAATTACACTTAAAGGAAGTATGAAATTGTTCCCACGCCTCCGATCGGTATTCTATCGACGTTGAAAGAAGCGTAGAGCAACGAAGCACAGCACTACCGCACCATTCGAGCAACAATTCCTTGCGCTTAGCTGTGCCCGAACTAAATCGTACGTGCCGTTCCGACGAGAATGGACAGTTAGTAAAATATTAACGAATGATGCGATCGTAACAGCCCACTCGAACGATCGTTATATTTCATTGTGTTCTGACGAGGGAGTAGCGCTGGAATGTGATAGAAAAGTTTGGACAAGGAGCACGAATTGGCGGTGCCAATTCGAGCAGGTGATTGCAGGGAGCAAGTAAAAGAGAGATAATGATGCTGATTAGTAAGTGAAAGACAGTTACAGGATGCATGTTGAGTGAATGATGTTTGAAAAAGAGAGTGAGTAAAGATTTTTCTCATAAAAAGATTGGATTTCCACATATAGAAACGTTGTTAAAAGGACGTAAAGTGTTAAAGTAAGCTTTAAAGCATAATGGATGAAATTAACTTATCATTAAATTAAACAACATTTTTGAAAACAAAACCTTTCCAGTTCGTACACTAACTGATTAAATTGAAGAAAGTAAGTATTCTCTTTGTTGTGGCAGTCTAAAATACTAATAATCTAATTGAATTACAAATACAAAGACTTTGAACATGAACTAAAATGCTACGAAGTACTCGCTACTCGCTAACTAAGTACAAAACAAGACATCTGAAGGTGATCTCAAGATGATGTTTAGAATAGTCTATCCGTAGTCTATCAGTAGGTTTTACACCGACCAACACAATTGTTTCTACCACAGTAGCTTAGTAGATGATCGAAACCTTGGAAAGTTTTATAAGCCACAATATGTGTAATTCCTTGCAATGTAACCGTTTCGAGTTTGTGATCGGCCTGTTTTCTTCTAATGAATTTAACCTTTGCAAGCCTATCAGGGCTATGATTGTGTTTCGGAATGTATTACTATCTTTGGAAAATAATATTCTTAAAACATTTTGTTCTTTCAGGTTGATCATTGCTAGCTTAGAGGTGCTTCAATTACAATTTCCTCAGCTTTCATCCTATCCATCAGACCATTCCGTGAGGTTGCAACTAGTACGTAATTAGAGAAGAACAAACCCTACGGGTTGCTCTTGCACATCTCGTCTATGGGAGAGGAATGATATTTGTAAACTACCTTTGATATAAATGCTTCTTCTATGTTATAGTCCACGTTGCAGAATATAGCTTAGTGTACACAATCGCTTTGTATTTTGGCAAAGTCTACGTTTTTCATACTCTCGTTTTCCTATGTACAACGCACAGTCTATGTATTTTTGTTCAGTTTTTGACTAATGGTTTACTTTTGGTTGAAGTTGTATAAAAAGTCTTACATCTAAATCTCACATTGTTTGCACCCGCACAAGCTCTACAGCGCGCTCAGCTTTATGCTAATGCAATCGTTTCGATTGGCAAAACCGTTCAATCTGCAATTGTAGAACACAAATCCGTGCCTCGTGCTCGATTATGTGGTCTTCATAATCGTATGATCGCAGTCTCTCGTTGCCGTTGCCGTTGCTGCTGCCGGTGCAGGACTTTCGCTAACTATCACCCACCAAACGCTACCCCATACAGTAGGAGCGGCTAAATCGGAACTACGCAAATTACTATCTAGTAGTACCTTAAATATCAGTAAGGATACGACTCAATGTTGTTCCTGTTGCTAAAGTCCAATCCATCGGCTGGTTGGGGCATCAGGCCGAAGCACACAAAAACACATCAGAGGTTTGATTTTCCCACGCAAGATCGGTAGATTGCGTCCGTTGGAAATGCATGTCAAAGCCACGGAGATAAATAACCGGAAAACCGGAACCAGCCACGAGAGCGATAACGCAGAAGTACACGAACCCGAACCCGTTTTGAGAGAAAGAAAAATGCAATAAAACGTTATCGAATCTCTTTGAGGTATGGGGCAACAGTTTCGCCGCAGAAGGGTAATGGTGACATGACTCCATATGATCAGTGTATTATGGGAAGCGGTCTAACCGGTGGAAACACTCTACCGACATCAAATGGAATAATTGCAGTGCAATGCTAGAAAAAACAAGTCACATCAATTACGTCTACTTGTGAGCATTTCAAATAAGCATATCGTTTTGCCTACGGAAAGGGAATGGATGCGGTGCCTAACGTACACACATCCCATCACAGATTGTACATAAACGAATGTGTCTGTATAGCATGTCGAAACATTATACGATAGTGACAGAAAAGGATAATGAATGGGCGCTCTTTGATATTCTCTACATTTCACTTTATGATTAGAAATGACAGTTTTGAGGGTAGTACGAGACTACTACAAATTATAACGCAAAGCCAAGAGAGATAGAGTGAGAGATAGACAGAAAGAGAGGGAGTGAGAGAGAGCGGCGAAGGTAAGTCTAAGAATTGTTCACAGGGAAGACTATTAGTCTATTGCACTATTACCACGAAGCACGATGAAGGGATTTGCCGGAATTCTACATGACAAACTATAAATTCCGATGATTAGAGCGTCGTATGAATAATGATTCGATTCGATACACAGTAAGATTACATATGATAACACACAACAAGCCTGTAGCACTGTGGTTGTGGCACAATACTAAACAAAAAAAAAACATACATATACTGTTCATAAACTCTATTCATTTATCGCCAATGTTTGCGCATGGCGGCATTGGAAGCATTAAAAAAATAAAAACAAAACAAACGAATAAACACACCGTCATCTTGAAAATTCAACTTACGTTAGGCATCTCTTCATATATTTCACCTATAAAAAAAAACTCTGGTGTCTGAATGAATAAGGCTATTTTTTTATTATTTTGCAATGTAATTGATTCCCCGTTTGCTTTCTTTAATGATATGTTAGGAGCATTCTTACGACTAAGAATTAATCTTTCTGGCAAACTATTTTTCAATCGCTTTGGTCTCTTAACATTTTCCATTTGCTCAAAGCTTGAACCGAAATAAGAGGATTAGAACAGTTGCTAGCGAGATTCGCTAAGATCCAGCCTTTCTTGCTTTTTGTGTGGCCCTAATAACCTGTTAGTAAAATCTTCTTGCTTCAAGGTTTTGCTTTATAAAATTGTTCCCATCAGATGTTAAAAGAATCACTATCTTTGCAGCTTTCAAAATATTACATGATACGGTATGGAAAAGTACGCATTCTATCTAACAAGCAGAACAATTCATTTATATAATACCTAATTCGCACAAAAATTGAAAACTCGAACAAATATAAACGAAACTAACCTTCTAACCTTATTATGCTGGGCATAGGGACAATTACAAAGGCGAAACATTGTGTAACGTGTTTTTTCATATGAAATGGGTAAAAAAACTACATGCTTGAACAAAGGATTTTAACATAAATCCATTTTTATCGTACAGAATAGATATTCAACCAATATGAATGCTGGATAATGACTGGACTAACATAAAAAATATATACTACGTTGGTTGCAATTTACAACTATTTGTTTTTCTTTTATCAATTAAAATTACTTGCGTAGTAATGTTTTTTTGAATTTACTAACCGGCTTTACTTGACCTGCAGTGGCCATATATAACCGATAGTTTAACGCATTATTTTACGTTCATGATACACAAAATAGAAACAAAACCCTGTCCGCTTTGCATCGCGTTAGTACGCAGGTACAGGTATTTAGATTACGGCAACAAAAACTATATTCCTTAAGTATCTAAAACTGGACTGAACATATGTTATTAAGCTCTGTGCTAAGGCTCCTTCATATATGTTATGCTATTTTTTCGCTTAACGTATGCACAAAGATGCTTTTTCCGAGAACCATCAATTGTAAGCAGATGTTTTTTACGACGCGAACGAGAGGCTCGTCATGCACCTTTCACTACAAAGTAAAATCTAGTCCTAATGGAAATCAAATATCAGTTGAAACAAAGCAAAGTTTCGGCCTTGTTTAGCATAGGTAAACCAGGCAACAATTAAAACGACAACAAAAAGAAAATCGCACTTCTAACACAACACAGAGAATCGCGCTAAATGGCCGAATAAACGCAATCATACTATAATCGTAATAAGGGTAACCACTAATCAAAGGGAAGACATGAATAAATTATTAAAAACTGCATAAGCAACGAATCGGGAAAAGGACTGCCGAATGAAAAAAAAAAAACTGATCGGCAGCCTAAAGCTTCCTTACATGCCATAACAAACTTAATCAATTGTTTTGCTTTGTTTTATTTAGTTACGAGCAATGACAACGGAAACCCAGGATAAAGATGAACAGAACATATTTAAAATGATCAATTAGACTTATCGGTACGTCTAATTACCATCATTTTCTCCTGCATAAACCGTTGCCAATGCTTCGTTAAAAAATAGCTCATCTAGGTAAATGAGTATAAGAATCGGGGAAAGAAATCCTCCAAGAGGATGTACACTAGGATATTATTAGGATGAAGATGTTGGTGTAGCTGTGTAAGTGTGCATGTAAGTAAATATGTCGGGTGATTATTCAGTACGGGGTATTGCGCATTCGTACTCTACCTCTGTTATTGTGCACTATAGAGTTGTACGAGGGTACGTAGAGTGCCGCCTTAGCTCTGCCATGGTCTTCTGCAACACGCACTATCAGTGGTTGATTGCCACCCTGCGGGATCACATTATTGAGGGCCGATATTGCTTCCTGCGCTTCCTCGCGCTTGTTGAACCTAAAATAACAGCATAGTTCATGTAACAAACCGTTAAAAGTTAAGACATCATTTGCCTGCAGCGCTAGGCAAACGTTGGAGATAGTCGTTTTGATTCTTACCGTACGAAGGCTACTCCACGCGGCTGACCCGTTAGCTTATCTCGAAGGATATTCTTTTGCACGATGGTACCGTACTTGCCGAATATGATATCCAGCTGCTCCTCGGTGATCGTGCGGGGCAAATTCGTGATGTACAGATTCGTTTCCTTGATATCGTCGCTCTGTGGCCGTGCGTACGAAACCTTTAGACGCTTGTTACGCAGCGGATAGCCATTCAGACATTTGATCGCTCGTTGTGCCGCTTCCTCGTTCAGGTAGTTTACGAAACCAAAGCCGTAGCTGTACCCAGTCTGCTTTGGTCCCAAGCACGATTAAGAATTGTTGTATGGAGAATGTGTCGAAAAAGAGAGAGAGAGACGAAAACGAAAACAATAAACTAGCAAAATCACGGCACGTTCCTCATTCCGTGAAACAGTTCCAGCATTTTTCAAAACCATACTGTAACCGGTTGATGAAAGCGGCAAACAACAAAACATAAAGATTAAATGTACTATTATAATGTGGTCTCTACGGCTGACATCTGATTCCTAACAGCAAGCACCTAACTATTATAGTAAGCTCATGCGAGCACAGTACCATGAAGACGAAATGGAAACAGCAAAAGATATGTGCTGTATTATGCAAAAGGAAGACAGTATTATGCACTACAACTATCTAAAAAGCATCACTTGAAGCTAAAGATAGAAAACAAAATTAAACATTGAAACTGATATCGCTTTGTAAAAATGAAAATCGCAACGTACATTGAAGTGTCCTTTTTCATTCGAGCAACACACAAAAGAAAGAACATCATTTGCACGAAACCCGAAAACTAAAGCCTTCCCGAGGACGCTTACATGTGTCCCAAGGCCAAACCATCCATATTCCCAACACCCTGGGTGCCCTCCACATTGCATGTAAGCCCCAATTATGTTATTTCTAATTCTAAATTACTGCAGTCACTGTCAGTGAGAAGAATCTGTTAACGATACCGCCTTTAGCGATTGGCAAGCATGACAATGATGATGATGGCAATGGTGATGATAATACTTGGTGCGAAATGTAGCTTAATGTGTGCAGCGGGCTTCACAGCCCAGCAACTTATTTCCGCTCGGCCTCATTCAAAATGCGGTATATGGCGATGTGGAGAGCTTAGCGCTGTGTTTTCATTTAATATTGCTTCGCTTGCTTTGCCTAACGCCGAACGCACTAAAGCTAATGATGCCAAGAAGGTTCTACCAGTCAGACTGAAAGATGGGCAATAAGCGTCTACAAACTACCCGGCTAAGCGTCATTCCGTTGAGCATACCTTTAGATCTCTCATCAGTCGGCAACTCTCGATGGGTCCCATCGCGGAGAACATCGAGTACATTTCGCGCTCCGTCATATCCTGCGGTAGATAGTTGACGATCAGGTTCGTACCGGCGGTGCCGGACGACCCCGGACCAAAGTTCATGCCGGTCAGCGAGCTGGTGCTGGACGAGGACGTGTGATGATGGGACGCTGGCTGGCTGAGGTGATTGTGATGGTGGTGGTGGTGATGGTGCGGTGTCGACGGATTGCCACCACCGAACGTGCTGCTCGACGGCATATCGCCGTACAGTCGGGGCCGCGAATAGGATGAAAAGTCAGTATCCTGCAGGTAGTTTGACTGGAACATTGCAGAACAATTTGAACTTTTTTATGCGCGCCATACGCGCCAAACACGCGCACACGGCAGCTCGGTTGGTAGTGGTACAGACTGGTCGATGCTGGCTAAAACGAGACAGGATCGGTCACCAGCAAACCGAACGGGACCACCTCGTCGTCGTTTGCGTCCCTTCTTGCAGGACGTTAGAAAGCGTTGAAATAGAAAGGCAGAAGAATCGCTTCCGCCATTTACCAACGCTTTCGGCTGTGATTTATCAGTGTGATCAGCAATTTTAAACTAATCTTTTATCGAAATATTTCTCCATAAGCGATACTCATTGACCAGAAGGGAATGGGTATGACAAAATATACATACCGCACGATTATCGGTACCAACACACAAACGTAAACAAACGCAAAGGAAGGACAACACGATGTAGTGGTGGTCGGTTGCCAAAAAGTGAAAAAGAACGTTCTACAGCCATGGCTTTACTTTAGCCTGAAGCCGTCTAGAACACCCAACCACGAGAACAATCCGACGTCACCGTCGTAATGCAGCAATCCTCGTGGACAGGTTGTCGCCAGCTGACGTGAACTTGAACGTTCGTTGTCGTGGGAACTTTTTTTTACTGCCCCTCTCTGTCATTGGATTCTAAACGACCAGGCACATTCGAAAAGATTTCGTCCGAACGTCCTATTGGGACGCGCCGGAGTGCACCTTAGCTTTCTTTTTCTTTTGCCAAGGACCGGAAACGACCGCCATGAGGTGGGGTAATCGGGAACAGAGTCGTTTTAGCATCAGTATCCCCAGTGCACTCCAACCGGGCACACCGTAGGCGCAAATTGCGCGAGCTGAGATTGAAATTATACAGGCAAAACGTACCATTCCGGAGGGTAACGAGTGGGACATTCCCCACAGTCGGCCGCTACTACATTTTCCGAGCACATTTCGTATCACAAGCGGTAGTTTTACGTGGCCGTATGATGTGCACGTTGTGGGAGCGTGTTCGAAAGCGATGAGATGCAACCGAAAAGGAGAACCGAAAATGAAAACAGGAAAAAGAAACGATATAAGAACATATTGTCAGAATTAGAGGATCAAAATTCATGTAAATACAGTCGAATAAAATTACACAAAATGCAAATGTAGCCCCCCCCCCCCCCCCCCCCCTTTCGCTCCGTGTCAGGCCTAACCTAATCGATGGGTTTGCAGCCGTAAATACTTCTCCCTAACAAGCCTTTTGGTTTAGCTTTAGTGTTTAGGAAAGTTAACTGAGAGAAAATAAGTTCATAAAGCGAATTGATATGTCTCGCATGTTGCAAGAACGATTGATATTCTTGCCGCCGGCCCGCCCGGGGATGATGTTAGGATGACAAGGCACACGCATGGGGCGCGATAAACGACGCACAGCAGTATAAACCACCCCTCTCGTGCTGCTCTTCCCTCTCCCCACCATGATGCACGGACGATCCCCAGGAGACGATGGCGAAAGGATTCACCGAGAGTCGGCTGACCGAGAGTGTGTGTGTGTGTGTTTTCAGTGAGCCCTGCACTATCACTGTGGCCGACTTGATTATTATTTCAAAGTGGATCATTTTTATCGATTTCCTCGCGCTCCCTTCGGACGTTTCCCCATCTCCCCGCACATTCTTTGTTTTCGCCTCAATTCGCAAATATACAACCCATTCGTGCGCTCTTCATTGTATGCACATTTTAGTGATGTGTTTTTTTTGTTTTCTATCTGCTTCCCTTTGAATCATCATAATGATTTCGCTTCTTTTCACTCACACACTCTCAATCATTGGCCTTCGGACTGGGTCATCCTGATTGCTCTCGTACATTGGAGTGTAAGGGGGTAGTAGACTTCATTCCCCATTCAGAACCGCATGGTGCCTCGCCTTCTCCCGCCAGTGGACCATTAAATGATAGGCACCGATTTGAATTCCGCCCCTCTTTCCCCTCTTCGAACCCTTCTCGCTCTCTTTTATGATATTGTTATGCTGAGACATGATTGGTTCGGATTCGCTCAGCGACCCCCAAAACCGTACCTTGATCGAAAGGATGACGAAGGATATCCATTCATTTTACTGTACATTTTCCTCGCTGTAGCCGCAGCTGCCACACGTCGTCCTCGTTCCGTCTCGCTCGAAGTGATTCCTTTTTTATGTATTCTTTGTACAGATGTTTTTTTTTCTTTTTACTTCTTTTCGTTTCACTTCACAGATTCCACGCTATTCCACGCACCACGTTTGCGTTCGCTTTCTCGACAAAAACTCGCCAACTTTCGCGGGGAATGACCAGGGCACAGGACGAACACGAGAGATGACGATGTTGCTGCTGATTGCTGCCGAATTGCTACTGCCTGCTGGTGCTCCTGCCACAACACACAACCAGGACGAGGGCAAATCGCTCTCACAAATTAAATAGGCCTGCTAGGACGTGCTGCTGCCACTGCTTGTGTATGTTTTCAAACTACCACTGATAACAAACGGGACACAGAGCGCACTAGCATCAATGATGGGGCACGACGGAGCAAAGGGAGCCACAGCGCAAGAGTAAAGTAAAAAAAGAGCACATACACACACACACACACACACTCTGAGAAAATCGAAACACGAGGAGCACTATCGCGTACGAGAAGATGCTTTTCACGTTCTTTCAACACACTCTATGCTATGTGCACTAATCGTCAACGTTTGAGCAGAGCTTTTTTGCCTGCTTTTACACCATGGCCTGCTACGTTGATGTGCCCCTGGCGTTGGTATCCAGCGAGCCACAGGGGTTTCCTTCCGCGCCTGCTAAGGAACGATGCACACACTCGCTCACACTATCGACGTATATCCACAGCACCGCGCGCGTTTGTACGACAAAGCGAACTTTTCCGAGGCCTGCTAATGATGCTTCTGCTGCCGCTGCTGGTACCTTCCTCAGTGGGTTTTGAGTTTTCTTTCTAGCAAATTGTTTTCGATTGCTAGTTAGACCAGCCGATGGTACGATGACGATAGAAGGATGTGGGACGGGCTCTGAAGATGAAGAAAAATTTAATCTCTCCACATAATAGATTCCCCACCCACTGATGTGACTGCCGTAGGACAGCAAGCAAGTGCCCAAGAGAGTGTACAGGGCAACGGGCAATCCGCGGCTGGGATAAAATCAATGCAGCTCCCGTGTGTCACTTGCAAGAGATGCACATTAGAGTGTCGAAAATGATGTATTCCCCCTCCTGGATGCTCTTCAGCTGTCACCTGTGCGTGTGGGGCCAACCCCTCCTTTGCTATTCTCCCGTAAAACGATCCGGAGGGTGATTTCACAGTAGGGAGTAGAGCTTACGCTTCACTGAATGCGAGTTTTACGTTTGGCAGGCTTTCCAGTTGGTTCTTCCTTGTCCGCGATGCAGAGCAGCAATGTTACAATACTTTTGCACAAATTAACCTCATTGTGGCATCCAGAACGCTTCTTCCTGCCTTCTTCCACCACCGAACACACAAATCCACCTTTTTTTTTCTTCTCCTAAATTGTGTTCGTAACACGCTGCACAAACACACTCCAATTTTCGCTGCCGTCCACACGGTTCGCACCACAAATCAATCCCACCAGATGAGGCTACTGCAAACGTGCACGCTATCGCAACGCAACGAAAGAAAATGCACCGCTGGGAGGAGAATTGTCGATGTTCTGAAAATTCCTTCGCTTTTGCTGCTTCTTTTCACCCGACCTTCCGACTCTTTGCTGCTGCTGCTGCCTCGTTCGCCTGCACGACTACCATCGCCCGAAAACGCACACTAAACAACACCGTGGGTCTCACTTGACAGCAGCCGTGTACATACACAGCGACCAACTGATGGCTGTTCGGTAAAACTAATCCAAATTAGCTCAATTTTATCGATCTTTCACTTAGAAAAGAGCAGCAATGCATTGGTTTTAAATAATAGGATTATTAATTATGTGAGATATTCTGCACCACATAAAAACAGACCCAAAAACTATAGACAAAATCTCAAGCGTTCGACTAGATGACTTCAACGGCTGGAACCCGGATAATCGAGCGCCCGCAGCTTCTGTCATCCGGTGGAGCGGAATCAAAACATTGCCTTTCCATTGCACAGAAATCAAACAGCTGGGGACGTACCAGGGAAACTCTATCCGCTCGAAATCAAGCGCGTTTTCACGGCAGGAAACATGTCCGGAGTAGTGCGTCGTGATATTTCGCCGATGCTGCAGAAGCTGCGCAACTTTCTGCTCGGTGTAAGTACCCTGTCGAGCGCCTATCGTTCGAGCAAAATTGCAATGTCCCAGAAGATTTACCATTATGTAATCTAATCTGTTTTCCCGGACGGACGGTTTTCCAGCGTCAACATACGAACGCTCTTCGCTTTGAGGATGGAATTGCAGCCAGAACTCAACCGCCACCGAATCTACCCGATGGACCAGCACACAAGTATGTAGATGCCAGCCGGCACCATCGCGCATCGCGTATCAGTAGTCAGTGTTTCTCAAACATACGAACCCCGTTTCAGACTGTCTGCCAACCACTACGTGATCCGTGATGCTCGTCGCGAAGTTGCTCCCCCGATTGATTTGACCACGCAGAAGCTACTGGCGGAAAAGGGGTAACTAGTGTATTTTTTTTAGCAATCCTTCCTAGGTGGGGGGATGTGACATGTCTTACTAACTTTTCACTTTTATTCACACAGATCAGCTGCGAAACTTCCGACACCCGGCAAGTCGTTTGGCTGGGATAAGCATTAAATCTTTCGGACTCGTTATAGGTGAACTATGAAGTGAAAAACAACAAGTGCTGTATCCTGTGTTTATCTAGTGAACGTGCGGTCCCGAATAAAGAAGCGAGGACGTGTACCAACAATTGCCGTCTACTTCATTAGTCCGCTCCCGGTTGATCAACCGTCGCGCCGACATGATCGATTACGAATAGGTCTTCAGGTAGCTCAGTCCATAATCGAACAACTACAGCCTGGTGTCTCCAGTCTCCGTTAGACTCTGTTCCACCAAAACCCCTAGTCGCTCGCGAACATACCTTTCATCCCAGCAGAGTTCAGCATTCTCATGTCATGCATTCACCATTGTCGAGATATCAATTGTTGTCGAAAAGTACGACCTTTGCAAGATAGCATACACTCATCCATCCCCTCGAGGACGCACCGTATTACTCTGCTTTAGAAGTGAAATTTTTAACGACCAGCAGGCACTTCGTCTCCATCCTGTCGATTGTGAAGGCTGTAATACCGTATAAGTGTGGTATACAGGGTTTTACAGGAGTTCTCACAGCTGTGGGACTTTATCGGCTCCTTCTTGCGTGAATTGAACTTAATGTAATGAGAATTTGACTCTCACCTTGTTGGACAAATCCAATAGGAATTTTCAAGGAGCCTTTCCAAAAAGAGTGCCATATAGTCCAATTTCCAACAAATGAAGTTCACTTCCCTTAAGAAAGAGTCAAGGAAGTGTCCCACAACTATGAGAACCCCTGGAAAACCCTATACTTTTCACGGTTGACTGATGCTAGATATACTGTTGATCAGTTACCCAAAATGTAACAGAGCTCGATCGACTAATTTCGGATTCATTTCTATGCATACTATTGTTACTCTACTCACAGGCCAATCACTGCAATGATGTAGGTTTCACGTTTATTTACGTTTATTATTGCCACAAATAAGATAGTGGAGTTTATTACATATGCTGTCCTACCTTTTTTTTTTAATTCTTGATACACTGTTAAAAGCAAACAGCAAAAAGAAAACTTTAAACAATGTGTACGTAACTAGGTTTTATAGTGTGATTTTTTAAACGTGATTTTTGATTTTCTTGCAAGAACTGCGCGTTTTGTTAGTAACTTTTTTTTTCTTTATGTTTCATCAATTGTAAATTGTCATCCTGACTGCGCTCTACGCCAAGTTTAGCAAACTTAACACTATTGCGCACTCATATTGCACAGCACTCTTTGATTATGCCTAATGCTTCTCAATCCCACTTTTCTTGCTTTTCCTCGCCTTCGTCACATTCCTTATCACCAGGTGATAAAGGTGTGTGTAGAATTGCTTTTCCGTTTTTTTCGAATCCAACATGCAAACCGTCCTTTCTAGCCACTATTCTATTGACCGCGTGTTTCATAGTCTATGCTACATTTTACTCAATTTTTGCCTGTTTGCCTGTAAATGTCAATCAATTTTAATATGAATTGTTATCATCTTGCTCAATACGGCTATAGCAGTACTTCAACCGGCTCGCTACTCACGCTGGACGCTACGAATTTCGTACTTTTTGTTTCCTAATTTGTAGTTTGGTGGCGATCATGGAAATTGCACTGCTTTACACGCACAGCGCTTCTCATTTTGCTCCCATAAAGGCAGAAAGGGCATAAAGATGGGAAATGTGCAATGTTTAAAAAATGCGGCATTTGTTACGCTACATAAAAATGGGAAAGACTTGACGCATCGTATCAGGGCGGTTCGTATTAAAACATGCCTTTTCCTGCAAGCACTTTGTCTAATTCGGTTAATTTTCACCGATATCAAATACGGTCTAGTAAAAAAACTCCTTCCACTAAGCAGTCCATACATTCTAGTGTGAAAAAGGGTTTCTACATTTCGTATCTTATTTTCTTCCTTTCCTAAACTATCTCGGTAAAAAGCAAACAGTCAGTCATTCGTCAGCACTCTCAGGGATCAAAAGCATCTTTAGTTAGTGTTTTTTCCTACCCCCTCAACGTGTGTCTAGTTTTAGTTTTATTCCAGATAAACGATAGTGAATGCACCTAGCAGTTCGGATGGGTAGCGCCTAACGTGGCTTTTTTTTTTTAATTTCCATTCGCCATCTATCGGGTAAACACGTGCTAGGAACGTAAAACACCAGTAATTATTATTGAGAAAAAGAGCTTGTTCGCGCAAGGCTGCGATATGGAAGCGCATAATGATAGGGTACGGCATTACAAGTTGTATGTATAGCACGGCTTTTTTTTTCTTTAAATCATCTTTTAACTACAAAACAATCCTAAGCACAATAACAACGGGAAGCAAAACATGGACCGCAAAAAATGGCAAACATGAGGATGTTGCGTGTCATACTCTGGGAATGATAACGCCAACTTTTAACCATGTCAATTGTACTCCCTCTCAAGGAGTAACTCTCTCTCTCTCTCTCTCTCTCTCTCTCTCTCTCTCTCTCTGTTCAGTCATCAAAAACGACATCCATCCCTCTAGTTTAAATCTGATATGGTATCAAACAAAGAATAAGCCAGATACAATGTGGGAAACCCTCGGAAGGTTTGTCGGTTAGTTATGAAACGGTCGAGCCGTTTTGAGTAAATCAAAATCCAAATAATCGTTTCAGCTACAAAAAGGGCCTGGCTGGCAAATTCATTCTTCTCTCGTCGTTCATAACAATGCGATAGCAAACTTAATCGGAAGTGCAGCAGCGCTGCTGGTATGGAAATATACCGTATTTAGCTTGAACGTCCGCTCACATGCTGGTTCTGGATATGGTTAGGGTAGCACGCCGTTCGGACGTACAGGGTGGTACGCCACACATCGTCAATACAGGCCCGTGTTGGAGCGAACGGGAGCCGGTATCTTCGACAGGCCCTTGTCGAGACGCCTAGGCGAAACGACGGACGCTAAATCGCGACAGTTGGACTGCGTACTGTCCGAAGCGTTCGAGAGCGTGCTTGCCCGCTTGGACAGTGTGGAGTGTGGCTTGGACGGGGACGCGCCTGTGCCGACGCCTGCCACCATCACCTTCGACCGATCGAGATTGCCATTGGAGTGTACCCAGGCGGTGGTGAAATCGTCCACCAGCTCGTCCGGTACGCTCGTTTGCGATACCAGCCGCCTTACGCGCTCGACGATCTGCGTATCGTTCGTACCCGAGTCCAGCGTGTCTTTGATTTGCTGCAGCAGCAACGCCACCGCGTCCGTTGAGCTCTTGCTCGGGGACGTGTTGGTGGAGGTGCAGGCCGATCCGGTCGCTTTCGGCGTCCTGTTTCTGCCGGTCATTGTGCGTTCCGCTGCCAGCGAGGCACGGACGGGTGAATTGCGCGTGAACGGTCCGGGTGCTGGCGGGCCGCCAGCAGCCTTGCCCGCCGCACTGAACGTCTGGGACGTGAGCGATGGTCGCTTTTTGTTCGATCGTCCGCTCCAGGTGTTGGTTTCCTTCGCCGACGATTCGCCCGTCGCAGCGGTGGAACCGGCGAGTGCGGTCGGTTTGCGCGTGACCGATTTGGCGATGGATGGCTTGCGGAGCCCGGGTGCCACCGTCAACTCGTCGGTAACCGTGCCGCTGGCGGTGCTTTCGGCACTTTCCTTGCGTCGTGGCCCGACCGGGGAACGCGGAATGCGTGAACCGACACCGCCAGCACCACCAGTAGTGGCAGCAGAGGCAGCCACGCTGGTACGGTCCAGGATACGGTCGGAAAAGCCCGTCTTGCGCAAACCGGTCGCATTCGCAATGTCCACCGTGATCTCGTCATCGTTCACGTACACGCCGTAGCTTTCGAACGAGCCGGATGCAGGACCGGTCGAGATCACGCCGTCCGGGCAATCGATGAGCGAATCGTGCTCGGTGACGAAGTGGGGCACGACCGGCGATCCGTTCGCCACTGCCAGCTCGTCCGAGATCGGCGTCAGATCTTCGTCGTTCGTTTTCGTAGAGCTTTCATCCTCGGTTGGGCTTGCCTGCGAGTCCGAAGTGGTCGTCTCGAGATGCGCTGGGATCAAACGCGGAAAGTAAGTAAACATGAATTGTTAAACGGTTCTATTCATCTATGTGCGATTCCATCCATACCATTGGTATCTGCATCTTCGCTCGACTGTTGACTGTTTCCGAACCCTTTACGCAGCCCGCCAGCACCGTTCACTGTTTGGCCTGCAGTTTGGCCTCCCTGCACCAATCCCAGACTGCGGTAGCCCTCATCACTAATCTCGCTACCGTTATCGCTGACGCTCTCGTAACGATTCTTGTCATCTTCCGACGGTAAGACCGTCGTCGCTCCGACTACCGGTGCTACCAGCTCCTTATCACATTCAAAGTGCACTACACCGCCGGCAGCACTGCTCTGTATTCCGCTCGGTTTGCGTTTGTTGGCCACACTGTTCTCCTGCATACGGCGAGGACTCGGTGAAACCGAGCGTCGGGACGTTTTCAACGGTGATCCAGGTGGTTGGAGTTTATCCTGTGAACAAGAAGATAGTGTATTAGTTTAACTTATCATAGTTCATTGTATTTTACCACTTACCCCATTTTCAGTCGGTAAGCGCCGTTGCGCACTGGGGCTGCGGCTGCGACTTCGCGCACGTGCTGGAGGTGACAAAGTATTGCTGTTGTTGCTGGTACCGCTATTGATTGGCGATCCGTTCTGGCTGGGAGTAGCATTGGCTTTCCACGGCGAACCAGAACTAAAGAAAGAGTAAGTTCAAGAAAATCGTTAGAATAGATGCTAACGCACAAGAATAGGTACAACTACAGGTTGGCATGTGATGACCTCCGGGTACCTACCGATCATAATGAACCTGAGCTTTGTGCAGCTCGATTCCATTGGCGTTGGTAGTTTTGGTGATCAGACGGGCAGAGGCGGACGACCGATGCTGCGATCGACAGCGGCACGGATCGTGTTTGTCCAGGTAGTGTGCAAGCGTGTCCCAGCCGCCACCGACACGTACCATCACGTGTGAACGAAGAATCTACACAACCGGCACAGGATACCGAGGTCGCGCAAGGGAAAACGCAAACACAGTTTCATTAATGATTAATGTTTCGATGCTGCGGTGAGTTTGGGTGTCCACGATTTCGTTAAAAAAAAAGTTACATTGTCAAACGGTGGATGGTTTGGGCCCTATATCAGCCCATGGGGTTTTGATTTATGTAATCTATAGGGTTCATTGCAGCGGAACCAAAACTCTTTGGTCCACACACAGCGATTCCTTTCCGGCAGTGTGATGCGCAGTCACGTTCACGCAATATTGACCCACATTCCATGCGTCTTCAACTCTTGCGCTTTGTTTGATGAAGAAATAAAACCACTGTGATGTGCCCTCAAATTCATTTGTACCTTTGAGCGACGACCTTTGGTTTAGTCGCATCACATTTACACCGTTCCGGTAGCCTGAATCAACCATTTCCATCGGTCCAGTAATTTTTTTATTTTATAAGTAAACAATGAGCTGATAACTCAAGATAATATAATGTGGTAAATCTAATACCTTTGCAATGATCAACTTTTTTATCACATTCAGCGGTTTAGAAGATAACTGTGATAAGATAGGTTGGTAATTTGGAGCAATATTACGCTATATTGCCCTTTTGGTCCGATAATTCCATTAGCCGATTTAATCTTTAGAATCTTTTAATAAATAGGTAAATGTTTTCAATTTTTCTTTGATTTTTTAGCATAAATTCATAGTTACATCGTTCCATTGAATCGATCGATCGTAACGTACATCAAAACAACCAACGAGGGACGGCAAACATATCTAAGGGAAAACTAATAAGTTAGCAATGAACCAACCCTTATCTGGCAAAGATAACAAAGGCGACCAACTCTACACAACAAAATCGATGACGGCACACGAAGAAACCGTCATCAAGTTGTGTCGCAAAAGCGGAAGCGACTTGATAATGACATAGGAAGAAATGGCTACATGAATGCTAAGGCAGCACACCAAAAGGTGTCAAGGATAATTGAAATGGGTTGAGATTCTTCAGTCTGCACGTCTCACGAGTTGAGAGTTTAAAAGATTCATGATCGACGCCGCCTGCATATTGGATTTTGTTCAGGTTAATTTACATTGTTTGAAGCCGGTCTCGTAGTACAGTCGTCAACTCGTACGACTTAACAACATGCCCGTCATGGGTTCAATCCCCAAATAGACCGCGCCGCCATACGTAGGACTGACTATCCTGCTATGGGGGGGGGGGGGGGGGAATCAATTAGTCACTGAAAGCCAAAGCCCACAAGTGGGTACAGGCAGGCCTTGACCGACATCGGTTGTTGAGCCAAAGAAGAAGAAGACTACTTTGGTGTCTTCTTAATGGAAGTGCAGTAGAAAGAAACAGACGCCGAATGTTCTCACGGGTTCCTCCACAAATTCTCGGAAGTCAAAATATGTATGCAGTTAAGCTTTAGAATACCGTACACATATTATCTACTGCTTTGACCTTTTCTACAGAAAGATAGTAGAAAAGCCGAAGCAAATTGGTTACAAAATGATAATCTCAGCTGACCCACACGCTGAAGACATCACTGCTCCGGAATGCCGAAAAAGAGCAAACATGGTTTTAAAAACAAAACGCGTCCTAATACTGCCCCAGGAAAGCATAAGAGTTCCCAGCTTGCAGCAACACGTTTCAAGATTACAGAATGTCTTTCCTTCGGTCACTCTGTCCCACCGCTCAGCTTGGGCAACATACCACCTTCTGCCCACTGGTGTGTGCTGTGTGAATGCCTGCCGCTTTGGCTGAAACCGCTCAACATTCAACCCACGGAGGGCAAACCCTGAATCATTATTCCCTCTTCCGGAGTGTACTGGATGCAGTTGTGGTGCGCTCGCCGGGGACGTGTTTAAGGGAAGGCGGTATGCAGCGTTTACTTACCCGCACGAAAATGAGCACTTTGGTATCGCCGATTCTGTACTTGCCCTCCGAGACGCGCACCATCGGGAACTGTGACGGGCAGGTGCACTTTTCCACCAGATCACGAACCTGTGGGAAGAGAGATAGATGGGGTGGAGAGAGAAAGAGAGAATAGAAAAGCACAGTGTACACACCATGCATAAATTAATGAGCATTTGTTTGGGCGTCAATTGATTACGCGTGCCGTGGGCGGGTGTGGTAGCATAATGGTGAAGGTGAACACAAGCGATACTGTCATGGTACATGATAAAAGAGAATCCGAGGATTTAAGCCTGCCAATCGTCTCGGCGATGTCTACAGCATGATCTATAACATCTATAACTAAAGTGTACGGATTATTGAGGAGGCTCGTTGGTTAGGACCTTATTATGACACAAGAGGCATGGCCAACTCGAGGGGAATTGTTTTTGCTCAACTTGGTCGTCAAAACTAGCCGCTGCGCAGCAATTGTGCAAACTTCCAACCACATTGAAGTCCACGTCGTTCTTAACCATCATCCCTCGTCAAGCTGTACCGATCGCTCTGGTACGGCTAGGCTAGGTGGCAACCGGACCATAGGACCAGTTCAAATAATAGCCATACAGTAACCAAAGATCACTGGTCCAAGTTCGCCCACACGATCGAACCCGGGTTTGGTATCGGTCCCCGCCGCCGGACACTAGTCCGTTGCGCCATTCTGCCCTCTCTCTTGCTCTGTTGCGATCGATCGATGCCGCGCGCTGTCTAAAACACCGCCCCGAGAAGTACGCCAAAGATCACAGTTTACGATCGCGGTATAGTGTGTGTGTGCACAGCACACGGTGGCGTGTGTGGTGGGTACCGCTTTCCGCTCCGGCTGGACATCAGAACAAGATTGTCGTCAAGGCGCGGGAGGACGAAGAAAGTGGCTTGGATGTGGGTCGGCTGTGTGTCCACGTTTGTACGTGATCGAGGCGGCCGCGGACGAAAGGTTTGTAATAATAATAATAATAATAGTAATAATAATAATGCTAATGCCAATAATAATGGTCATCATCATCATCATAAGGGCAGTAGAGCCGCCGTACTGCGTGGCCTAAGCCGTAAAGCTGTTTGAAGAGAGTGTGGACAGACAACATATACACACACATACGCACACACAGAACCCTCGCAACAAGAATGTCGTAAGCGCGTGTGGCTCTTACGGCAAATCCTCCGCGCTCGCCAAACCGTACGAACCTGTTCCGATAGAGAAATATGACCTAACCCCACATCCAACTACGCTCCTTGCGGCCCATTCCGCACGAAACTTGGCGAAGAAGTAGCCACCGTCCTCTGCCACTGTCTTGCTGTCTTGCTAGGTTGTCACACACACACACACACACCCCATGCCCTATCTCCCGGACGAGGGGGGCTCGCGCATGTTCTGTTGTTCTGGCTCCAGCCTATAAAGAACCCATTTGCATACTCATACGCAATGGACCGACTGCTAGGGGGGAACCAGAAGGGAGGGACGAGTAGCCAGGATAATGGTGGCGGTGGTGGTGGTAGTGGTGGCGATGGTGGTGCTGGTGGTGGTTGGCGGGTGGATTATTAGCGAAAAACTATCTAGCGAACCACTTCCTACTCGTTTGCGGGTTTCACGCGTTTGCTTTTACCGTTTGGCACGAGCGACGGCGAGCCTTCCGAGCCGGCCGGACCGATGGGCCGGATGATGTTGGGCGTCGGTGGTGCTGGGTGGAATGCCGCGGCCCGGTGACAATTTGCTGAACCCCGGGAGGGGCGACGCGTTAGTGGTTGGCGGTAGCAGAGTAAATGGGACGTATAAAAAGGGCGGCATATAAGACTTGGTTTTTTGTTGTTGTTGTTGCTGTTGTTGGTGTTAAACAACAATCCGATCCGAAACTCTTAGCATAGGAATGTGTGTGCGTGTGTGTGTATGTAAGTGAGCTAGATGAGATAAATGAGCGCGCCTGCCAAAAGCAGCAAACCGGATGGTCTCGGCTGCCGGACGTCATTGGCATAAGCATAAAAATGATAAATCGAACCATATTTTGGCAGACAGTTTAGGACAACGACCGGCAGTTCTCACAGCGTCGCCAAATTATTTATTATCTTCCCCATCGAGAGTTGGAGTAAGGCTAGTGAGATAATTTGTAGGTAAAGATTATATGTTTAAAAAAACGCACGTTTGTAGTGTGTAGTAAACAAACGCTAAACAAACCAGGTCCACAATCTTCATGCACGAGTGAGCCGTGCTGTTTGTTTCACTGGAAGTGAAGATGTTGCGTGATATTTCGTAGTGTTTATTTTGACATGCGCTCGAAAATTTAAAAAGTACTCAGCGAGAAAACATAAATATTGCTGCTTGCCGAGCCCGGATCACACGAAACATTAAATTTCAACAACAACAAAAAATCCGTTTTGTTTGGCGGCAAAACATTACACCTCGATCGTGCCTCGAGAGTGAGGGATCGATACGGGTGGCCTCCCCACACGGTTAAAGCAAGATTTGCTCAAACTGATTCAAACGTCTTAGTACACCTTTTGCTTGTCTGCGAGTGGTCGTGCGCGCTAAAACTCTCAGCTTCAGGTACCTCGAAGGTACTCCAAAGCAGGAAGACACAACGCACCTTTCCTGGGTGAGTAGGGGGCAGAAGAGGACCACCACAAGTAGCCCGGACACACTTTTCGGCTGTTGCTGTCAATTGTCAAGCAGCGTGTCAAATAACAAAAAAAAAAAAACCGGGCATCGTCATCTACGCGTTGTTGTTTCTTTACTTTGTGCTTAAGGGGAGTGATTTCACCACCCAGCTCACGCCAGCTACACACCACCAATCGGCAAGGTCGCTGCAAACGGCGGGACCCAACGAACGATGCGCGTTGCATCATCGGTTTGATGGAGCCGAACAAACCAGTCCTGCGGCCGAATCGGTCCCTATCCCTTACCGGTGGCACTGCCGATCGGCGAAACATAATGGTGGATCGGTGTTTGTCAACAATCAGTGACCTCCTGGCCGCCCCCTGCGGGTGAATGCTAATTGTCGAATTAATTGTGTCCACAGCACGGTGGCATTTTGCAGACAGTTTGTCACCCGGCACCTGCATTGTTGCGCAGGAAGGTTACTAAACAACAGCCCATAGGTCTTTTACGGCAGGTCGATGGTAGTGATGTCACTTGCTACATCTCACCATTGCCTAAAAGTGATCCTTACAAACGAGTGAAGCGTCGAGGACTTGCGCGTGTTTGCTTATTACACTTATTGATCTCATCGTAAATACGTCCCTGTGATGTCATCGTAAACATCTTGGCCGCGTTCAAGATGCCTCTCCTTTGATAGGAGAAAGGCCACGCAAGCCAAAAGAGCGGCCCATTCATAATCCACACCGAAAGTCACACGCGTGCATCGAGGGCAGGTTGGATACGGTTGCAGTTAAGGGTGCGTAACGTCGTGCCTTCTGTCAACCGTAACCGACCCGAACTGCTCCCCCGGAATGTCGAAGGACAATGTGACACACACACGTTTTTCTTCGCCTTCGGCCGAAAGGTGAGATAAATTGGATTGACCCTGGGGCAGGGTTTGGTGGCCGCTAGGGTTTGGAGCTAAATGCCTGGCAAAGCGGATAAAGACGTTTCACTTCTTTAAGCTCCCCCCCCAACACGGTCGCACGACGTAGCCCTAATCTGGTGGACGTGGCAGCGGTACTAGCTCCCCCGGAGCCGGGTGTAGGGCAGCTTATCCTCATTAACAACGATGTCGGTCACTTGCTTCAATTTGTTTACCTCACAAAAAGGCAGTTCGGGAGTTCTTTTGCGCTTACGTTTCGCTTCTAACTTACATTGCCGATCTAGATATGGCTAGGAATAGGGGGGGGAGGGTGGAAAAATTTACAACCTTTTCATTTGCCACAGATGCACGCCAACCCCGATTCCCATGGTCTTACTTGCTGCTGCTTTGCCTTACTTACCATTTCGTCCAGGCTCTTCAGATCGTTCGTGACGATCTGGGGCTGTGGGCCGTACATCAGCATCGGCGACTCCGACTCGTGGTCCTCCTCCTCGCTGTCACTGTCGTACAGCTCCGTTTCCGTCCCGGTAGAGACGCCATTACCGGTACCATCGCCGTCGCCGCCCTCGGTCTGCGTGCCGCAACCGACGCCCGCGTTGGCCCGATTGTCGGCCGCTATTTCCCGATCGATCTGCCGTTCCATCTGAACCAGCATGGGCGCAAGCATACCTGATAAACAAAGGGGGGAGGGAAAACCCGTTTTTCATTTCAGTCCAACCATTTCATTTGCCTAGAACATATGATTTTCCACACCCTGACCTACGGTAATACCGATGACATCATCGGGCATTATTAGACAGAGCTTTCTTTTTCTAATGTCCAAAATATTGATTTTAAACGTCCTCGGTGGCGGTTTGCCAGACTGTGCGGGGCAAGTCTGAGTCATCGCTGCGGCCGGCATTATTGACCCAGACGATGTGGCGCATACCGAGCCACAGCATACCAAGGAATGATGGAAAACCGCACAATGAAGCAGTCGGGAAAAAGCACTTACCGAACTTGGCACCGCGACGCGCAACTTCCAGCAGGCACAGGATGACGTGTTTTTCGTTCTTGCGCATTATCAAATCGTCCGTTTCGAACAGCAGACACTCGAGAATCTGGAGGCTTTTTCTGTGTGGGTTGGAGTGGGGTGAAAAAAAAAATGGAAATAGAAAATCGAAATATACATGCACTCTCTGGTGCGGTGGAAAACAAAACACAAAAAAACGCCCAACTGCCGCAATGCTTTTCGCACGCAATAGACTCCACACTGCAGACAGGAAGGCAACGTAGGAAGCAATACACTCCGCACACACATCAAACGCGTCCGTTTGCTATTTTTAGAGCCTGCAGTGCCGCCGGGTTTTCTGGGTCAGCGACAGGATAGTGTCCGCAGAGTTGCATACTCTGTACCCTCGTCCTGCTGTTTGGCGCCCTGGTTCCCCAGGGACACCCCGAAGAGCTTACCTGCACCAGGTGATGAAGTTGGAGACGTTGTCCCGGGCGAAAAAGGTGCCACTCTTGGCCGCGGCCAGAAAGTGCACGTTGCCCATGCTCAGGATTGGTCCGGCCAGCCCGGATGTGATCGATTTCGTCATGGATTTGTTCCGTGCCATGCGCCGGGCGACGTACTGTTCGGCGGCCACTCGCACGTTGTTGGCATGCTGTTGTGCGGGAGGATTGCGAGAGAAGAATGGGAAAGAATATTAATCACCTGCGGGCACATTGGGGTGCTTTGGGATGGGGGTTGATCACGGCTGAGCTGGTCAGTGAGTTGGGTACCGGGCATGGTATCTGGACATCTTTTTTTTTTATTTCTACAGATCAATTAAAACCCACAGCCACACTCGCAACCGGGACCGGGTTGAATTCCGTGCTGGCTGCTTTTATTTGGCAAATCACAGCCAACAAAGAAGCTATGGGTGTAAAGGGGGAGAAGGGTTGCTGGTGGGAGTTTGTAATCGGTTCGATCGACAAACTCGAACTCGCATGGAATTCTTAACGACCTCGTGGAGAAATGTGACGTCCGTTGACGCAACGTGCTTTTTCGATTACGTTCCCCTCTCCCTTTCGACTGTGCGCGCTGGTAGGCAACGTGGTGAGTAATGGATGTTGTAAAATTTGAGGATGGGTGGTTTTGCAAAATTTAAAAACCATCCCCGCAGCACATTGTGCATAAGTGTACGCGACAGTTTTAGACGCTACACCATCCGCGAGCATCACCAGCCAAGATATCGTGTTTTTAAAACCAAACGTAAAAGTAAATATTTGCATACTTTTTCGCACAAACTTTCCGATGAGTAATCTGGGCTTAACGTTTTGCCATACTGCTTATGCGCTATGAGCAAGATAAAAATAAGCATCGCCACTCATCGAACAACCGACATGAGCATGGTGATGATCAACTGGGATTTTTTTTTTCGTTTCAAATTCCATGAAATGCGTGAAAATCTCTCACACACGAGAGTAGAACCTTCCCATAGTGGCGACGCCACTAATAAAGCAATCACATCGAAGCCACCCCTCCCCCCCCCTGCTCCGAAGGAGCGAAGGAGGTGACAAACTTCATAAATATGGACACGAGAACAAACCCTTGGTTGCGGATCGATCGAAAAAGGACCGATCTGCGATCGACACTCGAACGCTTTTGACATGGCGTGCCCAAAGTGTCCGCCATCGTCGCGGAGAACCCATTAAAGGCGGTCGCGTTCCACGTGTGATCCGTTCCAAAAACAAGCGCCCGCTGCTCGATTCGTTCGATTTCTCACACGGTGGCGGAAAGTAGATCAATATATTTTCGGTTTAATTTATGCGGATCGCTTATATTTAGGAACCTGTTCTCTCTCTTTCTCTAATCGGATCGGAAAGCAAACGCCATCCATATTTGAGTCGTTCTAAGGGGGACACATTAGTAAACTGCAACCAAGGGCTGCACTATACGGCAAGTATGTGTGTGTGTGCCGATAAGATATCACCCAGACCCTTTTTTTACGCCCACCACAAAAAGTGGTCGAGTGCACAGTGTGTTTGTGAATGCGAATTTTCCATTTTCGTCTACGCTTACCACGACCCACCGTGCACTAGAAGGAGGAGTGGGGCGAGGTGGATGTGCCCTTTATGGCGATGGGCAAACCCTGTCCCCACAGGGAGGCCGCGACAGGCGGGAAACAACAGAAATTAGATGTGCGACGGGTGGCTTAGGTTTTGGGGTTTATTACAGCTGCATTTTTCAACGCCCCGTGCGGTGTGAGGCGAAAAAGCAGCCAGGCTACAATGGTGTGGCGGATGCAGTTGCCAGAAAAGGTGAAACGGTGTTGGCGTTGGAAAAGAGGGAAAGATGGAACCGGAATGGTTGCCGCATTTTCTGTAACTACCTTACCCCCCGCGGGGCTGTAGTTGCTAGAGCGGTTCTTAGCCACTAAAAGCGTACGCGAAAGGCGACTTCATTATCGCAATTATATGCTCGCTGCAACCCGACGACACTAAGCAGGCCCCTGGTACTGCCACGGTTCACGACAGCGGATGGATGGATGGATGGATGGATGGTTGGTTGGTTTGTGCCTTCCCAAACAAGGAAGCGAACGAGTGTGTTCCACCACGTACTCCGCCGCACGGCGCATAGGATTGCGCTGTACCATCAGAATTACGACCATGGTGACCTTGGCTTCGTTGCCTCCCGCACCGTGTGTGCACCATGTGGCGCCTGCACTCTCAGCCAGGCATGTCAAACAATCGATGAGTGCATCGTAGCATCGGGAACACGCTGCAGCAAGCTGTACCAGGGATGGTAATGCCAAACATCCTCTCTTGGGTTGCATTTAATTAGACATTAAATAATTAATGTTGATAGTTGTAACAAAACGCTTCTCCTTGAAAATAAACGTTTTTACAGTCTATGTCCCAATTATTAAACATACAGTGGAGCGCCGTTCATCCGGTACCTTTTATCCGGCTGTCCGTTTATCCGTACAGTTGATAAATGACAGTTTAATAAAAATTATACATGGCGTCCTAAGGAGAATATTTAAAAAACAAACGGTTATCAGAGCACATTGTCACAACAAAAAACACTACAGACGGTCCCCGAGATGCACAGTTACTGGGGACCGCATATTTCGAATTTCCGCGTGATTTCTCTCGAATCTTCGTCGAATCTCATGATTTCTAGCCAAAATATCACTAATTTTCATACAATTTAACATTTAATTCGTATATAATAACAGTTTTTAATCTTTTGAAATGTTTTTCAACATTCGATCAAAACGGAAATTATTTGGCATTTGATAATTGATGTGTCAAATCAGTACAATTTGCTCAAAGAACTGTCAAATTTAGAAAACCGTGTATCTCCGAATCCGCGTATAAGAGGTACGTACCGTGTATCTTCCTGTATAATTCATGCAAATTTCAAATATTTCTATTGAAAAAACATTAATCTAATAAAAAATGGGTAATTTTTATCAAAACATAAGAAAAAATAAGAAAAACAGGAATTTGTGATTAAATATATCCTTTAACTCATTATCTCCCGAGTCCCGATGAGTCCGGATAAACGACGCTAAACTGTATTAAACTAAAGGTTATTTATTTATACAACATTATTCTAAGAGTCTGTCCAATTCGCAACACAAAATATTCGATCCACTCTTTGCTTCCATCGCTTTGACACCCCTTGCGCTGTGGTCAGAATCGCGCATCAGAATCGTGACGCATCATGACAACCCCATCAGCCGCGCGCAACCCTAGCAAACCCACCCCGCAAACCCCCCCCCCCCCCCCTTAAAAACTGGTGAGGAAATTGATTTTTTGCTTTCTATTTCACGTGAAGCGTGCAGCGGCAGCGGGCCGACCTGCCACCACTTAGAGGCTTCATTTGCGAACCAAATTGATAGGAAACTAACAAGCGAAGGCGCATAAAAATAGCCAACGCAAATGGCCGCAAAAAAACGCGGGCACTAGAAAAGAACGAGCTTAAACCAACCTATTACGCCATCACGACGACGACGACGATGGGGTAGTACGTGAGCTTTTCGATCGTGTGGCGATCATTGCGTCTTCAACCAGTGGGGACAAGGGGGGGGGGGGGGTTTAGAATCCACTAAGTACAGCGACACGTTTGTCCACCGGTTTGTATGGCTACGTATGTTTGTCTGTGTGTGTGTGTGCTTCACCTCATATAACGAAGAACAAAACGTCAATTGTCGTTCCAGCGCTTGGACACCTACGCGTGTGCGCCCAACAGACTCGGCCGGCACCTCATTCCCGGCCGCACAGTTCCCACGCTTCCACTGAAACCTGTCAAAGAGCTCGCGATGCTCGTGTGACGCTGTGGCGGCGGGCAGGTCCATCGACATGGATTGGACTTTTGACAATGGTTGGACACGCGGCACACGGAGAGACAAACCGTTGCGGTTGCACCATTGCGCGTGTCGCTGGACCAGAGCCGGCACTCGGTGGAAGGGGAGTAAAACGAGAGGTCAAACACTAGCGTCGCGTCCAACCCGCTCCTAACGCCTACTTTGCCGCTCCGGCGACCCGGTTTATGGAGATGAGATGAGATGAGACACAAAGGCGGCCATAATCATACGGTGCCGGTGCCGATGTCAAGATCACTGGCGACCTCCTCTGTGCGGTCGCTATTAGCACAGCTAGCGAAGTGAGCTTGGTCAAAGGTTTGGCCATTTCGGGCGGTCTCTGATCGTAGTACGGCGTTGTTTAGATGCGCGATGGGTGTGGAGTTTGATGCGGATCCTTCAATAATATGGAGAAGCTATTGTTTTTGCTGCTCTGTCTCTTATGTTTAATCTTCTTAAGCAGTGTCAACATACACACACATACAGATTGGACACATGGGTAAAGATGGTGAAGGTGGCGAGAAGGAAAGACGTTAGAATGCAAAGCTTACAACAGAACCGTTTTAGCGCAAAACTACTTTGCAAGATCGAAGATCAAAGAGTGGCGAAAACACGGTCACAAAAATACAGGTTTTAATGAGAAGCGAACGCCAAAACGGCGACATTGGATTCGTTTAAAAGGAATAAAAGCGGACGTTAAACAAATCATATCGTCGAATTGGAACGTTATGGAAATGCTTGGAGTTTATCAACGATTTAAAGCTTTAAATAAAATCGTAAACCCAACTGCTGCCGACCCAGACGATCGTTTCATCCGGTCTCTTAAGCTTGTTTCTGAAATGCTCGTAAAATTTTCCTCGCAGAACGGCCTCTTAAAGAGAGGTGCTAAGTGATCAAGAAGAAGATCAATACTTATTTACCTCATACCTCTAATCGGATCTTGTCTGTGGCTGGGTATGGGATATAGTTGACATAAATTTTTAACGATCTTCCAAACATTAACGACGATCGTGCGTAAACGATCGTGTCATCTTCGAAATGTTCTGCGACTGGATTCAAAGCTAAGTCAGCGCGTAGTCGTAAAATTTACCCCCTCGGGGTCAATAACTTTTAAAAACCTCCTAAGCAGTATGGAAGTTTCAATAAACACTTTCAAACATTAGACATAACCCAACTCAATGTCACTCCAACGCGTCGTTGACAAAGCAAGACAAAGATTGTCACTGTCCGATAGCGTAAATGGATCAATGTTAACTCACTGCTCGCTTACAAAGTTGACTATGTGCAAGGTTGAACACTTGCTCTACCTATATTACCTGTCAAACTGCACGACATCTTAAAAGCACACACTCAATCTCGAAAGATCATCTTCGGCCAGTCTAGCAGAAACATTGTCCCATTGTTAGTTGTGCCGTTGTCCTTGAGTGGAGCAAAAGCTTTTAAAAACATTCCAGCTGGAACAAACACGGCCAAAAAATGCCAAAACCGCACATTAGGTACACACAAGCGTGTGTACTCGTGGATTTCGTGGCAGCAGAGATATATCTAATGAATGAAATCGTTCCAAATCGGGGGCATTAAAATTCCTTCAATTTAATTGTACTGACACTAAACGACCAATCCACCCAGAGCAGCCCCATGCCCCAACAATCCGACTGGCATGCCCGCGTGTGCGTTGTTTTGTCGTGCCCAAAAGTTCAAGGAACCCGCGTGTGCATGTTCGAAGCAATCACCAATAACCTCGCGAGTGGGTGAGCAGCAGCAACACAATCTGGGGGTAACGTCGCTGCCGAACCTGCGCGCGGCCTCGGTGACCAAAAATGGCGCGCGCGGGCTTGTGATTGATAAATGGACCACACCGAAGGGGCGCTGACAAGGAAGCGCAGACTCGACGTGGTTGGAAAAGAAATAAACTTAAAAACTTTTTAAAATTAAGAAATGATAACAAATGCTATTAAGAGTTACTCACAGAGCAGCGGAAATTCAATCTGCAGTTCGAAAGCACGCAATATTCGTAAAATTTTAGGGCGTCGGCCAAACCAATGTTAAATTTTGTTAGAACACCATTTTTCATTCATATTAAACATAAACACAATTCCGATCCAAAAAGAGTTGAGGCAAACTCTAACGACGCACGGCGGGAACAGAACGTACAGTTAAAAATAAATCACACTTCCCCCTAAATTCTGTTCCACCAAATAGATTGCATGCCTCACGCTAATCCTTCCGAATCTTACAGCCCGCACAGACGCGGGATGGGGCCGGGGACAGGTATGGCCCGCTTCACTGCAGCGAAACGTCAGTAGACTGTGCCCCAGCAACAGTGCCGCCACCGTAGCTGCATTCCATCCTTGCCGCTTGCCGCCCCGGTTGATAAGCGATTATTCAAGCCATTTCCCGCGCCGGCCCATCTCACCCACTCGAGAGGCGCATTCACGAGCTCATAAAGCGTTCAATTGCAGCCAATTCAAAAACCCCCCTTCTAAAAAGGCAACCATCGACCGACAACCCAATTTATTCCGCCCTTTCGCAGGAACTAGTTCTGTGCGTGTGTGTGTGTGTGTGTGTCCCGTTTAGTTTTGACGTTGAGCCGCTGAGAAAGACGGCCGACGGTGTATAGTGGCACCCGCATAGCATAACTGGCAAGGTAGCGGAGGCGAAGGGGGCGAGTTTGAAGTGTGAAGGAACTTTCAGTGTATGTGTGTCTGTGTGGTCTATGGTGCATATGAAAAGTGAAACCTCCCAAGCGCTAGAACCCTTGTGTGCAGCATACGCCCAGCATCCGTTTTTTGTGTTGAGCTGGTTGTTGGATTTCTTTTTTTCTTTTTTCTCTGTGATGGAGCAAGTTGGCCTTTCAGCTGCACCCTCCTGGCCCGATAATGCTGGTGGCATGAGTTTGTGTGTGTGTGTGTCGTATGCTATGTTGTGCCAGTTGTTCTAAATAAATTCTCATTCCCCATTTGTAGTCATCGTTGTCGTCGTCGTCGTTCTTTCACGCCGGAGGTAATCCTTCCGTCCATGGGCACGCGGGCATCGAGAAGGGAGGAGGAGCACGTGGGTCCCGGACGTAGGTTTAAAAACAAAATGAAACAACTTGCCATTAAATCCGGCGGCACCGTGCGAGAGCATCAGAATGCAATGCTGCGCTACTGCCCGTATCAAACACGCCCGTGGTAAGAACATTACGGCGGCAAGGGAGACGACGTGTCAGATGATTGTGAGGACGGCCCGCGCTGGTGCCACAAATTCGAGGGACTATTTTTAGGGGAGTTCCCGTCATTACTCCCTACCGGTCGGTGAAATGCGTTCCCTAGCATCACCACCATCAACGCCCCATTCTTTCATGCTGGCCGCATTTGATCGTTGCAACTAGCCTCTGCTGCTGATGCTGCTGCTGCTGCTGTGGCGATCACATCAAACCAGGGACGTGAGCGGTACACACTTCCGCATCCTCTCAACTCGGTGGAGCAGCTCGCGGGTGACGATTAGGGGGATGCACCACGCACCGGTGTGTGTGAGAGTTTCTTTTTTTTTTTGGTGTGCAATAATGGGTTTCTATTTTGCGCCACGATCGTTCAACCGCGAGCAGCGAACACTTTCGCAGCGCTTGTCCTGCCCTTTGCACTTTGAAGGCGTAGGCACGCCACACTCACGGCACTACCCGGTGGTTCTAGTTCTGGCCCGCCAGCGTGACGACGTATTTAGAGCAATGCACGCATCACGTCCCTCCTATCACATGTCGTTTCTACACGTTCCTTCTCTGCTAGACGACCACCCCGTGCGCTACACAACTTCCTATTTTCATGTTGTGTGTTTGATGTTCGTTTTCTGTTTTTGTTGTTGTTAGTTTAACAAGAGTCATTCATTTTTTTCCTCCTCGTTTTGGCTCGAGGAAGCAGTGGCACGAATCTCTACCCGCGAACACGTATCACGTAGGATCTCGCAAACAACCGCAACAAAAACAGAACCGAGATTCCCGCCAAATAAGGAGCACACCGCGTGCGTGAGGAACGTCGGCCCAATCAACGGCGACCGGCGATAGAGCCCCACCGGTGTGATTCAACAGGTCGTCGTTGTCGTCGCCTATCGGCAGCGCGCGGTGGTTGTTTCGTCGCCGAGGCGCAGTTGCCGTGTGTAGCAGCAGGTCGTCATCATTTGCAGATCATGGTCGCGGATGGGTCCCGGCTGTGTGTTTGCTGCACAGCGCAAGCGGCAGGTTCGAGTGGCAATTTCCTTATCCAGCATCGGGCAGGTATGCTTGCGGTGTGGCGGCATGGCTCTCCTCCGGGTGACCTTCTGTGTGTACACCAACAAGGCGACAAGGTCTCGAGGAGTGATATGCGGCGCCAGATCGCATACACCGGCGGCGCTGGGAGAAGACTCTTCCGCACCCGGACGGCGCAAAGATCAACGTACCGGCGCGCCTCAGGGCAACACAAAAGGGGGAAGAAAACCTTGACAGGCGATTCTAATAAGGCCGCAGGGAAAAGAAAGGCAACCCAGCGGTCGCTGGCACGAAGGATGTCCGGAAGTATTGTTTGGCCGTTGCCGAAGAAACTGTCCATTGATAGGACGACGATACGTTGCACCAACAATATCCGATAAGTTTACGCGTGGGACTTGTTAGACTTTGTGGAACCACCGGTACCATTGTCCAAAATGTTGAGTTTGTGTTCAAAAGAATACATTAAATTGCAACCCCTTGGCGAGATCAAGCTATCGGCAACTATCGAAAATGATATCCCACAATCTGTTCCCTAATAGAAACGGTCCCTAAACGGAAAGTTGAAACCAAATGTCAATTTGTAGTATTTAAAGTCAACCCCAACCAGCAGAATATGGTAAAAACCAGTTTCTACCCAGAATTTAGCAGACAAAATGCGAGGGCATACACGTACATTCCCGCGCCCCCAGTAAGCCAGCCGCCTCCCGGATCTCATGGTGTCTCGCCCCTCGAGGCCCGGAGGACAGAAAATTGGAACAATACTTACTACAAATCGCTCGGTGGCGCGTGTGGGCGCTGATTTACGGAATGCGACGGAATGCCAACGTTTGTGCGTCTTCTGGGCCTTGGACGGAGACCAGACAGACCCAGCTCGGGACGATATTTGTGTTTGTTTTCGTTTTTTCGAGCTTCCCTCGAGTCATCTTCACGAGTTAATTGGTGTTAATGAGTACGGCGCAGCAACAGCAGCAAATGCAGCGTTTTAATTAAAACAATCAGAACTCCAAACCATTCAACGCCGTTCCGGAAGATTCCGCATGCCAACCGGTTACTAATGGAGACGACAATTTTCGGAACGGATTGTACGGGTGATAAATTCCAAACGGTTATCCCCTCGCCTGAGGCCGAGTGAGCTGGAGAGTGTACAAATGCATTGGATGGGGCCGAGATGCATTCCATAAATGAAACGACTCAAACACTCCATCCTCTCACCCCACTACCAGAGTCAAGGAGTCGTCAAGGCAAATGGTTTCCAACGAGCCGTGAAAGTATGCATATGAGGGTTAGGATTTCTTCTTGGTGGGGTGTGGACAATTAATTGATGCAAGGTTACTGATCACGTTAACACGCGTAGGGTGGTGATCAATTGTTTTATTCTGAAAGCTTCAAACAAGGGTTAGGTTTTGGAAAGTTTCCAATGGCGACACGCTTGTAAGGCAATTTTATTTGCTGTACATATCAATTCTACACAGTTTAAGATATACATTTGTAGATTACATCAATTACGTTTGGCGATGTAGAAACAATTATATTCTTAAAACGTGTTAAAAAAGAAAAACAAAAAACATATGCAATATATTCGAACCACTTGACATAAAGTGGCACAATAAATTCTACTACAACAAGATTCCAGCCAATAATAAAATATTAACATAATTCTACAACAAATATTCTCAAGGGTAAAAATCAACTTAAATAGGTCACCGAAGCAACTTTACGCAAGGACAATGCATCAATCTGGTTTAACCTTAAATAGTGATGACTGCATTGATTATATACATAAATTACAAATTTTATAGCACTGCTCTTTAGCCGGCTTTGCAATTTTATAACTTTTACTGGATTAGCAAAAAAGGACCGCACGGGTAGTGAATAACAATAACAAACCACAGCCGGACAGTAGTAGCCGTAAATGCTTACACAATGGAAACTTCAATCTGTGCCACAAGCCCAAATCTGTGAGAAATATTACACGCGCACGCTAGCTGGCGTGTAAGAGATGCGTCGACCGTATTCCGCTACAAGCTGTTGCTACCATCGGTATTGGCAACATTTATGAATGAATCAACTCCGCGTAACCTAAACTTACCTTGCACAGTGCAACGCCCGTATCCAGTCGGTCCATAAAGTTTTCCACGTTGATGCGCAGGTCCGGATACATCGTGTTGAGCCATTCGGCTAAATCTTCGCGCATCGCGTACAGATACTCCTCGCTCGATTTGAACGGCCGGTACGGCCGGGATTCTAGCAGTACGGTGTTCATTTTTGCTGTTTGGGTGCTTCGGCTTCTTTCGCAAACTGTCGTTTAACGTCCTTTTCAGGGAACGTTTTCAACTTTCGTTGCAAGTTTAGTTGACTAGTTTATTGTCTATGGTTTGATATAATGGTCCACCAAAATGCTTGGTTGGAAACCTGGTACTCTCCTTAGGCGCTGACAGGCCTTTTCCGTTCGTTTATCGATTGGATTTTCATCGAGAGAAAATCTGGAATGAGAACAGTGAAATCGAAAGTTAATTAAACACGTTTAGAAACCATACGTTAATTGGATGAGGAGGCGCGCGTTTCAGAAGATGCTGTTTTGTCCGCTCATAGCTAATCAGATTGTTAATCACGCTCGAATTCTCAACGGAGAGGGAGAGCAAGGGTGACAAATTGGAAAATTCTCAAATTAACTCTGTTACCGATTGAACTTGATAATTAACAAAACAGGCACGTTTCACAGTAACTCCCTCTCATTTAGCGGCTCCCGCCTAAGGCTTCAAAATCAAGTCCCAAATAAGAGCAATGAAAAATGAAAAGGAAAAGTGAAACGAATGTTAAGGCCACACTACTAAAATGAGCATAACAAAGCAACAGGAAAAGCCTAGAGCAAAAGTGAAAAGATAGTCAAGAACAAGTCCCGAACTGCGGGGCCGGCGAAGGCGAAAGCGACACAAAAGAAAGGAAGCCACCAAACCAAATCCAGACTAGGGAGGAACTCGGCCCAAACAGAAGACAGAAATAAAACGATGAATGACGGTAATGCGATAGCGCCGCCGGTAGGTTAATTGGAAGTACGATGTTTAACGTGACCGCATCGGGGACCGCTTTCTTCACCCCATCAGGCCTTTCTCTCTGTCTCTCTTTCGCCTTCTGCCGCCCTCTAGTCGTGCGTTCGTGTGCATGCACGGTCTGATCCTCCCCTTACGTTACACAGCTGGGCGAAGGTGCCAAAGGATCTTTTCGATGTTTTGCCGGCGTGTCGAATTTCGTGCCGGGTTTCATGTTACGTGTGGTGCTCTGCCAGGTGAGATGAGAATGTAATGCACTGGCCGACTGGTTGGCAGACGGATGAAACGTACACGTCCAACAGATGCACTTGCGAGGGGCGTCACGATGCGGGAGCGAGGTAACCGTGAGGGCAACAAATGATCCGCTAATAGAGGTATCGCGCCCACCTCATATTCCTTCTTCCCTTGCTTCCCTTGCTAACACAAAACCAGCCCGTGATTACCCTCTTAAGAGATGTTAAATCGACTGAGATAATAAGCGATTCCCTTTGGGGCACACGAAGGAAAATAAAGATACCAAAACAGAAACAAAAGCCAGAATACGCGGGAAGGCTGAGCGTGACGAGTGGAGTGACATAAAACAACACAAAGTATCGGAGTTGTAATTTGTTGGGGGAAACTTTAAACCAATTTGTTTCGGCCTGCGGTAAACCCGGAATTCAAGTTCACACCGTTTACGCCGTAATCTTGCCCAAGGAGTGCTTTGCCGGGGTGGTGTCTTGCCGAACAGGTTCGTAAATATAATTATAAGCTCAGGGTAAAATCATTCAATTAGCTTAAACAAATTGCTGGATAAGCAAACGGAATGGCGTATTGACATTGATTTAGATATTTTAGGTTCAATTTTAATATTTGCCCACCTAGGGCCTTAAGTTTGATTGATTAATTCAAACAAATTATGAACATTAAGTTAAGAAAAATATGTAAAAATCGCATATTTTATCTGATACAAACCTAATCGTTTGACAAATTGCTTAACCTCTTGAGTACTACTTGCATAGCTAATGCGTCTTTTCAGGAATGGGGTTCTGCCTCCCAACCTCTCGTGTCGTGTCATCTTCCTTTCAAAATAGTCATTTAACCTGTGGACATCTCTCCCAAACACTTTTGAAGTCTCCCAAATATCGATGATTTATTGTATTATTGTTGTTGTACCTCATCCGAATGTGTTCGCGGGTGAAAACGTTGCATAATTCCGACTCGCCAAATTGATTCATTCGCTATGTTCGCGCATCTTGTCGCCTTTGTGTCGCTGGGCGATGTTTAACAAATCTGCCACCAAAAAATCACTCTATTCAAATGAATTCCGGGTGTAATCGGGCGTAGTAAAGCTGCTCTTTAAAATTCGGCAATTTCTCACCCACCGTCACCTCGCTTGACACAGTTCCCACATGGGGAATGAATATCTATTTGACGGTTTTCGTCCCGTGCCTTTACACAGTTTTACAACTTCACACTACTTTGAACACAGAGAGGCAATAAAAGAAAATAAAAATAACGCACAGCCCGCCAACAAAGCTTTCGCGCGACCGGCCCCTGCTTGTGGCGTGTTACGAAGTGAGAAAAAAGTTGCGGAGCCGAAGTTTTGGCAAAACGTTTGGAAACATGCGGAATGTTAAAGACTGGAAGGAGGTTTTTTTTTGGCAAGCGTACAAGATAAAGCATGCACATTACCATGCAATCCCATGATTGATGTCAAAGACCTTTGCTCCGCTCGGGAAGGAAGAGGAAAAAAATGGACACCAAACAACAATGGTTCCACTTGAGATGCCAATAGTGGGCCCATTTTCGAGCCCTACTGTCTAACGACTACCGAGCCAGTCGTTCGTCTCACTGTTCCCGCAAACCACTGCCACACCACACGCTCACTCATTTCCCACGTTCGTCCCCTTTCGGTACCCACTGATTATTCTTATTGCAATCGAGAAATTTAAATGACGAAATAAGTAATAGCTTACGGCTTACGGTCCCGACCGCCAGAGCACACGCGCACGCTCGCCCGCCTCCCAATCCTGGCGGCTTCAAAATCGCCAACCGAAGCCAAAAATGCCACACCGGTGACGTGTCCGGGGTTGCGTTTGAAAGGGGGAGTTTGCAAATTAAAAAAAAAAAAACCCGCAGCATACAGTATCGGACAGAAAGATAGGGCATTGGTTTTTTAACGCACCGTGCACCCGTTGGGCCAAGTTTATGTGTGGTTTGTATGTGCTTGTGTTTGTGTGTGTGTGTATGTGTGTGTATGTGTGTTTGTGTGTGTGTGTGTGTGTGTGTATGTGTGTGTGGATGTATGTTTGAATGTGTATTGATGTGTGTGTTTGTTTCACAAGTAGGTCGTTTCGGATAGATTTGTAAGTAGTTTTTTTGTGTTTTGGGTTAGGTTTTTGGTGTGATAAGCAGGACCACCGCCCTCGCGATCAGTGTGTTTTCGATATATTAACAATGTTACGGTCTTCTTTCGCCGTGGTCTTCTGAGGACGTCCGGTTGACTTGCGCGTTTCGGTTGTCCAAGCGCGTTTCAGTTGTCTAAGCACGTTTCGGTTGTCCGAAGCGCGTTTGCCACAAAAGTGAACGATCGCGCACTTTACGAACTCGATCCTTTTGCGCTTAATGCCAGCAGCAGCCATTCGCTTTTACATATGGCGCTGATGATCGGTACAACGTTTACCTCGACCCATTGTTACTAACATTGCTTGCTTGGACCGTCAAGAACGCGCTGGTTAAAAACTTGGACACGGCTGATCCCGTGCTCTGCCTGCGTTCTACTTCTATACGCGATGAATTACATCGTTTTGGAGCAGCGAAAACATCGCATGGATAAAACTATCAACGAGTACGCGAGTAAGCGTCTTCCCTTCAAAATCGAGAAAAGAATACTGCCGCGCTCATGAAACAAAACGCCCATTGAAAAGAATAACTGCGCGCCAGCTCAATGCACGCACAAAGTTTACCATTCGCACACAACGTGCAACGCAGAGATGCACGAAGGCCTTTCAATGGCGTGCACTGGAGAAACACCTGTGAGGGAATGCCGAGTTCATTGCTATTGTGCGCGTGTCCATTTCGCACCGGTGTCGCATTCACATTCATGAAACAGCACACCTGCGTTTTCGTCCGAGGAACAAGCGCTGCTGTTGATGCAAACTTTAGTTTTTATCCAAGTGTAAACGCACAATGTTTCACATGATAACACACATAATAAGAATAATTTCAGCGCAATATGACATCATGGCAAGCTATGTTTTTTAGACACAAACCCGCGCACTTGCTAATACACATTAAAAAGCACACTCTCTTTCTACTACTACACACACACACACATGCACACACACACACACACACACACACTCACACATACATACACACACACAAACACAAGTAACGTGGCAAAACAAGTGCACGGTGCATTGAAAAAAAAGGGTCCTATCTTAATGTCCGATACTGTACCCACACAGCGGCACAACACGGCGGCCACCCCGCTTTGCTCAAACATTACACCGAAAAGTGACCGCATTTCGGCACGGTGCGCGATCTGGCCGGGCCAGCAGCCAGTAGCATTCCGTGCGGCAGGACGGTAAGACCGACTCCATCAGGTTGGCGAAACCCGGCGTGCTTAATGAGAGTGAGACAGACGCTGTATAGAAATGAGGTCACTCAACCTTCCACCTTCGTGGCGGGATTCCGTGTGCGTACCGGCGCGCGCGTTATGTTTTGACGCCGCGCGTTTTTAGTTGATAATTTGTTAAATAGAAACATTTGGCTGAGTAGTTGCTACATTGAAAGGCTAATATGAAGGAAACGGAGGAATCCAGCGGGCAATGGGGCTATTGAAATGATTTAGAAGATTCGGACAAGAAGCGTAAATGCTATAAAAATAATAAAAATAAATAACAAATGAATGCATCCGGGAAATGGTCTGTGTTGCCAAGCATAGCAGTAGGACTTCTCAGTTGCATTCGAATGATAAGAGAGCAAAAGTAGAGGTCATGTAGAAAAGATGTCCCATTGAAGCAATCGTACGTACCAGCGAGCAAATCGCATGGATGACTGCTTTACCGAGAACCGGTCACAGATCGCATCGTTTGATCGATCGGGCTGAGTGTCTAGTGACATGAATGTTACATAAAATCATGACGCATATTGCGCATAGTGCGCATAGCACATCTCGTGCTAGCAAGAAGACAAAAAAACACTCTGCACGCGATAAGGGGCGTTGAAGAAAGGCCATGAAAACCGAAAGCATTCGAAACAAAGCAGCCATAAAAATGCAGATTAGCGTGCAGAGCGCCTATAGCCGAGTGGCTCTTAAACTACTGTTCTAAAAAGACAAAAGCATCATAAACCCATCTTCAATGCTGGGAGCAAACTCCCACCTCTTCTGTGAAGTAGGTTATTGTATGGAGCGTTACTTTTGACTTTCCATAAACTCTGCCCACTCGGGCCAAAAAAAAAGGGCGTACAGTTTTGCAAACCGCTCAAAACGAAAGCCCAATGAGGCAATTGTAGCCTGTACATTTGCCGCAATTTGTCGCTTCTTCACGCGAAACAACCCTCGGTGGGCTTACCACAAACTTCGGTAATTAAACACGGTTCGAAAGGGAACCGAAAGGCCCCCGATAGTGGCTGACCGCCGCCCAAGAGAGTATGGCACGAGACGCGCAACACCCCATTACCATCACACGACAGTGCATTCGGATGGGGAGCAAAGCGGCCAACCCAAGTAGCAAGTGGCAAGTTATTCAACCGCGTCCGAGATAGTGCGTTGCTGCAGCTGTGCCGTGGCCGTGCCGTGACTGCAGCCGCGTGAAGCAATGTGGGAAGATGGATGGGAAAACATGATGATGATTAGATTACGATCATTCGGTTGCGCCTGCTGGCTGGGACGCGTGAGGGTTGATGCTGTTTTCATTATGCTTCTAATTGCTAGATCGAAAGCCATTGCCTAACAAGAGGCTAATTTGCCGAAGCGACAAATGAAGCTGTATCTTTCAAGATGATGCCGGTGATAAAAAATGGTAACAAAGTAGGGCCTGTTCGTTGGTGATGGTGGTTTTGTTTATTTTATTTTTTTAAACGTGCCCCATAAGCTGTGGGAGGGTGTTTTTTTTTGGGAGCAAGGGTGCCGAAATTGCATCCACTAGTGGCATGAACTTTGTTATTTTTTATGTCTTGTGTTATGATCAATGTGAAGCACTTTTTAATAATCGTTTGCATTTGTCTTAAATTGTTGAGAGACTTAAAAACACAAGATCCTTACTGAAACAAGTTACATTATTTCCTTTAATTATCATTAAATTATTAAACATAATTCATAATTATTCATTAAGCAACATTAATGACAACAATCAATTATGCTACGGTTAGTTGGAAAACGTTCTTTCTTTTGCTGAACTGTTAACTTATATTAATATAAACTGAATGTTAATATAATGAGTAAAAAATCGCTTTAAAATAATGATCTTTAATGATAATGATCTTTAATAAATCTTTAATAATGATCTTAAATAATGATCTTTAAAAACTTTAATTCCTCACCATTTTTGTACCAACTTGTTTTCAATTCAAATACAAGCAAGAGGTTATTACAATTAAAAAAAAAAGTCCTTCGCCTTTAAAAGCATCACATCTTTTTTCCAAGTTCGCTATTTTAAAAGAATATTGCGCATTGATTGCGCAACCGGAAAATAAACAATCCACAGAAACGAAGGAAAAACATGTCAACCATAATAAATTGCACGGCGAACCAGTGAACCATGGTACATATTTATGTGTGTGTGTGACAAAGGTGGCAAACGGCACAGATTAAGAGCCGCAAAGGAAATGGATGAAATTAATTCGCATTTGCCATCGTTTGTTTTTAAGCAATTCTTTCACGGTCAGTGCCTGCGCGTTTCTTGGTCTGCGTGACTGCGCCCAATCGCTCGGCTATAGCGATTGCTTGGCTGGACTTTTGCAACACGGCAACACGGCGGATGCAACTTTATGCAATAGATAACTCGAAAAGTGCATGGGTACTGCGTAAGGCGCCATGGGACAATGTGCACACGTTTTCAAAGTTTGTAACCTTCAAAGCGGTTCAAGCCGATATTGTGGTGCGAGATTTTGGACTAGCGGTTAAGTGTTTATATCGTAACTGTGCTAAAAATTAAAAACAAACAAACGATTGTGGAACGGGGAGTTTTCAATTTGAAAGGATTACCACCGTACTCCATTGATAAAGTGGCATTGGAAAAAGGCCGTTTCAGTTATCAGAAAAAAAACGAATTCACGGTCTGTGCCAGTGTAATAGCAAAAACAAAAAAAAAACAATCTTCCAAACACAAAAAGGCTAAAATCAACACCAAAATCAACGAACCGGTATTTTATTGCCGGCAGGTCCTCGGGTTCGGAGCAATCAATGGTGGCAGCCAATGGTACCAGCCGCCAACGGTAGGCATCCCGCGACGCCCCATACGCGGAAGCTTGATTAAAAAATTCCATCATCAAGGTCAGAGCGCTGGCTCGCGCACAGCACAAAGCCACGGGCAAAGTAAACGTTGAATGAGTCAACGTGAAAATCGGCCGGCAGCGGCGGCGGCGGCGGCTCACACATGAAAGCACTCCGTTCAGCGAATGAAAGAGAGAGTGAGTGTGCAGGTTGGGCGTGAAGTGGAGGAAAAAGGGAATCAAAAGCCGATAGTAGTACTGCAATCAAATCATCTTGGCGGCGGCATTGCTTTGATCGAATGGCATTGTTGTTTATTTGTTATGCTTAGCGTTTTTTCTGTCTCTCTTTCTCTCTCTCGCTTCCCTCTCTGCATTCGGCGATGCAGCATCATCACTCGGTGCATCAATCAGAACGATGCAATAGACGATTAGCTCTCTCAACGAACCCTGTGTGTGTGTGTATGTGGATCTTTTGCAGTTGAGCAAACATTTCCAGTTTTGTTACTATTTCTCGCATCTTATTGCGTTCTCGGCTTTTTATGAACCGCACGGAACCGCACGATCATAAAAAAATATTTTCGACCGGGCGGGAACCGGAAGTTTCAACCGCATTTTGACGTAGCTTGCAGTACAGTGGGAAGAAACCCAGGATCAATGATGCTCGCATTTAAAAATGATGCAGTTTTTTTACATTTACAATCAGCAATACAGTCTTCTCTGATGTAAATGAAAATATTTCATAAACAAAGATTTGGCTTCATGTTGCTAACCGAAATTGAAGTGGAACCAAACCGACAGCACAGCCTTTGAGGTTCAGTGAACTTGATAAGTGGTTCAAGTGTCTTATTTTAAAACACGGAAATGTCTTGCACCTTAACGACGATTCACGATAAGATTAAGTGGAGAGTAATCGGGTTTAAGAGCCATATAGTCTGGAACGTTCACCGCACGTGTAACAGAAATCTGCACTCAATTTTTCAGTTCAGATAAATACTGGTGCATATAAAAAACGTTTAGTTCCTTCAGTTAAATTGTTACGCCTTTCTCGCTATGCATAAAACCTCTCAATGGTATGTGATTGTCCACATAATAATTTACTGCGTTAACCGGCAGTATCCCACTGCCAAGAACTGATCCCACTCAATGTGATGCTTAACAAGTTGTTTATATACACTTTAATGCCACACTACCAGGTTCGGCTGGCCATGTCACACTGGACGTTTCGTATCCGTTGCTTTTGAATTTCAATTCACACGTCACTCGTCGACCGTAATACAGCATTCCCCAGCATTCGAGTACAATCTCTGCCGCTCGCAATGCACCAGAATTGATGATAATTCCATATGCCTACCACGTCCCCTCACGCATTTGCTTTCTTCTGAGCGAACAAACGGCAACGCAGCGAACCGGCCGAAGCATATGCTAATGGAGTCCGTTAGCTTATGTGATTTACCGTCGCGCCGGATCGATTCGTGCTTACGGAATTCTGACACGTCCACGACCGACCTAAAGTGGCCTAGTTTATCTTCTGTATGGCCGTACTATCTGGCCACTATTCGACACAGTTCCAGGCCGCTGGTTCCGTACCGCATAAACGGCAGCGTCCAGTCCAGTGGCTCGCTAGCGCCCAGTTGCACTTTTGCTAATCAATGAACGCACACAGGCAAAGCGCTGTGTGCACAGACGGAGCTTAGAGTGGACAACAAAGCTTAAAAAAATTATCATAAATCGCACATTACTCATGGGCCTCTCTTTCCTTTCGCTTCACGACAGCAGGCGCATTATGGTAGCCGTCCCCAGCCACACACACACACGCATACAAACACCCTTTACCCCCGGGGGCTGGCCAACCCCATCGAGGGTGACACAATCAACACTCACTCACATTGAACGGGCTTGTAAATTACGCGCCGCCCGCGGAACTGGCACAGCACAACATCTCCACTATCAGTCCGAGTATCGAGACGCGGCCGCGACAAACTGAGGAATAGGGCGAAGGGTGGCGAAATGGGGGTTTGTTGGGCAGGAGTGTTTGATTTGTTTCGACATCTCTTCGGTTGGCCGTATGAGTCGTCGGTTGGCGAGTGAGTGAGTGAGTGAGTGAGTGGGGCGCGTATGATAACAGCACCGCCGCTGATTGCATCGCCGGCCATTTAAGTGGACGAAAACGGTGCTCGTTGCAGCGTTGTGACGTGACACAAAACTCTGGGAGGGATGGGAGTGGAGGGGGGGGGGGGGGGGGGGAGCGCTCACGAAGGGTTTCCACTACGGCGCCGCGAACACCCGCGAATTGTTCCAATCGCTTTGCGAGGGCTTTTCCACCATATCACCAGGGTACACCTTTCAAAGCACTTTGACCAAAGTTCACTATACTGGTTGGAAGGGTAGGTGGGTGTATGCGCGGGATTTTCAATCCTCCCAGAGCCCCCAGAGTATTGATTTTATTTCTTCTTCCTCTAGACTTCTTCTTCTAGACGGGGAAGAATGGCTTTTTGCTTCGTTCCGTTCGGTTCGGTGACCATTTAACTTTCCGAAAGGAAATGTGGACTCTCTCTCTCTCTCTCTCTCGTTTTTGCCAAACGGACGCTACTATTCGATGATCGATGAGCGTCGTTTCGAACGGTTACTACAACACCCTCGAACACTTGCGGTCGCGTTTGCGTGTTGTTTTAGTATCTCGTGCCTTATCTTTCCCATTTGGTAGACCATTAGTGATGGTTAGCAATTTAGCGTTGACGAAATAATTGCAAAAAGCTATTTCGAATTAAAATTTTGCGTTCTGCAGCACAACGTAAGGTGCAGCAGCTCTTGGGACTATGGTTGGGCAAAGTAGAAGGACACAATGGGCCCAGACACGCGTCAGAATGAAATAAATTGGTGAAATGTGGCAGGGTAAAGAATATAAAACAGAGAAAGACGAGCGAATAGTTTAGTCACGTTTGAGCCATGAACACAAAATAACAGAATGAAATTAACAAAGCTTTATAGGCGTCCCATGCTAAGCTATAAAGAAATGTTAGAAGTTATGCAAGCGAAACAGCTTCGCTAAAATCGCAAAACAATTTTTAATGAATTCAAAAAGCGTCTGCAGCATAAATTAAATGACGTTAGTTTGGTTTTCGAAGCATAAAATATTTTAAAATCACACTTTTAAAGGTCTATTACAAATTTACTGGGTGCAAACATTTTTCTATTCCATGGCAGACGTTTAATTTCATTAAATAACATTTTTCTAATAACCTGTCCATTGCAGCCAACTTCACAACAGTAAGAAGGGGGAAAATTAAATAAAGGCCAAACTAATAAACCATCACCCTCACCACTGTAAGGCAATATTGATTCCGAATCTGTACCCTACGGTGGCTTATCAAAATCTATCGCCTGTGTTGCCTCGTCCAACAGGCAAAGCGTGCAGGGAGAGCAACACAACGTACGTTCAGCTGGGTAGTCTACACAACTGTGTAAAACTGGCCACTGTTATCAGGCCGTTCTGCAACTATATAGTCCCTTCCCATTTGCACCAGGGCAATCCATATCGGTTCTAAGCGTTGTGAGTACGCGTGTGGTGGGTGTTGTCGCATCGAGCTTGCGATAGTTGCGTATCAGAGCACGCGTCCGCTGTGCGTAACGAGCAACAAGTCAAACAAAACAGTGTAATTTTTTTTCTTTCTTCTTTCCAACAACACAACGCAATCAATGTGGCTTGGCCAACGATGATAAGCCGCCGTTGGCCGACGGAACTCCGGCCCGGGATCCTTCTCAGATCGGGAGGTTCTCCTTGGGCGAGAACAAAGAGAGCACCGCGAAAGGGAAAACATACGCCTGTGTAAGCCTCGACAGTGTTCACCTTTCCCGCTGGTGAACGTTCGAACCGGAAACGGATGGAATGGTGTACCGGATTGAAAAACACCACCACAAAGTGTGGACTCCGACGGAATGGAGGATAAGGCAAGCAACAACAAAAAAGATGGGTTAGTTTAAAGAAATAACACAAGTAACAAACCAAGAAATGACAAAACGAACAGAAGAAAGAACATGGGTTCAATATGCAGATTATGACATAAGCTGATGTGTGTGTGTGTGTGTGGATTGGTTGAATACATACCGACTGATTTCCGTTCTCTCGCTTGCGTGGAGCTGGTGGAACGTTGCCCTTTCTTGTTCTGCTGCTTCTTCGCTAGTTGATGGGTTTTGCTCTTCCTACGCTCGTCTCGCTGCAGACAGACAGAACTCTTTCCCTTTTTTTCTTCCCTCGGATTGCGTTTGGTAGATTGTTTTATTACTTTCTCTGCCGCTCACTACAGTGCGACTGCTGCTGCTGCTGCTTCCGGTTTCACTGCGACCGCTGTTGGCACGTTCTTCACACGTCCGTCTGTCGTCGTTCTAACGCCTTCCAGTGCTGGTTTGATCGTAAAGGATATCATGCTGGAAACTGCTGCACAGTTTCGCAGAGCGTTTTTTTATTTCGTCGTGCTCGTGCTGCCCTGCTGTTGGCAACGCGCTCTCAGTAGGCTTTACGTAGTCGGTATTTGCACTAGAGTTTGCACTTGGGTTTATTTTGTTTTGTTTTTTTTTCGTTTTGTTGTTTCACTATTTCACCACCGGAGGGTATAAAACTGTCACTGAATGTAGTTGCATCGTCGGAAGATGTGGAAGATGAAATGAGCTGTTGACTCGCTGTTTTGTCAGTAGCTACATTGGCAGGAGGAATTCTATTGTTTTATCTCATCACGCTGCAGGGATAAGGTGGAACAACAAAGCATTGAAGGAAAACTGTCACTGCAAAAGACGCATCGGATATGAAAGGGTAATGCTCACTGATATGACTAGAAATACGAATTTTGTAATCAGAAGCATTTTCCTGACAGACATTGGGGAATTGATTTTTTTGAAATAGTCAGACACATTTGCAACACATGGTTCTCTTGGTGGGGTTCTGATGAGGACAGCCACAAAAAGAAAAGTAAAACGAAATTTTGAAGCAGGAAACGTGCTGCTGACAGAAGACAGCCGAAACCTAACAGCTCAAAAACGCATCAATAGCTTTAACAGAAAGATAGACACATTTAAAGGCGTTGTTTTATCTAATATTTAAGATCTTCACAAAACTCATAGTTCACATGCAAAATATAAAGAGCTGCCGCAGTTTTAAAAGCCATCGAATAAAACTCGTTGAAGTGCGCTCGCTCTCTCTCGCCCTGTCTGTCTGTGTCTGTGGCATGCCCACGGAGTTTGCGGTGTTGTTCGTTCGCTCTGGGTGGCAAATGAGATCGTCTCTAACATGGCGTTATGTTTTTCCTCTACTCCCCAGTGTCCTTCAACCCATTCCCCACCAAAAAGGGCGGCGGGGCGCGGAGAGAAACAGAGATAGAGAGAGAGAGAGACAGAGAAATACGGCACGGGAAGAAGAGGCCAAAAACTAGACAAAGCGATACCGAACGAGCAAAACAAATGGCAGAACAACGAAAAGCCACAAAATGACACTATCTTGTGACACCCGCGTTCGTGCCCGGTCTCCACCGTGTCTCACCCTCATCCATATGTACTGCCATACTCTCACTTTCCGCCACATCTCCCAATCCTATCGTATCCATTCGTCGGCACCGTCGTCGTGTGTGGTGGAGTCTGCAATGCTCCACCAGCGTCGTGACCATACCACTCGAGCTCGATAGGAAGAAACGAAAAAAAACAACAACAACAACAACACTTTGCCGAAACGCTGCCCTTCTACGCCCGGCCTGGACGGAAAACCACGGCAGCAGAGGTGAGAAAAGTGTGGGAAAAAAGAAAATCGTGAGTGAAAACCAATCTTTTGGAGCCCTGCCGAAGGTGCAGGGTGGTCCAGTTCAGGAAGATTTTTGCAGTCCCATTCCAGTTCTATTCCACATACCAGGCTTTTTCCAAGCAAAAAAGGGGTGTTTTCCTTCAAATAGGATGTGTCTACCATAGAACATCATTCACACAAACACATTAACACATACACACATATATATGTACGTAGATATGCGAATCCACACGCACTACTACAGGATCTAATAAGTCTGTCAGTGTTCTTGGCACAAACGGCTATTGCAGACCTAACCAAAAGAAATTTCAAAGAAACACACATTTTCGCCCCACGGCACTGTGCTTGGGAGGCAAATTGCCTGGAGCGTTGTGTTTGTCCAATTTAACGTTTATTGTAGGAAGGGGAAAACAATGATTTCGATCAACCACAGCGAACCAAACAAACAGCTTCCAAGGCCTACTAGCCTCGGGGCATAATATCCAAAGCTCTACCCAAACAAACAATCGAACTGACCGAAAGTGTCCTAAAGACTAGCAGAGTGGGCCTAATGGGAGCAGAAACTCGATGTAGTAAGAAGACCTAGCCTAATCTGTTTAAATGAGTCTGCTGCTGTGGATAACTTTAATGTTCCAACGAAAAATACTGATTGGCAAGGTATTTGGGCCGAAAAGGATGTTACAATTTTCCGACACCCGGCCATTTCTACTGCTGATAGACCAGCACGGGAAAACTATCACCACCCCCTCCCCGTGACCCGCATAAACAAATGGAGAACCAGCAAAACATAATACACCCCAAAAGCGCAACGAGAGCAAACTGTCACAACTGTCACTGGAAGAACGGGGGAGCATACACGCACACATGGGAACCTCTTCGGCAGGTGGAAAAAGGGGACCGGGAAACAGTTGCTGTGCGATGGGGAAAAACGATCCTCTAAACATCGGCTTAGTAGCGGCTCCTCCTACACCGAACCAAACAAATCACTGCACACACAAACACGCCAACACGCCGTTCTAGCACTTTTGGTTCTACCGTCGACGCACATATACACACATGGGGACTGGGAACGACCGCATGAAAAATATTGGACACACCAGTCTGGAAGAGGAAAACACACAAACACATGCACACATACACACAGAAACATAGATATACACGCTGGTAGGAAGTCGCGCAATCGCAGCTGTCACACGGTCACGCACGGTGATGCACGGATAAGGGCTACACGCGTTCCGTGAGCCTGAAGTTTTGCTCCTTACCCGTTGTGGTGTGTGGTACCCGTGCGAGCACAAAACGCGCGTCCGAATCGTCGCGGGTGTACGAGTGAATTAAGCGCGGACGAATCGAAAAGTGTACATTATGTACGTGCTCGGTGTTTGCCGTTCGCCCGCAAGTTCGCTCTTTTTCTTTCTCTCTCTCGCTCTGTCTTTCTCTCTTTTGTGCGCTCTCACACCGCCGCAGATGCTGCTGCTGCTCGTTCTTTTACGCACTTTTTTGTGTGGATTGCATGCATGCGTATGAGAAGGAACTGGGAGAGAGAGAGCAGTTTTGAGAGAAGAGTGTTTTTGTTACAGGGTTTCTTGTTCACTGTTTGATGTATTGCTTTAGGTTTCATTTTCAGCTATAGCTATTTGTATTTTATTTATCGTTTATGTGAAGTTTTGCTGCTGGCACTGTTGACAATTCCAAAAAACCATCAAATTCTGTTAAAAAACGTACAAATACGTTTCGCTTTTTTCATCTAACCCTGTAAAAACTCTTTCTCTCTCATTCTCTCTATCCCCGTCGAGCTGAAATTGTCTCTCGCGTTTCCAAGAAACGCATCAGCTGGAAACACTTTCCATCTCTTTCGCTCTCCTTTCACTCTCTTCGTGTCTCACTCACCCATGCTTGTCGAGCCTGGTTCACTGTTTTCCACCCTTGGGCAATGCTGTTATCGTGTAGCTGAATGTGCATGCATCGACTACCGCGGTGGCTACACAGCGCGTACACCACCTCTATGCGCAGGAGAAGGACGAACACGAGCGCAATCTCCGCGCAACGGAGCTCTCGCTCACAATCGACGGAATCCTGGGCGCATACCGTTTTCGGGGAAGGATGCAGGAACCCTTCACCTCACCCACCGAAACTCATTCGCTTCCTCCCCCGTCCTCCCCCTACTGGATTGCATTGCAGCGCATGCCGGCTTGCAACTTCCTATGCGTGTGTGTGTGTGTGTGGAGTCACCGATGACATTGAAAACTGTGGCGTGCGATGACTCAGGCCGGTCATGCGGCAACAGGATTGAGCAAACAAATAAAATTACGAAAAAAGATTAAAAACACACTACGAGGAAAACACTCGCGACAATATAAATGGCCCCGGCGTGTGCTTCTTTCCTGTTCGCATGGATGCACTTTTATCTTTCTTTATTGTTATTGCATCTTATCGACAGTCGCCGATTTCCTGACTTGGGGGTTATGGGATTAAGAGACGTTTTAAAATTATGAAGCTGTAAAAATGGCACCAAAAAGGGGGAATGCAAATGAGTTTTCTGCAATCATAAACAGATTCGACAGGGGACAGACAGAACTTAACGGTAATGGTCGGCTGTTTGGGCTGTGCATGAAGCGTTAAAGCTCACGAAATGATTTAAAAACCATGCAAAATGCTTGTAATGTGCACAACAAATCAACCCACTAGGAAGGTTTAGAGAACTGAATGTTTATGTTTACATTTAAAATAAGGCTCGTATCTATATATAACCTTACAGTTTTAAAGATCTTTTTATTTTATTTTACACACAAATGAACACTCCACTTTTTAAGACCTTCTCGTGCACTGCACATTAAAACGAACATAATTGTGTACAAAGCAAACATAATGAATTTCTAAATAAAGCCAACGATCCCTTCAGGAGCCAAACATGCACGTACATTGCACTCCGCGTCTTCCGCGTTGTGTCTTCACTTTTGCTGCACTTATTGTGCAATATGTAAACGAAGACGGGCTTTAGCACGATCGTACCCGTGTGTGCATGGGTAGTGCGTAGAAAGAGTAGAACTTGCGAATGAAGAGGTTGGTGTTGAGGATTCGTCTTTGATGTGAGAAGCGATGTTCTAACAAATATTTATAAAAAATGAGAACGTTTTGTTATCTCGGTTAAAATTTAGTTTGTTAATTAATTTCAAACTATTTTATTAAGGCTGTCGACCTAAAATCTACAAGCAAGAAGTGAGTGTTTGTGTTCGTTTTCGTTTAAATTAAAAGAAAAATAAAAACATCATCGCTGAGTGCATTCAACCATGAGCATTCGAACACTCTTCTGCCGGCTGGCACGTATTCTGGCCGGTCGACACATGGCCGTTCTTGGCATGTTTGCACACGACGATGACACGATAGTGCTGGTGCGCAGTGCAATACACTACTCAACGCACTATTGTATGATTCACGGTCAATAATCTCGCCGCCAAGCCATTATCACGCTGAGACACTAATAAACAAGACGTTTCCCTTGTCGATCCTTGGCTCCTCCAATCTTCGACACCTGCACGTGCAGCGCACGCTCGAACACCTTCCTCGACAAACCTCGAATAGTGCACCCTTGAAGTAATGATGATGAATTCATAGTTATGCTTTTGTTCTGCTTCCGCCACACGGAAACGACACACGGATTCTCTTCACACTTCACAGCTCATTCTCGCCATTTTCCAGTTCCGACACTTTCTTATCAGTGCTGCACGGCACGGCGTGGCATGCCTGTGTGTCAACTTCCGTGGGCCGTTCGGTGTGAATCTCGCACCCCGACGAGGTGTGTAATTTATGACTGACGCTGTTGTGGATCGCCGGCAAAACAGTGTGTGTGTGTGTGTTATTTATATCCTCGTCTTACGTTTTCTGGTGGTTTTCTTTCGAGCGTGAGTGAGTGAATTCCGTTGTCACGGTAGAGTACGATCGACCAATAATAATCGCCCTCCCACATCCACGGATAGCGATGACTTCCTGAATTATGAGATCTACTGCCCCGAAGATTTACGAGACGTTAGCACATCCATATTTATTTTCAATTAATATCCATTTTGTCTATACGATATGTTATTAATATCCTGGTAGAAGCGAGTAAATTCTTCAACTGTTTGATTTCGTACCCAACTATCATGTTTAAAATTATTTACTAAAAAAAACAAAACAAAATCCCAAATAGGTAATTCCTATGCTATTCGCTATTTCGAACCATGTTCACGGCTATCCCACTTGAGAACAAACATGGAAAGGTCTCACACTTGAACGGATTACACGAAGCCTCACTTTAAATGCAAATGTGAACAAACGACTTCACAAGGGATAAAAAAGCAACCCATTCATAGCTCAGCGTCCAACCAAACTACCACATTGAAGAGTTTGTCTTTCCACCAAACTCTTCCGTGTACGGTAAAATTATTATTGCTCATTCCGCCGTCCAAACCTCCAGACCTTACCCTGGCACAGCGAGGTATCTCCCGTGTTCCATTGAAAAGGCAACCACCTCAACAGACTGCCTCTCTCTCTCTCTCACACACACACACACAAGCCCAAGCTCTAATAATAACAAGCCGTAAAAATGTGGATATTAAAACAAACAAAGATTAGCCCGGCCGGATGCCCGCCCGGGAACACGATCTCGCCCGGGATGCTGTCGAGCGGCTGGGAAAACGCGGCCCCTGAGTCATGCAGACCCTGTGGACCGGTACCGTACACCCGCACGTACACACCGTACCGAAAAGTTATCATGTAAAAATATGTAAAAACATTAGATCATGAACAAAGGGAACGCGCGCTGCTGGAGATGGAGCGCACTGCGATCGCGGCTGCTGCACAGGCTGGGTGCGATTGATCGTTTCGCGGATGGGAATGGAATGGACAGGGGGAACAAAAAGGAAAACCAAAACAGTCAACGCTGAGAAGCTCGACGAGTGACGGGGGAATGAAATAGAAAGGATGCAGGCTTGTTTGGGTGATCGTACAAAGGGGGGACTTACTACGTTGGATCTGGATGCAAATGGTATTTAAACAAAAGTGAATTTTATGCTGCTCGATGATTAGTAGCGGTTTCAAAATGATGAGTTCAAACTGTTTGCAAAGAAATGAGAATGTTAAAATACATAATGATTGATATTTCTAAGGTTGTGCTAGGCGTAACAATCACAGCCATTTTAAGGCCATAGGCTTATGGATTTATGTTATCTTCGAAATCCTCCCAAGAAAAAAAACTCCACAGCTCCTACGCTACAGTAAATATTGATACACAAATAGCGCATTCATAAATATCTTGTGATAAAGACTAACCATAAATTCAATACTAATTTCTGACGGAGTATTTTGATTAAAACATATAAAATATATCTGAGCTAGGGTAAAGCCGTTTCAAATGTCCTAAAACTCACATATAATTCCAATCAGCATCTAATCGTACTAACTCGTGTTTCGTGTAGCAAGCATTCAAGTGATCATTCTTTTTTCTCCTGAGATGTTTATCAAATATGGCACAATTTTCCAATACCGTTGACGTTGCAGCGGTAAACTGCATTTGCCTAAAGTATTTATGCGAAAAACATGCTCAAAATCATAGAGATCAACATGATCTCATAACAAATACTAGCTTAGCAGCGAATGACGTTTCTATCGCAAAATAATAACACTTGATTGTTGTTAATACATAATTTCGAGCAGGTTCAAATCGCTTCTTCCGTTGAACTAGATGATGTTGCAGCGTTGCCAAGTATATTCAATCTACCAAGAAGTGAAAATAATGCCTTAAATCAGACATGTCAAACATACGGCACGTGGGCCACATGCGGCCCGCGAAGGCTCTCAATCCGAACCGCGAAGAACTTTGGCAGTTATTTGAATGAAGCTGAAATAGATGGCAAATTATAAGATAAGAGAAAACGGGTGTATTAATGTTTATCCATTGAGGAAGAAGGTTTCAACATTCAATTTTAATAGTTCGATTATCGAATTATTCGAAGTAATAAGTTACACATAGTTACTTTTCACTTTTCACATAGTTTTCTTCACTTCATTGATGATGGTACTCTTTAAAATGATCTCTCTAAATATCAGGGCGGTATATTAAAACCATGGAAAACCAAGAACTTAAAAAAGGTATGAATTGTATGAGGTAGACTGTATGTTGTTAGTCTTTTCCTCAACAAAATGGCCACAAAATGGCCACAGAGCAATTGAATACGAATTATTAAATTTCCGAGTAGGGACGACCGCCACTAAAGTAAAGTATGAGTAAATTAATGAATTTCATGAACTGTTCATTGGATGCTACAAAAATGTAAATAAGATTCTAGGTCGAAGAATAACTCCTTAACGATTTTTGCCGATTGAACGCACCCCCTCCCCACCGCTGGCCAACTGCGGCCCGCGAGAATATTTTGAACCGCAATCTAGCCCGCGTGCCAAAACGAGTTTGACATCACTGTCTTAAATATTGGCCATCATCCATCGTGCAGTGAAACAACTGCTGGTCGATTTCTCCACCCAAAACCTCCGTTCAACTACAATGCGATCTATTCGATTCGTGTGTGATGCGATCGATTGTCCCCGAGCCATGTCTACGCATGTTTACACACCCCTCCTGGTACGCTTGTCCGGCGTGCGGTGGTCAACGCCAGGGCGGGAGGGAGTGAGAGGTGCGGGAACCGGGGCTTCGGACGGAGACGGCTGACACGGAAGAGCCCGGAGGCAGAGAGTGCAATGCGCACGCAAACCGTGATCATACCATTCGGCACGACCCCTCAAACCGTATCGTTTGACAGCTGGTTACCATGGCGCGATTGCAGCCGGCCAGAAAACGAGAAACGCCGCGTGTGTGTGTGTGTGTGTGTGTTAGAGAGCGATTGCAAGCAAAAGACACTCCGTATACCCGGTCGTTATGGTAACCGCGGTATATCCCGCGCACGGTACACCCGCCGTAACGAAAACAACCGAATGCTAATGTTTATATTATGTTGCGCAGCTTCGGCCCGCGAACTTCCCATCCTGGCCGTCGGCCGGGTCTTGACCCTCCGCACAGCGGCCCCCACAGCTTTGGCCCGTTAAGGAGTTGAAGATCATTTTCAAAGCGCGCGTGCACATAGCCACACACACACACACACCATGACTGATCTAGCCTTGCGGCCGACTAAAGCTTGAATCATGCTTGCGAGAAGCAGGGAGAGACACAAAAAAAAAACATTTGCTCCGAGGCCCATTACTGGAGTGACCGTGCGAGAATCCGCTGGTTTCCGAGGGTGACGACGGAGCTTTATGGTCGTTAGTGGGTCCGACTTTTGGACCTCCTAGACGCTGAGCAACAGATAAATCATTCATGTGCAGCTCGCTCCACGCTACACCGCGGTGCGGAAGGCTGCATAAGCGATATCGATGGGCTTTGGCATAGGCGCGCACACACACACACACACACACAAGTTTAGTTACGTCCGGTCGCCAGGCGCTGGTGGCTGGTAAACTGTCGCAGGCTTGGAGGGTCATAGTGGCGGCCGCGACGACGACGACGACGATGGTGACAACGATGACGACGCGCTTTGGCGCTTTGCAGCGGCGCTTTGATGGCGTCTGTTTTCATGCCTAGCGGCGGTCTCCCCAAGATGCCTTTCTTCTCAACATGTCCTCTGCCCGGGACATGTGCACGCTCACAGTTCTTGCTGGATTGTAGGCATCACCTGGGAGTCTAGGATTTTGGATGCGAAAATCCAAAAAAAGTTTGGTGCACCAAAGTTACACCAAAGCTATTTAGAAATTTGTCACAGTCCTAATTCTATAACCATTTCAGGATAGTAATTTGGTACATCAGGAAACTTAATTTCTCCAGCTCCAGAGCAAATCGTGGCAGTAAACGATCGCCCATCACTGTTTTGCTCTTGGGTGATCTTTGCAACGAGGGATCTCCTCCATGGACACCATGCAACCAACAGCAACAAGCCGCATGTGGCGCATGGGCTTCACCTAATGGTGCACACTACCGGCCCGGATGCGCTCGTATGTGACAACCGGAGAACGCGAGAGAGGGCATCCCCAGCACTCCGAGCCACAACGGCAATGGTAGCAGAGGCGCCTACCACACAGCGACAACGAGATCACACGAAAGCCACACGCTTCCTATTGCTTATAACCCAGCGTCCCCTGCCCGATCTGACCCACAGTTCCTTGCACGTGAGAGCCTAAACATCGTGCCGAGGCTTCTGCCACCTTGGAGCACGGTTCACAGTCACACATAGTCCACGCTTTGCGCTTTGCGATCGCACCAACCATCTGGGCCAACCCTCCCTTTCTAGCATCGGCAGCTTAAGCCTCCGCTGGCTTCCTTCCTCGATGCCGTGCCCCCCTCTGCCCCAGCATGTTCGCTGCTCAGCAGCTTCGTTGCACACACCATAATTGCACACCGCCTTGAAGATCAGCTCTTGCCGGCCTAATCGAACCGCAACCGGACCGACCGTACGACAAGGTGACAATGGTGGGGGGCACTGAGAGGATCGTGATCGACAAAATAGCTCCACGAACGGTAGGGTCCACCGATCCCCATCGCCACCCCATTCGGTCGGTTCGACCCGCACGTACCGACCAGGGCAGGGTAATGGCGCCCCGGGTTGGATATAAATAATCGTGAAATCTTGAAATGCCCATATACGGTCCTGGACCTGAAGTGAGGCTGAGGACGAGAGACAGAGAGAGAGAGAGAGAGAGAGAGAGAGAGAGAGAAAGAGCGAAGAAAAAAGAACGCAAACAACAAGAGCCTTTCGTCATTGACATTGAGCCACGGGGCTGCTGCTGCTGCTGCTGCTGCTTGATTCGCTGGTTCATGCTTCCGAATTAATACGGCACGGGTGAAGGCGGGGCGGTTTGGGGACGAGTTTTCGCCCGCGGATCTCCCGGTCGATGGCTGTGTGTTTGCCCGCTGTCGTCGCCATCGTGGAGCCACCGCCGGGCAGTAGTAGTAGTAGTAGTAGAAGTAGCAGTCCCCAAAACAAAAACAAACGAAACGTCAAAAGTCAATGGCCACCGGGCGGCGTCCCATTGCCATTCGGTTGCCCCGCCGTCGTCGATACGAGTCGATCATGAGTCGTCGCGTATTCTGTTTTAGCCATATCCTTCCCCGATCGGCAGCTAGAGCAGTGCGGCAATGGCGACGACGGACTGCTGCAACGGCGGTCCTTCTTTTCCGGGTATCCTTTTCGCGGCGCGGCCCATCGGTATGCAAATGACACGCGCGCGCTCGCGCAGCTGGGCTTGGTTTTGGTCGATCGGACGTGACCGTGATGATGACTCATGGAAGCACAGTGGGTAACCTATGACTGTCGGGCTCTACTGTCGGCGTATGGTGCTGCTGCGAATAGTTTGTACCGCGTACCGCGTGAACTGACCTGCCCGAAGGTCTGTGGCGTCGATGCGTAATAGCGGCAATGGACAAACGGCAGGCAAAAGGCGGGCAGGCTGCGATCGATATTACCGCTAATTATGGGCATGGGTAATCGCTTTCAAACGAAGTGCCCTTACCTATTAATTATCCTGCGCAAGGCACGTGTACTTTTGTGTGTGTGCGTATATTTAAGCTCTCATAGTTATATGCTGTGAGCCGGTCTCGTAGTACAGTCGTCAACTCGTACGACTTAACAACATGCCCGTCATGGGTTCAATCCCCAAATAGACCGCGCCACCATACGTAGGACTGACTATCCTGCTATGGGGGGAATCAATTAGTCACTGAAAGCCAAGCCCACAAGTGGGTACAGGCAGGCCTTGACCGACATCGGTTGTTGAGCCAAAGAAGAAGAAGAAGAAGTTATATGCTCAGCCCTGGATGATATATTTTGACCGAAATTGTCACCCGATCAGCGCGGCGGAAGCATTGTGCTTCAAATTGTTTAAAAAAGGACGACATTTTATTTTGAAAATTCCAATGGTCCCCATCCCGTGCTTTGCCTTTTGTGGAAACAAATAGTAAAATAAATCATCTCATAACGAACGCACGTACGACAGCAGTGACTAATTAAAAGACTTGGGAAGGGACAGTGAAAAAACAACAATTTCTTCCCGGTTGCTGGTCCCATCTCCGCATCACACTTCCCTATTGCTACAATGTAGTACGTAATTTGTATTTTAACTGCCCAAACATGCACAAGAAGCAAATAAATGCTTAAGTTGCCGCACTGCCCATTGACACGCTTTTCATGCGGCGCTCCATTCCATCGCGCCTCGCACCAAAAGCGGGAGAGCGTCGCGAGGTCCACAGCATAAATCGTTGACCACCACGGCCAAATAAAAGCAAAACCATAACGTAAGCGAACAATGGTGGTAAAGTAAGTGAGTGTTCTTCTTACCTCTCTCTTCTATCTCTCTCATATCTTCGATGTCTTTCTTGTCCAAGAATACAAGATTGCTCGTGCCCCGAAAACGAGCAAACAAAACCAAACTTGCTTCCCACAGGCAGAGGACACTGTTCGAGGTCTGTCGTTGTCGGATGTAACTGTGTCTCCTCACAGCCCTTCGATACGGGTACTCCACCTCAACCCCACGGTGAGAACACCCTGGCACACGGGTTTAACCTCCTCACACAGTAAAACATGACACAGCGAGGGGTCAATTGACCGAACATCGACCGATCGATATGGCATTCCGAAGGTTGCAGCCGAGATTAATAATACCTCTTCCCATGTCTTTCCTTCGACGACTTGACCGGAGAGCGTGTATTACACCACCGCGTCCATAAACCGTGTAAGCATGATCGCACGAGTGCAGGCATGATCACCAGTAATATATATACATACATACATGCACAATCCATATATGCATGCTAGGTATCGTCTTCTTCGGATGGTGACCCGAATGGCACGTAAAGGAATGACCGAAACCATGACTGACTCAAGAAGTTCAGTACTCACCCGGAAGTGTGATTGTAGGGGAGAGGGAGGGGGTGTAAAATTGTGTGTGCTGTTTTAAAGATAAGAATTGATTCCTTGGTACAGCATCTTCTCACCTTCCGGTGTGATGATTTGCACGCTTAATGACACATGACAAATGGCAGCAGCGACCCTTGACACCACACGACACTAACAGCCACATACATTCGCACGCGAAGTATTATATCGAATGGACGGAAATTCATAACCGATAAATATTGTGATAAATCCCCACATACACCTCCTCAAAAGGCTTCTCTTCACTGGCGGAAGTGGGCATCGGATTGGGCATGGGAGTCGGAATGTGGAGGAAGTTATAAGGAAGCAATGTGGTGTCCTCGGGAAAGTTTTAGGAAATCGTATGTATATGAGCTTTGCCTTAACTTCCTATTGGAATGTGAACCTTCGTTCTCTACAACGATCATAAATCAGTGCCACATTGTGCGTTAATGAAGCCATAAAGATACACTGAGCATTCCTACAGATAATGAAAATCAAAAGAACATTTACAAACGCGGTAGTTATCACACCAAGGATCGTAGGTGACCCAAGTTCTGGGCAGGCGAAACTGCATAATAAATAGCAATATTTAAAGATCTCTCTTACCTATCCATCGGAACACGAGTGTTGCATTATATTTATGGCACATCGGTTCGTGCTGAACATTATCCCAACACTCGTGGAGGTCTTCGTAGTACATTAATTCTTACAGCACCCCCCCAATAAACGGCACCGGGCAAACGATAACGGAAGAATTCTCCTCTCTGACCATCTATAAAAATAGACAAAATCAAAACGGAACCTCGTTTAATGAGTCAACTTTTGAATGGTTCCGTTCGGGTGTTTGTATTTTCCAAACTACACGGCCACGGTAAGGTTCACCCCTACCCGGACAGCTGTTCGTTCGGCAAGGCTCGAAAAGCGCCACCTTCCCCAATGCTAGATTCACCCATCCCCAAGCCCATGCTATCCAACATTGCACTTAACCCACTCAACGGGCGGCAGCCGGTTCCTGTCGCTGTTTACCGATACCGTTGTCATGATAAAGTTCGGAAGCTGGACAGCAGCAACACGACAGCACGAGTGGTCTTTTAGCATCTAGGCTACATCGGATGGGGCCTAGGATGTGGTAGAACCTCGCGGGCTCAACGCGGCCTGCAGATATCGGGGCTAGTTTGTTTTGTACCTTCGTAGCAGCAGCAGCAGCGGCAAACCACCTTCCATATATGGGCAAGAGCTACACAAACGCGAACGAGGAACGCGTATCGAATTTCTGCAAAGGACGTCCGCATTTTGCTGCGGCGCGTACGCGCGATCACGGTACGCGGATCGCGGGCTTTAAGCTTTAAGTGTTTCTGTGTGTGTGTGTGTGGTTTTTACTGTTGTATTGTTGCTCTAGCAGTTTGCTTCTGCTTCTGTTGCTATTGTACTTTTTTGGGCTCGATGTTTAACGGAACGCAAGGACTCACGCGGTGGACACCACGGGCAAGGGGGAAAGGATAACACGATGCTTTCCTTCCGCAACGGGCCGCGCAATTACTTCCGGTCCATCGGGTTGAGGGACATTCGGGCAACGACTTTTGGGGCGCCCAATGAACCCCAATCGTTGCTGGGGTGTTGAAAAGATAACGTCATCCATTAACACCGGACAGCCCAGTAGCGCAACGTCTAAACGATGTGCCAGAGAGAACTTGATTACTTCTTTGGCCAGACGTATGACATTCATCGAAATTGTGGATTTTGTTTTTTTCGTCGTAATCAACACGTGGTTCAACTACTCTGCGTTTTAGTTCCGTTTTGACCTAAAATAAATTGTATGACCTTCGATCCAAAATTTTCCATATGAAATGTCCTAATACAAAACACCCAAATTTCAAATCGACACACTCGCATTATCAAAACCGATCGGCCACATATTACTGCCGAACATTCCCGCCTATGGGGCGCTATGAAAGTCACACGGACGGAAACGGACGGATAGTGTTTGATAAATTATCCTACCCCGGCGCGGAACCGTAAAAGGGTAAAGGGCCCGAGCATTCGCATTCGACACGCTCGCTAGATCCCCAACCAGATCCATTTTGCGTACGATATCGTTCCGTTTTGGAGCGTTTAATTAAGCGCATAAACCGCTTACCCATTTGCCGACCTTTGTGCCGGCGCTTTGAGGTGCCTATTACGGATGGAAATGTTTGTTGTGGAGCGCGGGCGCGCGTGTGCGCGTTGTACAATTGTTGCCCACCGTAGCGCGCTGTTTAGCGCCCGTACAAGGAAATGACACGCCGTCGACTAAGCTCATAACTTTGAATTGATAGGCGCAGCAGCGTCGTACCGCGTGTCGCGAGAGCACATTGGACGGCCGTTCCCAGATCGACCAGGCGTTCGGGGCGCGCTTGCGCCAGTGAGAAACATGCACACCAGGGATTAAGATTCGTTCTGAACGTTGAGATGCGTGTAGAATCCAAGGATAACAATGCGGCAGGGATGTTGATTAATAATGTGAAAATTTACGCATACTTTACGCGCACGTTGAATGGGTACGGCGGATGGGAAGTACGGTTTAATTTCCGACGGCTGATTGGGACATCTTTATACCTTTACCATATCTGGTCATTGTTTGTGCGTTCGGTGTTACTGGGAGGGTTTTTAGTTGTTTATCCCTTCAAGGAATTAAGCGTATCACAACGATTTATGATGCTGTGAGTCATTTGTCACCTTTTTGTTATTCCAATAAAAGACTTAACATATCCTTATATAGTCAAAAGAATGTCCAGAAGGGTTTACTGGCTCAAAACAAATAACAACAGTAGTGTTTTTGTTGATTTAAAATATAAACACAAACTCACTGTTTTAGAGGATAACAGATGTACAATACAAGTGTAAAAAAATTAAGTTGCACATTTTTCTTAATCATTGCTATAGTCCTCGTTAGTCATATACGATTTACATAGCTTTGGCTGTACCTACTGACTAAATATTAGGTATAAAAATCCATGCCAGTGTACGCTCAAGTATATCATTATATCCATTTTCTATAGGCTTTTAGCTATCATAGCATAATTCGCACTTTGATCAGCTCGATAGTTACCTCGTCCAATGCCGGAAAATGCAATTGGTAATACTTTAGTGATATTTCAAATGGATCGAAATATGTTTGCATTCACTCGCGAAAACCAAATGTTGATGATTCGACAGATCCGGAGATTATATTCTTTTAAAGTGGAGCTATAAGGTAGGTTTTATTACAGCTAGTACTAAATTAATCGATCACCCACTGGAAGAATTCTCACCGCGCGTACCAACCTACTGATTGATTTCGATTTCCAAATCCGACCACATAGCATCACTTTCCGACTCCATCTCGTTCGCTCCAGTCGTTCGTATTTCGATCATTTCCAGCGGATTGTCCGGTACGTCGCTACCGTCTTCGGCCATCGACTCCAGATATGAGCTGGACGCACCCGCATTCGAGGCGCTGCTGCTCGTGCCGCCCTTGTTTTGTCCCACCATAAGCAGTCCCGACATTGCCACGCGATTCGAAGGATCGAGGCTGCATTTGAAGGACGGAAAGTAATTATTATTTCTGCGCAAGCCAGAAAGGTAGCGAATGTGTGCGACACTTACTTGAGAGCAATGGAATAGTGTTCTAACGCGCCGGAATGATCCTTTTCGTTGTTAAGTGTTTCCGCCAGCATCACATGGAGCTTGCTGTTCTTCGATAGCATTACGTGCTTTTTGAGCAGCTTCATTCTGGTGCTGATATCGTTCTCCCGCAGGTAAATTTCCGAGAGCAGATAAACTGCAGGCAAGAAGTTTTCGCTCATCTCCAGCGCCTTTAGGCAGAGCGCTTTTGCCTTCGGTCTTGCGGCTTCATCTTTCATGTATGTACGCGCCAATAACTGCAAGCAATTGTGCCAGTTGCATTAAACAAGCTACTTTTATGATACTGAAGAGAGCGGACTGTTTGCTCGTATTAAAACACTTACCACCAACATTCGCGCTGACTCGCCCAACATCTTGACCGCCTTCAGTGCTTGCAACTGCGCCTCCCGGTTGCGTCCCATATTAAGGTAATTGTCCACGAGCGCCTTGTGAATTTCGTACCGATAGGGGGCAAACTGCTGCCCGTACCGAAGGTGTGCGATGCCCTGCTGATACTTTTTCACCTGAAACAGCACTTCCGCCTTCAGCACCAGCGCCTCGACGTTGCGCGAGTTCTGGAAACATGCCTTCTGCACAAAGTACACAGCCTTCTCGTACTTGCCGGTGGCAAACAGGTACTGCCCCATCACGTACCACATCTCGGACGTGTACTCGTTCAGCAGCGAGGGCGACGGAGTGATCAGTTTCTCCAGCTCGGCAATTTTTTTATTCTTTGCCATCAGTAGAGCGAGAATCTGCAGACCGTTCTTCGATTGTGGCTGCATGGCGTGGGCACGCTTCAGCGTGATGTACGCCTGCTCGTAATCACCATTGTGGTAGTAGCATTCGCCGATCAGCACCAACAGCTGGTGATAGTTGCGCAGACAGGTGTTTGCCTCGATGCTACGCAGCGTTTGGATTGCTTCGGTGTACTTGCGTGCCTGGATGTTGGCGTGCGCCTTGATCCAGCTGCTCATCCACTCGCTGCACTGCGGTGCCATGGTAGCGTCCACGATCATTGAATTCACTTCGATACCCTTGACGCCAAGCGTGAGCAGACCTTCTATCGCCTCAAACGCCAGCGGACACTCCTTCAGCACCTCCTTGTACGTCCCGATGGCACTTCGTTCGTGGCCGTGGTTGTGACACAGTTTGCTCAGCAGCATGTTTACCTTCGGTGTGCGCTGTTTCAGTGCGAGCGATTGCAGCAGGACAATGGCATCGCGATAACACTTCATCTCTATCAGGCACCGGGCCGTCTTGTACTTCAGCTCCACCTCCGATTGCAGATCGACCGGACCGGGGACGGAGCCTGCCGTGGTTTTGCAGTTGGGTGATTTGTTTTTCGTCAGCAGCCGCTTCAGCTGCAGCGCCTGCCGGTAGATGGTTTCCGCTTCGCGAAACCGCCGCTCGTGAAAGAGCGACTCCGCATAATACACGAGCGTACCGAAGTGTTCCTGAGGGCTGAGCGTGGCACGATTGGTGTCATATATGGAGATGATTAAATTGGCCTGCAAGAAGTGGCGATTTGAGAGGTTTTGATCATTTGTGGCAGAAGAATGGGAAGTACTACCGGATGCTTACCAGCGTGGCCGCATTTGAGTAGAGCTCATAGTCAAATAGAGTTTTCAGTTGTTCGAACAATGTTTTCATGATGGAATGCAGATTGTTTGGTTAAATTAACTAACTTATTTCCTGTATGAAGCTGTTGTTTCTTCCGAACGAAGACCAGCTTTCTTTTGAGTGGCTTTTGTTTACGCCAGCTTTCAAACTAAACAGCTGTCAGCGTGACAGATATCGTTTGAGCTGAAGCACCGACTACACGTACCGGTTGTAAAACTGGTGAAACAACAGCCAAACATGTTTCAAAATTTATTTCTACAATAAACTTAATTGAATAATTTGTACTGCAAAATCACTGAGCTTTCGTTAATGTTAAAAATAATTAAAACATATTGCACAACTGAAATGTATTTCTTTTGACGTCGCTTCGCACATCAGCCCAACTGACAGCTGCACAATCGATTCAAAAGAAAACAATCCTCCTGTGTTGAATAATTTCGCGACATGACGGTCGATAGTAATTCGCAATAAACATGACGAGTTTTATCAGCATAAGTTTGTTCAACAGTTGCCGTCGGGTTTCTTCAACGCTTGTGCTAAGTGGATGGAGAAATGCTTCCAGCAACGCCACCACCATCGGTGGAAATGTTCCATTGACGAAAGCTGCACACTCCCGCACGATGCCGGCAAGTTCCGGTCCCCTAACCATAGCATCGCAGCAGCTGGGTCACAGTCCGTACTTCGTCAGTCGAGGTAGGCCTTCGTCACAGGTGCAACAATGTAACAAAATTTCATCATCCTCCATCATCAGTCTGCACGAAAGCATGCAGCTGAAGAAACGGCCGCGCAGAAAACGGGAGGACGAGAACGAAAAGATTTCCCGCGGCTACAAGACGGTCACGGCGTTTGCTACCGCGGAAGAGTACGATCTCGATCGGCTGCTGAGAGCACTGCGCGAACAAAATCTGTACGAACCGAAGCAGTTCCTGTCCAGCGATAATATCGACACGGAACCGGACGTACTGCACGTGACGGCAAAGTACAAGGTGGGCGACGAGTGTCGAGATTTGTACTTTTTTCGCGAGGGCACGGTGGTGCTGTGGAACTGTACCGATCTGGAGAGCAGCAACATTCTGCGGTTCTTGCGCCCGTTCGAGCAGGACTCGTACGACGAGGGTACCGTGCTGGAGGAGAGCGAATCCATGCTTTACAATCAGGATGGTATTGCGCGGCTAAAGCACAACAGCTTCTACGTTTCGAAGTCGGAAGATGCCGATCTGGAAAAGTACACCTTTGCAAATGCAATGTCCCTGTCGGTGAAGCTGGGCATCTGGGAGGCATCGCTCGAGCGCTACATCGACTCGATGGCGTACGTCACGGAGGATCTGAAGAAGGGAAACAAGATCAAAATCACGCGACCGGAAATGCTGCGCCGCACCGGGGAGCTGTTCGCGCTGCGGCACGTCATCAACCTTAGCTCGGATCTGCTTGACACGCCCGACTTTTACTGGGACCGGGAGCAGCTGGAATCGCTGTACAATCAGACCTGCGCATACTTCAGCATCTCCCGGCGGACGCGCGTGATGAACGAGAAGCTAAACCACTGTGTTGAGCTGGCCGATCTGATCAGCTCGAACCTGAATGATGACCATCACGTACGGTTGGAGTGGATGATTATCATCCTTATCATGGTGGAGGTGGGCTTCGAGATATTGCACTACGTGGACAGGTTTTCTTAAAGACAAACACACAACAAGCACGATAGGTGGTGATGGTGGATGGAGTTTCGCTTGCCGAGGCTACGTTCTGATAGGCTGTTTGTTATATCATTGACAGCATTCGAGTGATTCATTGATTGCACGTTATCAGGAGTAAATACTAGTTTATAGGCGTAGGTTTCCGGTTTCGTTAGACTTTGTCTATTTTTTTGTTTGTATTACCCCTTCATACATATGTGTTATCAGTTGAGTGTTAAGCAGAAGACTTTAAAGTCATTTTTTGCAATTTTGATGATAAGCAGCACAACAATACCATAACTTGACATACCTATATATCTTTCAAACCGAGCACCCTTATTCACCAATTCCTATCTGCTTGGATTAAAAATCCAACCTGAACGACTGTGCTAATGACGATGACCTTCAGCATTTACATAGTGCTTAAATAATAACGGTATGAAAAACACGAATGCGTGCGTTGCTGAAAACTCCAAGGCCGTTAAGCCAACGATTGAAAAACTGAAATAAAAAAAACTGGTTCAACATCTAATACCTCTAACACTGTAATGGGTAGATATGCTACTGCACATACACTAGGCTGCTTGTTCTACATACATTAGCAATTGCATTTTTATGTCGTTAACATCCACCGAGCGAGTGCGCGAAAAGCGAAGCATTCAACAGTGCCAGCACTCCTCCTCCTTCTCGCGCAATCGCATCGGCGAAACGTCACGATCGCGATGTCGAATGCCGATTAAACGTATGGTAGCGAACGCGACCAAACGAACGAATTGAACCGCCGTTGCCTACGAGCACGTTTTCTGCGCGATGTAGCGCACAGAACCGGCGGGTGGCACGCGGTTACGGTGCGCAAACCCCCCCCACCGTGCAACCGGTTGAAACGGTCCGAGAGTACGGGCGCTGGTCTTAGTTAACGATCGACCGCGGCACACGGAACACTATTCCGGTACACGGTCTCGTGCGCCTACCTTTTCAATGGACAGGATCGTTTGCGGCAGTGGTGTAGTACCTTTAGTCAGACCCGCTGCAATACCTTGTCGAGACCTTCGCATTAGTCACTCGGTGGTTGTTCGCGTCTTCGTGTCGCCATCGTACCACATTGTCTGTGGCCTACACTGTTGATCGGTACGCCAGGGTCATTGGGCTTCGGCAGACGGCAGCGTGGTTCAGGCATTCGGGGCACCAACACCTGTCACCACGGGCTTCATTCCAAGATGGGCTGCAGTTCGTCAAAGGCGGTTCGCAATTCGAACGAATCCCTTGACAAAGGTAAGACTACAACCGTGTGCGTGGTGTTTGTTTCGTTTTCGGAGGTCACCGGTCGCCATAGCAACGGGCCAAGTTCAAATGTGTAATTTCATGTCAGTGACCGGTTTGTTTGGCTATATCCTGCTGCCCTGCTAAGATAAGCCCTTCACACTCGCTAGTGCTGTGTAATTACGGCGGAAATGTGTGGTTTTTTTTGTTGGTATCTGTGGTTAGCGAGCGGCTGAGGTCTCGCTCTACAAAATCGGAAGAAGTGAAAGTTATGACTGCCGCTTGCGTCTACATATTGTGGTGGAAGGGAGTCGTTAGAGCGTTTACTATGGACGAAACATAAAGCATAAAGTGGTTGGTGTTATAAAAGAAAAAAAAAATGGGAACACAATGTGTAACCTTGAATGATTTTCGCTTTCGAGTGCCGTTCGCTTTCTGTCTCTAAATCGAATTCGTGACTTGGATTCGGTTCTCGAGATGAAACGAGCAGCGTTTGGTTTAGATTTTAATGGTAAAAATCGGCATACGTTGATGACCTTCCTCAAAACCAACGACAGAGAGAGGGAGATTTTGCAAAAAAACACTCCATCAAGTACGGCGAAGGTCTTGTACCAAATTCAACCCTTTCTTGAAAGACACCGCACAAAAACCGGATCGGACAAAGACCGGTCAGAAAACGGCAGCCAGCTAGCCGCAACCAACCACAACAAATTTTGGGCAACACGAAGCGGGTTTTTTTTATCGCCCAACTAAATAGCCTAAGCCAAAAAACCGCGCGAATTGCTGCTGTTCGTTCGTGGGTGTGCCAGTCGCGGTACGCTAAACGTGTTTGTGTGTGTGTGCGCGCGCGGTGACAGTGTGCGGTTGCCTTGGTAACGCATTAGTGTGCACTGTGCGCGGCACAGCAACAATCGGATCGTTGGGGACAGGAAAAAACCCATCCATCAGAAATTCCGGCTCCTTCGATCGGTGCGAACGTGTTGGTTGGTGGGTTTTGCAGGTTGACTATTCTTTCCAGTGTGTGCGTCACAAGATGATGTCGTATCTCGGTACGTGTTTTTTTTTCGGTGAACATTCCTATGCGGGTGACGATGATTCATCATTGAGTGAGGCTGCCGGGAATTTCGTAGCCCTAATTACCGAACAGTGAATTTTCACGCGCAACGGACGAGTGTTTTTCCGTGCGTAATCGATCGATTTTTCTTTGCGTTCTAATGTGTCCACGTATCTCTTTGGCTCCACAGCATCCAAGGTTACGGCGGCTACGTCCATGAGCAATGGAGGGGCAGCAGGCACGCACGATGACGATTTCATCGAAGCCGTCGTGTGCCAGGAGTCGGAGATTGGCGAGAACCAGATGAAGCAGGTCGAGTTGGGCGAGGGCAAGGTGCTGCTGGTACGGCAGAACGGGAAGCTTTCGGCCATCGGCAACAAATGCTCCCACTACGGTGCCATGCTCGTGACCGGTGCGCTGGGCGAAGGACGCGTCCGGTGCCCTTGGCATGGAGCGTGCTTCAACGTGGAGACGGGCGATATCGAAGACTTCCCGGGGATGGATTCGCTGCCCTGCTACCGCGTCACCGTTGGCGAGGCGGGTGAGGTGAAAGTGCGCGCCAAGCGCACCGAACTGGCCACCAACAAGCGGACGCGCGTAATGGCCAGACGGGCGGCGCAGGACGACCGCACGTACGTCGTCATCGGTGGCGGCCCGTCGGGAGCGACGTGTGCGGAAACGCTGCGACAGGAAGGATTCACCGGGCGGATAGTGATGATCAACAAGGAACCATGCCTACCGTACGACCGGGTGAAGGTGAGCAAAACGATGGACCTGAATCTGGAAAAGGTCCTGCTGCGGACGCAGCAGTTCTACGACGAGAACGACATCGAGGTCATGCTGGGCACTGCCGTAACGAAGCTGGACGGTGCCACGCACGAACTCACGCTCGACAATGGGTACAAGATCCGGTACGATAAGGCGTACATTGCGACTGGTTCGAATCCTCGCCGGCCTCCGATCGAGGGCGCCAGCCTGGGCAACGTGTGCGTGCTGCGTACGGCGGCCGATGCCAAGCAGGTTAACGAGCAACTCGCGCCGGAAAAGCGGGTGGTCATACTGGGCACGAGCTTCATCGGACTCGAGGCGGCCGCCTACTGCGTGAACAAGGTAGCCAAGGTGACGGTCATCGGTCGCGGTGCCGTTCCGCTGAAGGAATCGTTTGGCGATGCGATCGGCCAGCGGGTCATGGAGCTGTTCGAGGAGAAGGGCGTGCAGTTCGTGATGAATTCCGGCATCCGGCGGTGCATCGGAGCGGAGGGTACGGTGCAGCAGGTAGAGCTGACCGACGGTACCCTGCTCGATGCGGATATTTGCATTTTTGGCATCGGTTCGACGCTGTACACGGAGTTCCTGCAGGGTTCGGGCATCAGCCTGAATCGTAACGGATCGATCAACACCGACCAGTATTTAGAGTCGAATCTGGAAGGTGTGTATGTCGGGGGCGACATTGCGAACGCACCGGTCCACTCAAACGATGGGCAGCAGGCTACCATCGGCCACTATCCGCTTGCACAGTATCACGGCCGGGTGGCGGCACTGAACATGATCGGCAAGGCGACACCGCTCAAAGCGGTCCCATTCTTCTGGACGGTACTGTTCGGCAAGTCGTTCCGATATTGCGGATACGGGCAGCCCGACGAGGTGATCATTGACGGAGATCTGGCCGCACTAAAGTTCGTGGCGTTTTACATCGGTAAGGGGGGACGGGTGATAGGGATGTCATCATGCCAGCGAGATCCGGTGGTGGCCCAGTTTGCAGAGTATTCCTCGCAGGGTAAAGTGTTGCACAAGGAAGACCTGACGCCCAACCCGCTGGGCTGGGTACCGGCTTAACGGACCACGCCGACGGACAATCAGCAACCACTCGAGAACAACACACAGTAATATATTTTGATTGTAACATTATTCACTATTGATTCTACTGTTACCATATACACGAGAAGAGTGAACACTCTCTCAAACGCATTGTTGATGTAAAATGCTTGTTGTACAATAAAAGGAACTCCTTTTACTCCGAACCTTCAGCGGTGTTATACTGTTTCAGCTTCCGTTACGCTAATCCCACACATTTTTAACCTGCAGATGTGCCAATCGTTCCGCTATCGTGACGTGCGGTTTCATCTTGAGCTGTTCCGCGCGCCATTTGGCCACCAGCTGTTCCTTCTTACCCAGCTCCTTCGCATGTCCGCTGGATTGTTCCTACAAATTGCGAACGTGTGAGCAATACTGATCGGCACAATTTGCAGCCGCGACTAGACGGACTTACCTTGGACAGGTACGGATGGAGCAGCAGTTTCATGTTAGCCTCCGTTTGTTCGTACTCTCGAATGAGTGTCTGGGTCGAGCGAGGCGTTACCCGTTTCACCAATCGATATTTACCGCGAAAAATGTGTCCATTTACACTTTTCTTGAAGAAATTTACCACCGAAAGCCTCATTTTGTTACGAAGTGCGTGCGGAAAATGAGAAATGCGATTGTTTTCATAACTTTCATCATCTGTCATCATGACACCCGACCAAGGTGAGTAGCAGCATGGGTGTTACAAATGAAACAAGATTGATGTAGTGCTGGTGGGATGAGAATGTTATTTAAAAATTGAAATAGTTTTCCAAAAAAATAAAACACCCGACAGAACAGGAAGTGCATCATAATGCCTTGCCGATGTATAGCGCTTTTGGCACAGAACGCTAATCTCAAATAAGTTCCACCGCTTTTCCATTCGTCTCATTGACGGAGAAAGAAAGGGATAAATCTTCTAAAGTCATATCATCTTTGCTTACATGTATGACTGTGGCATGTTCTGGAAAAGTAAAGCATCAATTGTACATCGGTCCTGTTTCCCATTGTCATACAAACGCACCCGTGCTGCTGCTGGTCTGGCTGACTTCCACAGCTTCATCTACGACCGAAAGTCCGCTGCCGGAGGTAGTAGTTGCCTTGGTGCTCGAGTTGTTCGTCCGTTCCGTGGTAGTGCTGGTGGGTATACTCTTCACGGAGATAATGCTGTTTCGTTTAATCAGATAATTGTTGTCGTTTTCTTTCAGCCAGGCCTGCTGGCTTGAAGGTGCCGTTTTCGGACGACTGTCTTTGCGTTTGCGTCTTCTGCTGCCCGCGGATTTGATGCCCGTGCGCGGCCTTTTAATAGTTCTCGATGCATCCGCACCATCGCGTCCCAGCATCAGTTTGTGGAAGTTGATTCGGTTCATAATGAACTGCCGATGGGCAAGGACCGTTCCTACCAGCCACTGGATGCCGTAGGTTAATCCATCGTATTCGTTCGGTTCGTAGGCGGTGGTGCCCCAATTGCCGCATGCCTCTACGAGACACGGACAACGGTACCGGTTCGCTAGATACTCGACGTCCAGATACTCGCAGATTTCGATACAATCGACCGATTCCGGCAGGTCCTGCTTGTTGGCGAGTATAAGGAATGGTTTGCCCGCCAGGAACTCGTGCGCCATGAGGTTTTGGAATATTTTATAAGACTCACAGATGTTGTGTATGTTGGAAGCATCGATTACGAAAATAACAGCCAGAGCCTGCGATTGCGGAATGGAACGATTGGTCAAATTCTTCACACAAATAGAGAACAGCTTAAATTACATCTAAGAAATAGTACTTCCAGATGTCTCGAAGGTCGGATCCACCGCCGATTTCGATAAGTTTTATCTCAGTATCCGCTGCAACATAAAAACAAGGATACGTTTTGATTAAGAAGGACACAGCTCACAGTCAGCAAAAATATAAACGCCTACCGATCACAGTTTCGAACAATCGGCATCCTTTGGTCGAAGCATAATCGCCCCGCTTTTGATGACAAATTTTGAACGATATCTCAGTCTTGCCCGAATTCTCGATTCCCAGCACGAGAATGTTTAGTGCATCACTGGCAACAAAGTGGCGAAGGTTAGTTTAGCACAAGGCATCAGAATTGCCACTACTTACTTGTTATTTTCATGCTCTTTTCTACAGCATTTGGCGAAAACTGTTCCCATTATACGGCCCAAAGTTGCATGGTTTAGATATTTAATCTTGTTTGTGTACGAGTGAGTTTTCTACTCTACGTGAGCAATACATTTGTTTGTTTAGGATATTTACCAGGTCCTTGCCAACGGTTGCTAGGTGTCTGGCATATATCTGAAGGGTGTCAAATGATTGGTTGAAAGAGGTAGAATATAGAAGGTGGAATCAAACGCAGAGGTAAGTATTGTTAAAGTTAAAAACATAGTTTAAATATTCTTCTTTTTACAAATTTTAAAATAAAACCGACAGAAACATATAACGGACAATTAAAAACTCAACCACCACAAACATAACGACACTTTAAAATCCGACGAGAACAGAGGAGTTCGATTGACAGTTTTCATGACAGTTAAAAGAAGAAGAAAAAGTCATAACATCAACAAACCGACATGAATCATCAATTGCTATCGCTAGTCGGGTGAATATTATTAATAAAATTTCTCTTCATTTTCTTCCCATAATATGAATTAATCAGTCGTGATGGAGACAGTTGTTTCGTCAAGTAAGTGTTTGCGTATCCATACGTTGTTACATCACGAACTAACATGTTCACTTCATTTCCAGGCCATCTGTACGCAACACAGATCAAGGAGTACGGTCATTTCCTGAAAGATTATGACCAAAAGCTAGCCCAGCTCCACTTACCAGCCCTTTCGAACGGACCCGTACCCAGCATCGTGCGATTGGACTATGCGTGCAATAACGAGCGGCTACCACCCGCTCGCATGATAGAGACCAACAGCATCAACAGTGGCAAATCGAACAGCGCCACACCCGGCACTAGCACCCTACCGCTGAACAAGCTGCTGTCCACCTTTGCGCAACTGTGCCGTGAGATCGATTGTCTGGAGCAGGAGATACGGGCGCTGGTACGCACTATTTACGATCGCACCGAACCATTCCGTGATGTGGAGGATACCGATCGTCCGCCCCTGCTATGGATTGCTCAGAATATTGACCTGATGGCAACGGTGCAGTGCCACTACGAACGTCTTCGAGATGTCGGCGTTCTGCTGCTGCGTCAAATCGGTGCCTTTTTTGACGAGGAAGCATCGTACGGTCGAGCGAAGCGCACGAAAAAGAATGGTCTGGATGGGAAGTCACCACCGTCGTTGGATGTGGACGTGAGTAATCCACAAACGAAACAGTGAGAAGTATGTAGATATTTGTGTACATTCGTTCCTAAATTCCAGTACCTTTTCGACTATATTGGGAAACTGTTACGAGTCGCACTGGAACTCGATCATATAATAGGCAAGACTCACCTTAAAGCGCACTGGCGATCGTTCGCTCATAAGCTTCGCCAGCCGACTAAAAGCGCTCCGTCGAACAAGGCCGGCTTTCGCGATCTTCTGTTCGTGTGCCAAGCGATTGGCTTTTGGATTGGGGATGAGTCCATGCCGGAAGTGACGGGCGAAAGGCGCCTTCTCGAGGCACTGTACAAGGTGAAAACGCGCTTCGATCCGGTTTGCTCCGGGGAAGCCTTTAGCGATCGGTTCATGAAGTTTTTGAAGCGTAAGCTTACCAACCTTACGGCGAGTGCAAAGACGACACCAAACGGAGTAGATTTTACACAATCGAAGGATGTTATTGGCGTGAACGTGCTGCTCAATTTCGCCCTCTATCTCTTTCTGCCCATCGAGCAGCGCATGTTGAAGAATCTTTTCGAGCTAAACCTGAAGGTGGGTGAAGGATACCTTCGTTGTTGGAAAATGGTACCATCATGGAAGCGTTTTTCTTTCAGTTCCCCCTGATTCCGCTGGAAGACAATTTCCCCTGGCAGCCGGACGAGTTCATACAGGTGCATGGACATAAGCTGCTGCGGGATTACGATGCGAGTGCGGCTCCAATTTCCGTCAGTACGCCGCTGTCTACGTCGTTCGATTATCAGAAGGCACGGGACGCGCAGCTGCAGGCGCTGGAAAAATCGGCTACAGCTGCCGTTCTCTGTCTGCATGCGGCCAGCTGGCTGGTGGAGGCTCATGTGCAGCTGCGCAACCGGCCACCCGTGCCCGGGGCTTCTCAGGATGATGGTAATTTTACGCTGGAAAAATTGCGCATCAAATGTGGCCTGCTGCTGGAGGGTGTTCGGCTCGTGCGCGAGATGGAATACGTGCTGGGAACTCTGTACGCTCTGTATGGTCGACGAGCTACGGAAAGGACGGACCGATTGATACAGTACCGGCGCATGGTGGTAGAGTTTTTGCTGTCCTCCACGCGCCGTTCCGTCACTGTGCCCTGCCTGCAGTTTATCGTTCAGCATCAGCAGCATAAAATCTACACCATTGTTAATAATGCCAAGGTAAGGGGAAGGTACCACTAGACCGGTCCGGTGGCAGTGTTTCATTCTAACTTGGTTCCGCCTCTTTTTTTTGGGTAGAAAAAATTGCTCCGCGAAGCAAAGGAATCCAAATCCTCCGCCAATGGGTCGCTCTGGCTGGAGAAGATTTCCACTATCGATGTGTTGGAAAAGTGCCTTCACGGTCCGGCCACACCAGAACGGGTGGGGTTGGCACAGCTGACCATTGCGCTGTGCCACGGAAGTGCGTCCAACGGCGGACCTCCTCTGCTAGCGCTGACGGACGACGCGTACCGCAAGGTGGAGTCGCTGCTGAACCGCCTGGCCACCTTCATCGACTGGGAGCGGGAGTGCAATCGTCTCGACGTTGCCGGCAAATATACGCCCCTGCTGGGCCCGAGCGCCCGGCTGGATGCACTCTCCGTGAGTGTCGTTCCCATGAGCAACCGGATCGAAGCATTCATACGATGGGACTTTCACGGCAAGTGGCATCAGATCGAACCGTTCGATCCGTTCCGCGACGGATGCGACGCGGCAATGGGTGAACAAAACCACACGCAGAAGCTGGTGTTTGCGTTTCTGCGCACGAAGCTCACGCAGGAGCCGGATGGACGATGGCTGTCCGCGCGGCATTCGGTTGCGCATCATTTGAGCGATGTGTTCTACACGCTTTCGACCATCTCACCGTCCGAGTGGCGCATCTATCGCGAAATGCGCTCCATCGTGGACCGGAAGTACGGTATTCGGTTGGTGGAGGACCAGCTGCCACGGACGACGGCCGAGGATAGGCGGGGCCCGCGTGGTCACGGACAGGACGACGATGTGCTGGCGCTGATGGAAGATTTCGAAACGTTCATCGGCTCGTACGGGTACGATTTGCACGGCCAGCTGTTTATTGAGCGTCAGCAAGCAGCGACAGCGGCAAGCGGCGGCAGCACCAGTGGTGGCGGTGTGCTCAATGTGGTCAAAATTGAACACATTGCCAATTCCATCAAGCGCCACGGGCCGGGAATTATTAGCACAGTGGTAAGATGCGGTAGAAATAACTGTAAGGGCTTACAGAAGATTACATTTGTCCCTTACCTAATCTCTTCCACCAGGTAAACTATGCATTCCAGTTCCTGCGCCAGAAGCTGTTCACATTTTCCCACTTCCTGTACGACGAGCAAATACACTCCCGGCTGGCCGCGGATGCGAAAAAGCTCGCCACTGACAGTAACGACTCAGCGGGAACTGGTGCATCGTCCGGTGTGAATGCTGCCAATTATACGTACGACCGGGCGCTCGCGTTCAACCGACGCATCCGCAACCTTGGCCTGTCGGACGATGGTGAAACGTACGTCGATCTGTTCCGCAAACTGATCTGTCAAATTGGTAAGCTGTCAAAGACGACCAAGGAGTCCACGCTGCTATGACGATATCGCTTCGCGTTTCTTCTCTTTCACAGGCAATGCGATGGCATTCATACGGATGCTGCATGCCGGTGCGCTGCACGAGTGCACCGGTGCTGCCGAATTCGTCTCGAATCCTCCAACGGCAGCGGAAGCGTCAGAGCACCATCAGGCACCATCAAGCGAACCGACCCTTCAGTCGAACCCGGACAATCAGTCGGCCGTTAACATATGGCGTCAAGATATGGCCACCGTTCGGACAAGCTGGCGGCTGGAGAATGAGTTTTTCCGCCTGTTGCTGAATGCGTTCGACGGGTTGCGGCGCCGGCGGCCGACCCATGCGGATGGCGAAAGCTCTGCACCAGCGGACAGCTTTGCGCATTTAGAGCTGTTCTATCTGATCATACCGCCGCTCACGATCAGCTACGTCGAGGCGATGCTGAAGGCAAAGGAAACGATCGCCAAAAAAGATCGGCACGGAACGTTTCTGCCAACGGACGATGGTTTCGTGATGGGTAAGAGCAGCGTCGTTCTATTTAATGCAAGTGTATCTTAATAAAAATCCTTTTTTTGCTTTTCCCTCGCTAAAGGGCTTTCCTATTTGCTGACGCTGCTCAACCAAACGGCAGCGTTCAATTCGCTGCACTGGTTCAAGGAGGTACACACCAAATATGCCCGTGAAATGGGCAAACTAAATCAGCAGACGGCCGGTGGGACCTCCAATCCGCTGCAGCAAACCTCCACGATGGAACCGTCGGACGAAAAGATGCTGCCAACGGTATCGCTCACACGCAAACGGCTGAACGCGATGCAGCATGAGTTTGAGCTGTTGCAATACAATTTATCCAGCTCGAAGATATTTTTCAAATAGATCTTGTTCGACCTTGAAGGATCCTTACACAAAAATGTATATGTTACACATTCCTTACGATGTTTTTTGTTATATGCTGGGCAAGATTTGTACCTCTCTCAAGCGAATTTTATGAATGTTGTTGTGCGAAAAGAATAGTATATCAAATCAGTAGAAGCGTCAAATATATTTAAGAAGAAAAAAAAACGCTTATCTATCGCACTATTGTAGAATCTATTAATCGTATAATGTGTGTTGAATCATTTTATCAATAAAAAGGAAAAAAGGAAATATTTAGCATTTAATTTAATACAAACCACAAGGACAAATTAAAAGGGAAAAGCTTAGTTAGAAAAGCTTTCCTAAAATTGTTTCTTATTTTTCTGACTTTCCTACAACGCCACTTAAGATCGATTGCAAAGAAAGCGATATTCAAATGTGCATTAAGCAAAAAAGCTTATGCTGTCACAGATGATCAATCTATTCTGTTTTTCAAGTGTATGTATGTATACAGCTTTTGTCCTTAAACACAATAGAGTGACTGATTCCGGATGCTCTCTAGCTGTCCGAGCTACTGTCGGAATCCTTTCGCTTGCGCCTGTGCCTAACCTTTTTGGACTTTTTCACTTCCCTTTTGCTTTGCTTCACTTCCCTTTTCCTATATCGCTTTTTGGTTTTCTTTTTGTGCTTACTATCGCTACTACTACTACTACTGCTGCTAGTGCTCCTATCCGAACTATCGCTATCGTCCGAACTGCTCGAGCGGGATCTTTTCCGATGCTTGCGCTTCTTTTTCTCCTTGCGTGCCTCCTTTGCGCGGCGTGCCCGTTCTTTGCGTTCTTTGCGGGCCGCTTTCTCTGCTTTGCGCTTTTCTTCTTCCTCTTCCTGCTTCCGGAGCTCTTGCAGCGGTGTGAGGTAGTTCTGTTCGGGCGATTCACTACCCGGACGCTTTTGGACCGGTACTACGGCTTGGCTTTGCGGATCGACCTGTGGCATGAGAGTCATCAGCATGTTGCATGATGCTACACACCTTTTACGGTTGCTTTACTTACCGTCAGGTAGTTCCGGCACTGATACGTCAGGTGTCCTGGAAAGCCACACTTTTTGCAGGCTGCGCGAACATTCTCCTTTTGCGACAGACCTGTTAGGTACTCCATATTGTGTGTGTGTGTGTGTGTGTTTGGTGTCACTAATCACGGCATAAACACGTATTTTTTTACCAGTTAAAAAGTATCGCTAAAACTTCGTCTCGGGTGCTTCGAGCGCTGTTCGACTGTTTACAAATAGTTCGAAAATGTAAACAAACACGATTTGACAGCCCGCTGAACATTGCGAGGTTTCGAGTACCCGCTATGCAAAATGACGAAAAAAAAAATTTGCTTCTCGCTCATTTTGTCAGGCCTTCTCTTTCCGCCTTACAGTTATCGTACCGCAACCTCCTAGCGATGAATACTTCAATGCGAAACCATATAACAGTTGTTGTTGTTGTTGTTTTATTTTTTACGAGGCTTTTTAGCATTCGCCTCTCGTAATTTAAAATTCAGAAATCACAAATACTATTTGAGATAAAAAAAAAGAATTAAAAATTCAAGAAAAAGAAGAAAAAAATACAATACCCAAGTGCCACAAATCCACTAAACGACCACTAAACGGCTTCTAAACGACTCAAGCACTCTACCTAAACGGAATATAGAAAGACTTCGTTTAGCAGACGGCAAACGACTCATGCGTTCTAAAAATAGCAAAAAAGCTGGTGGCGCTATCTGTTGGTGGGATACCCCAACCAGTTGAGCTTCATCCCTTGGAGGAGAGCTTTCTCATTTCCTCTGTACTGTTGTATGGTTTCGCATTGAAATTATGCATCGCTAGAACTAGAACGGCGATACGATTGTTTAAATACTATACTCCAACCGAAACCACCAGTACTGAAGCAAGTGAGATTTGAGTAATGGTCGTTGATGTTGATACCCACGTATCTGACCACACGACCATTCATATATATTTTTGCTCAGAAAGTTATAAGGCGCCACAGATTAAGCTTAAACGACTGGAAAATTGAATATCCATAGAACAAAATGAAAGCTCCACAGCTTCATTGGTTTGATCAATAGATGGCGTATTAAAACTGATTATTATATTGCTATCCTTTTCTTGCAATGTGTTTCGACAAGTTTCATCTTAGCATGACCTATATAGCCTTCTAACTTTCTGAGCAAAAATCTATATGAATGGTCGTGTGGTCAGATACGTGGGTATCAACACCAACGACCATTACTCAAATCTCACTTGCTTCAGTACTGGTGGTTTCGGTTGGAGTATAGTATTTAAACAATCGTATCGCCGTTCTAGTTCTAGCGATGCATAATTTCAATGCGAAACCATACAACAGTACAGAGGAAATGAGAAAGCTCTCCTCCAAGGGATGAAGCTCAACTGGTTGGGGTATCCCACCAACAGATAGCGCCACCAGCTTTTTTGCTATTTTTAGAATGCATGAGTCGTTTGCCATCTGCTAAACGAAGTCTTTCTATATGTCCGTTTAGGTAGAGTGCTTGAGTCGTTTAGAAGCCGTTTAGTGGACGTTTAGTGTATTTGTGGCACTTGGGATATAGGTCATGATAAGATGAATCTTGTCGAAACACATTGAAAGAAAAGGATAGCAATATAATGATGAGTTGTAATACGCCATCTATTGATCAAACCAATGAAGCTGTGAAGCTTTCATTTTTTTATGGATATTCAATTTTCCAGTCGTTTAGGGCGGTGGCAACGCTCATCGGATGCGATTTTATCGGACGAGATTTATATGAGATTTGACAGATAACGTCGGACGTGCGATTTCGTCATCCGACGTTATCTGTCAAATCCCATACAAAAATTTGACAGGCCGTCCGATAAAATCGCATGCGAAAAAGCGTTGCCATCGCCCTTAAGCTTAATCTGTGGCGCTTGGGTAGTTCTTATGGTAATGGTGAAAGGTGAAAATGTTTGTTAATTCTAATGCTGTTCTCATATCAGTTAAGTTTTTATAAATATTTTTTCCATATTTGCTACACTTGTTTGTAGAGGTTGTTGGAAGGGAGAAATAGCAGGACACTTGCGCAGTCGTATTTAAGTGTGTGTTTATTGTACGAAACACATTGGCGGAATGAATCGCTTACATGTATTTACAGTGTTGGTGAAATGTTTCCCTGCCCAAGTGACAATTCGCATATGCGTTATATTTGAGAGGTAGGAAATTGCATACTTTCAACACTCCTCCTCAATTAATAGCCCTCAAATTACCTCTCATCAATCCCAAACGAATCGCGAACATATTGTGCTTTACCGTTCCTAATGGCTTAGTTAGTATATCCGCATTCATGTTCTCAGTAGGGCAGTACCTCAACTTAATCAGGCATATTATTTTACTCGAATGACTTTCGATTCCGTCGGAAGCACTCGAGTCGAACGGGAGAAAAATTGGTATCGTTTTCGCCATTCGAATCGATGAAGGTTTCGTCGACATTTTTGTTCTAGCATCTGTGTGTTTGACAGTTGGTCGAAGCAACCGGCGGTCGGAGTGAGTGTAAACAAACGGATTCAGCACTTCTTTAAAATCATTTTTTTCCGTAATTTTGTTGGAAATGGGGTAAATATGAGTGATGAGAATGTTCAAAAACTTATGTTAAACTTAATTACACACATAGACAGTGGCTTAAATGTTTTGTGAGGTTAAATTTGCGCGTTTCCGACAGCTTGAGCTGTCGGCAGAAAATCTCTCGAATGCACCTTCCTGTTCGAGCAATACGGTACCGATTTTTACTTCGTCGACTCGAATCTGCCAATGAGTTACTCGAAGCGGAACGTCGCTAGCAAAACGATACGAAAATGAACATAATGAACGTGCGAGTGAATCTTCTCGAATGCCGAACGCAATATAATAGGCCTGAATATCGCCTCGCTGGCATAGATCCCGTATGAAATGACGTTTTGTTTCTATATGTTTGGAGCGCTTGCTGGATTTCTCCGATTGAGCAAATGAAAGACAAGCCTGATTGTCTCCATTCGCTATTGTTGCGCTATGCTGAACTTCCCCCAAATCACTAAGGAGTTTACGCAACCACAGTACCTCCTGGCAGGTCTCGGCCAACGCGACGTACTCAGCTTCCATCGTAGATAACGTAACGTTGCTCTGCTTACGGCTAGCCCAGGACACTGCTCCTCCTGAGAAGCACACCACGTAACCGGTTGTTGATTTCCGTGATGAAGAGTCGCCTGCCCAATCCGCATCGGAAAACGCGATTAAGTCACCACAGTCGGTTACCCCATGCTCTCCATCCATCTTCAGCTTCCAATCTTTGGTATCCTTAAGATACCTTACCGCACGCTTGGCTGCCGACCAGTCCTTTTCCGTTGGGGCACTAACCTTTCTACCTAGTACAGTGGCCGTTGCCATTATGTCGGGTCGCGCACAAACAGCTATGTAGAGTATTGCTCCAACAACGGATCGATACTTGGTGTTGTCTTCCAACAGCTTGGTGTCAGCTGTGTCCTTCAGGAAACCCTGGTCCATTGGTGTCTTTGATGTCTTCGCCTCAACAAGCCCCACGGTGTTAACTAGCTTGTTAATGTAGTTGTTTAGCCCGATGCTGAATACACCATCTTCTTTTCGAATTTCCAATCCTAAAAAGAATTTTACATGACCAAGATTAGCTATCTCGAAATGCCTTCGTAAATGTTCATAAACGCCAGCTATGATTTTCTCGCTCTTACAACCCACGAGAATGTCATCGACGTAGACGATGAGATACACCGTCTCACCACTCCTGTTCGCCGTATACAAGCATGGATCGGCCGAACTCGCTATGAACCCCAGCTTTCCAAGCACTTTCGACAGCTTCTCGTTCCAACACCGAGCCGATTGTTTCAGTCCGTAAATGCTCTTCCGCAGACGACACACCAACTCCTCCTTTCCTCGAACCTCGTACCCTTGCGGCTGACGCATGTAGATCTCCTCATCGATATCACCGTAGAGATAGGCAGTACGTACGTCGAAATGTTGAAGAAACAAATTCTTCTTTCCCGCCAGGGCCAACAGTGTTCGAAGAGTACTGTATTTTGTGACCGGAGCATAAACCTCGTCGTAGTCTTCACCGTATCGTTGATTATAGCCTTGAGCTACGATCCGTGCTTTATATCTAACGATCTCGTCTGACTCGTTCCGCTTTTGTTTGAAGACCCACTTGCTACCAAATGCACGTTTTCCCTTGGGAAGTTGAGCCAATTCCCAACTCTGGTTTTGCATGTGAGACTGGATCTCATTCTCCATCGCTTGCTTCCAAGACGTTTGATCTACGCTCGAAATCGCTTCCTTGTAGCTAGAAGGCTCTCCTGTCCTTTCGGTCACAACCCCCACTACGTAGTCGCCCAATCTACTAGGAGGTTTACCACGATTCACTCTAACAGCCCGTATAACTGTATCTGTATCTTCCTGCATCTGATCATCTCTGTCTTCATGTGAAAATGCGAGCGGATCCTCGTTATTATCGACATCGAAAAACTCGACATTTTCGCTTTCGTCATCAGCAAATACAAGTGGACTATCTTCCGTAGTATTACGCTTTGATGGACTCGATAAGAAATATTCTATATCGCTTTTATTGGAATCATCATTCCATTCCTGTTCTTGCGACGGTTCTGTTATTTTACTCTGCTTCTTTACGGGACTATTACAATGGGTAGACATCATACCATCTTCCAAAAATGTTACGTCCCGGCTAATCGTGATCTTGTTGGTCTCAGTGTTAACGAAACGGTAACCTTTATGATCTGGCGAGTACCCTATGAAAATTAGTTTTCGAGCCTTACTGTCAAACTTTCCTCTATTGACGTTAGGAATGTGTACGTATGTGGACAACCATACACTTTAAGGTGACCTATTTCCGGCTTCCGACCAAACCACAGCTCATAGGGAGTAGTACTTACAGATCGTGATGGTAATCTGTTTTGCAGGTATACAGCCGTTAGAGCTGCCTCGCCCCAGTATCGCTTATCCAATCCGGCATCCAGGAGCATCGTTGTTTGTTGTGGTGAGTAGGCTGTCGTGTATTGTGCCTTAATGCCTTCTTCTACAAAGAAAATACGTAGGTTTTCATTAACGTACTCACCACCACCATCAGATCTTATTGTTCGAGGCTTGCGTTCAAAGAGATTCTCCACGTAACGAACATACTCCTTTATCTTTTCAGCTGCTTCGGATTTCCTCTCTAACAAATACACGATGGTATACCGGCTGAAGTCGTCTATCATCGTCATCAGGTATCTCTTTCCCCCGGGTGTAGCCGTACGCATTGGACCGCATAAATCAGTGTGAACCAGGTCCAAAATCTTCGTCGATCTCTTCTCAGTTGCTGTAGGAAAAGGGTTACGTACTGACTTACCCTCCATACACGTTTCGCAGGATTGGTGAATACCGCAGTCGACGAACTTCATTCCTGTGCCCAAATCCTCGTTTACCATCCTTAGGATCATATTTGGGTCTCGATGTCCAAGTCGCCGATGCCACGAATGCAAGCAATTGCTGTTATGTTCCTTTTCCTTAGCCATTCTCGATGCTTCAGCTAATTGTAGCTGGTATAAACAACCGGAACGCGTCCCCACAGTCATCAACTTTCCATCCGCATTGCGAACCTCGCAACTATCTGCTTTAAACACCGCTGAAAATCCGTTGGCGGTAATCTTGTCCACTGAAATGAGTCCCGTTTTTAACGACGGAACGTATAACACATTTTGCAGTGTTATTTCCACCACGCCGCCATTTCCATTTGCACAGCGCAGTAATCCATGACCGTAACCGCTTGCTTCCGCGACATTACCATCCGCCAAAATTACGCTCGGTCCTTTTGTGTTGTACAGCTCTTTGAAGAAACGCATGTTGTTCGTCATGTGGCAACTAGCACCGCTGTCGATGAGCCACACATCACGGTGTGCTTCTCCCACCATAAAACACATACTGCTACACTCGGCTTGGTAGCCATTATGTTTCGATTCCCTCGGCCTTCTCACTCTGTCGCTTTGTTGTGCATCAGAACGGGAACGACAGTTTCTTTTAAGATGGCCCGGCTTACCACAGCTGAAGCAAACTCTTTTGTTTGAGGGCGGTTGTCTGGTGGAACTTTTCATGGCCTTTTCTTCACTCACCGTACCACATGATCGCTCTTTTCTTCGCTCGTACTCGTCTAGTAGCTTCGACTTTACCAAATGCATGGTTAAATCACTATTTGGGCGACTCTCTAACGCCGTAACCAAGCCACCGTATGATTCTGGCAAGCTACGCAGAATCATGGCGATTTTAAGCGATTCTTCCATTGCTTGTCCCGCAATTGTGAGTCGATCGAAGAGTTCATCAACCTGCATAAGATGGCGGTCCATATCACCGTTTTCGCAGAGGTTCAGGTTACACAACTTTTTCAATAGGGACACCCTTGAGGTAACGGTTGTCTTTTCATGGTACTCACGCAGCTTTTCCCAGAATTCCTTTGCCGAATCTGCCTTTTTCACTATGCTGAATTGGTTTTCCTCAACACATAGTCCAATAGTTGCTCGAGCCCTTTTATCATCCTTGATCCATTGTGGCGTCACTGGTTCAACCTTTGGTTCGTCGATCACGTACCAGAGCTCTTCGCGAATCATAAGCATTTCCATGCGAAACTTCCAGCCCTGATAGTTTTGGTTATTCAACCTGGCAAACGAAAACTTTCCGGCATCTGCCATACTGGACCTTTATCGATTCACGCCAGAAAACAGAAGATTAACTTCTACACACACGACTTAAACTTTCCGAGAAACCTTTCTTGGAACTTTCCCTGGGCCCATAACCTGTTGGAAGGGAGAAATAGCAGGACACTTGCGCAGTCGTATTTAAGTGTGTGTTTATTGTACGAAACACATTGGCGGAATGAATCGCTTACATGTATTTACAGTGTTGGTGAAATGTTTCCCTGCCCAAGTGACAATTCGCATATGCGTTATATTTGAGGGGTAGGAAATTGCATACTTTCAACAGAGGTTAGATTCCTTTATAAAATTCAAAAGTTTTTCAATTTCCTTGTAATTGTTGGAAAGTACAATGTCCAAACGATCTCCAAGCCTGCGTTTCTTCCTTTCTGCTGAATATCCAAAACAATCAATTAAAATGTGTTCCACCGTTGTATCACATCCACAAAATGGGCAGATTAACGGTGATTCCTTTTTAAGGACGTATGTGTAAGTCTGGTGTGTCCGATTCTCAATCTTGTTACCACTCTTTGATCGCTGTGATCTAGTGGATCGTTCCAAGGTGCCGTGGTTTGTTTTATTTTTTAAGGTTGGTAATGGATGATTTGTTCCAAATGTTTTGCCAGCTCTGATTTATTAACCCTTTCCACCACAAGGATGCATCACTCCTAGAGATAGTTCCATCTACATTGTTGTGGGCAGCCGTGCGTGCCGACCCCTGGACTTCCCGTGGCAGTTGCGCTGCCACCGGTCAACGTCCAGGGGGAAGACAGTGTGTACACGCTAGTGATGGGCGTTTCGGAGCGCACCAACGGCTCCGGAGCCGGCTCCGACTTTTTCCCGGAGCCGGCTCCGACTTTTTCCCGGAGCCGGCTCCGCTCCTACGGCTCCGGAGCCGGCTCCGCTCCTACGGCTCCGGAGCCGGCTCCGCTCCGACGGCTCCGGAGCCGGCTCCGTTCCGACGGCTCCGGAGCCGGCTCCGCACCAACGGCTCCGGAGCCGGCTCTGCACCAACGGCTCCGGAGCCGGCTCCGCGCCAACGGCTCCGTAGTCGGTACCGGACTAACGGTACTCACGGCACCGTTCCAATGGCTGCGGTGCCGGCTTCAGGCCCACCGTTTCGGGGCCGGCGACGAATCAACGGCTCCAGACCAACGGCTCCGAACTAACGGTTCAATAGAGACATCATTGTATGATAGCGTAATAAAAAAACTAATATATCTTCTCGCACGTGTGGAAACCAATACACGATGTGATTGCAGTATTGACATGCATGACGTTGTGTAGCATTCGTTGGTCTCGCCTTTCTTAACAATATTCAAAAGTCATCGATGTTTTTTTTTTATAAATTATTTTATACATGACTTACTCCGCTATTACCGGATTTTCTCGATTGAAACTTCATTGAAAAAGTTATTTTGGTCCTTTGTGTTAAAACCGGCTCCGGAGCCGTTGGAGCGGAGCCGGCTCCGGAGCCGTCGGAACGGAGCCGGCTCCGGAGCCGTCGGAGCGGAGCCGGCTCCGGAGCCGTCGGAGCGGAGCCGGCTCCGGAGCCGTAGGAGCGGAGCCGGCTCCGGAGCCGTAGGAGCGGAGCCGGCTCCGGAGCCGTAGGAGCGGAGCCGGCTCCGGAGCCGTGGGTGCGGAGCCGGCTCCGGAGCCGGCTCCGAAATTGTTTGGAGCCGGTCGGAGCCGGCTCCGGCTTCGGAGCCGTTTTGCCCATCACTAGTACACGCACACTGTCGCACACACTAAGCGCGCAAGGCAGAGTGTGCACGAAGGCCGATCGAGCAGGAGCTCTCGGCAGGGGCGCTCGGTGCGGCTGGTGCGCGGCCACTGCACTTGTGGTTTTAAAGTGCTCATTGTGATTGTTAATTGTGTTGTATTATTTATTTTGTATGTAATAAAATAGTTAAGTGCATAAGTTAAAACACAACATACATTATCTTTTATCATCCTACCTTCATTCGTAAGACGGTCAGCTACTTCGTTTCCTGCGATTCCTTTATGTCCTGGTATCCAACAGAATTCGATTGACCTGTCTTTTGATAGTGATTCGATAGTTTGTATGTAGGGGTTTCGTAAGGATCCTTTCTCTAATGCTTTCAGAACACTAGCGCTATCTGTGAAAATAACGTTAGGTCTGTCATTTACGGTCGCTTCTTCAGTTGCTATCATAATAACAATAGCCTATGCTGAGAATATTGATGTGTTCTCCGGAATCTTAATACTACAGCGAGCATTTGGCGATTGTTATGGTGAATATTTTGCCTTGGTGAGCCAACCTGAATGCATCACGGCTCTCACTGATGAGTGCACGCATCTCGTGAGATGCCGTTAGGTTCGGGCTTATGACGTGATCCCCGAAGGATCACTCTCTCTCCGGCGCGCCTCCACATAGGATAGTGAATGTTATGTTATCCGGCGCTACAACCGCTTTGCGGTCTTGGCTTGCCTCAGGAGTGTCCGAAACCGCTCACGGTCTCGCACCTTCGTCTGCCAGTCCGTTATCCCGGCCTTAATGGCGGACGCCTCCACGCCATCTTGCCACCTCAATTTGGGCCTACCACACCTCCTCTGTCCTTGTGGACGGCCTAAAAAGACTTTACGGGCTGGGTCGTCCGTTTCCATGTGTATAACATCTTTACCTATGAGACATTATGTGCCTCATATCTCTTTGAATTCATCCAGTTCCTTCTTTTTGGATGTGTTAAATTTGAATGAACTCTATCAGCTGAACGGGGTGCATAACCATTCAAATCATTATCTGGACCTGGTGCTCTCTAACTCTGCTGCTGCTGCTTGTTCTTCTGTGTATCCTGCTTCGTCACTGCTCCTGCCCCAGGATGCCCATCATCCTGCTCTGGAAATTGCGTTACCGTCTTCTTTATTTAGGGCTAGTAGGGTTAGGAATGAATTGCCTTCTGCTCCTAATTCATCAAGTGTTCGTTATAATTTTCGTCTTACAGACTATCGTAAACTTAATTCTATTCTATCTCGTGCCGACTGGTCTTTTTTTTATCAATGTACATCGGTCGACGAGGCTGTCCAATCGTTTAATGCTTTGTTAACCTCTGCACTCCTTTCATGTACACCTATTTTTCGTTCCCCTCCTAATCCTCCCTGGTCCAATCGTACTCTTCGCAACCTGAAAAAGGATAGAATGAAATATCTTAGGAGGTATCGTCTGAACCGATCTGCTTTCAACTTTCGTTTATTTAAGTACGCTGCCTCTGCGCATCGACTATACAACAGGGCTCGTTTTGAGGCCTATTCGAGTAGACTGCAATCGCGTTTCCATTCTGATCCAGCATCCTTCTGGCAATTTGTTAGGATTCGAAGAGGGTGCAATACGTTACCTAATGAAATGGTACTTGATTCTCGAACTGCCTCTACGCCTGTTGAGATCTGTGAGCTATTCTCTGCACATTTTTCCCAAATGTTTGAGCCACCGGTTAGTGACCCTAACCTTATTGAGGGTGGGCTACTCTACACGCCAGAGAACTTAATTAATCTCTCCGATATTTCGGTTAGCTCTTATTTGTTTGTGTTATTTGGGTTGAAACGTTCTTTTACTCCTGGTCCAGATGGCATTCCTGCCTCAGTTTTAATAAACTGTAAGGACGTGCTTGCTCCACATCTTGCTAAAATTTTCAACCTTTCACTTTCTCTCGGGGTCTTTCCTGCTCTTTGGAAATCCTGTTGGATTTTTCCGGTACTCAAAAAGGGATGCCGTAGCATTGTCTCTAATTATCGTGGGATAACTCAAACATGTGCCACAGCCAAAACTTTTGAGCTATGTATCTTTCCAACCATACTTCATAGTTGTAGTTCCGCTATTAGCCCTAAACAGCATGGGTTTATGCCTGGTAGGTCTACTTCTACTAATCTCATGTCTTTTGTTACCAATATTTTCAGATCTTTTGAGGCAGGTACAGTATCGGACAGAAAGATAGGGCATTGGTTTTTTAACGCACCGTGCACCCGTTGGGCCAAGTTTATGTGTGGTTTGTATGTGTTTGTGTGTGTGTATGTGTGTGTGTGTGTGTGTGTGTGTGTATGTGTGTGTGCATGTGTGTGTGTGTGTGGATGTATGTTTGAATGTGTATTGATGTGTGTGTTTGTTTCACAAGTAGGTCGTTTCGGATAGATTTGTAAGTAGTTTTTTTGTGTTTTGGGTTAGGTTTTTGGTGTGATAAGCAGGACCACCGCCCTCGCGATCAGTGTGTTTTCGATATATTAACAATGTCACGGTCTTCTTTCGCCGTGGTCTTCTGAGGACGTCCGGTTGACTTGCGCGTTTCGGTTGTCCAAGCGCGTTTCAGTTGTCTAAGCACGTTTCGGTTGTCCGAAGCGCGTTTGCCACAAAAGTGCGCGATCGTTCCATTACGAACTCGATCCTTTTGCGCTTAATGCCAGCAGCAGCCATTCGCTTTTACATATGGCGCTGATAATCGGTACAACGTTTACCTCGACCTATTGTTACTAATATTGCTTGCTTGGACCGTCAAGAACGCGCTGGTTAAAAACTTGGACACGGCTGATCCCGTGCTCTGCCTGCGTTATACTTCTATACGCGATGAATTACATCGTTTTGGAGCAGCGAAAACATCGCATGGATAAAACTATCAACGAGTACGCGAATAAGCGTCTTCCCTTCAAAATCGAGAAAAGAATACTGCCGCGCTCATGAAACAAAACGCCCATTGAAAAGAATAACTGCGCGCCAGCTCAATGCACGCACAAAGTTTACCATTCGCACACAACGTGCAACGCAGAGATGCACGAAGGCCTTTCAATGGCGTGCACTGGAGAAACACCTGTGAGGGAATGCCGAGTTCATTGCTATTGTGCGCGTGTCCATTTCGCACCGGTGTCGCATTCACATTCATGAAACAGCACACCTGCGTTTTCGTCCGAGGAACAAGCGCTGCAGTCGATGCAAACTTTAGTTTTTATCCAAGTGTAAACGCACAATGTTTCACATGATAACACACATAATAAGAATAATTTCAACGCAATATGACATCATGGCAAGCTATGTTTTTCAGACACAAACCCGCGCACTTGCAAATACACATTAAAAAGCACACTCTCTTTCTACTACTACACACACACACACACTCACACACACACACATACACACACACACACACATACACACATACACACACACAAACACAAGTAACGTGGTAAAACAAGTGCACGGTGCATTGAAAAAAAGGGTCCTAACTTAATGTCCGATACTGTACCCAACTTGATGCAATATACACTGACTTTCATGCTGCATTTGATAGTTTGCCCCACTCTTTACTATTAGATAAACTATCTAAACTTGGTTTTGGTGATGGCATTATTAGCTGGCTGTCCTCATACTTAAGTAATCGATCTTGCAGGGTTAAAACCGGGTCGTACTTATCTGAGGAGTTTTTTTGTACGTCAGGTGTCCCTCAGGGTTGTGTGCTAAGTCCACTTCTGTTTTCTTTGTTCATCAATGATGTCTGTAATGTTTTACCTCCTGATTGTCATCTCCTTTATGTGGATGATATCAAAATCTTTTTACCTGTGTCCTCTTCTTCTGATTGTATGAGTCTTCAGCATTACCTTAATGCATTTGTTCATTGGTGTTCATCCAACTTACTTCGCTTGTGCCCTGATAAATGTTCTGTTATTTCTTTCTCTCACTCTCTTTCTCCTATTTCATTTAACTATACTCTCTCTAACTCGTCTCTCTCTCGTGTTTTGTCCATCCGTGACCTTGGTATTATACTCGACAGTCGTCTTAACTTTAAACTGCAGCTTGATGAGGTTCTACTAAAAGCTAATCGAACTCTTGGGTTTATTTTACCTTTTACCTCTATTTTTAGAGATCAAAGCTTCTTAAGAAACCTTTATTGTGCTCTGGTAAGGCCTCTTCTTGAATATGCTAGCATCATCTGGAATCCTCCTACTATTGATGGCTGTTCGAGAATTGAAAGCATTCAGCGCCTTTTTACCAGGGTTGCTTTTCGTCGTTTGTTCGGTGCTGCCTCACTACCTCCCTATGAAACGCGATTGCAGTTATTCAATCTTCACTCTTTAAGCTTCCGCCGCCAAGTGTCTCAGGCATGTTTTATTGGTGGCTTATTACTTTCTGATACTGATGCTCCTGATTTACTCTCGTCCATCTCGTTGTATGTTCCCTCTCGTTCCCTTCGTCCTCGTGATCCTCTGTCAATTGAAACACGTCATACTCTTTATACTTTCAATGATCCTATTCTATCCTGTTTCAGGTTGTTTAACCACTTTTACTATCTCTTTGATTTCGACTCCTCTCTCAACTCTTTCCGTAACCGTATTTTTTCTTCTAATTCTCTTTAATTATTCTCCTAAGTTTCATTAAGTTTTGATAGTCTCTACGCTCTACCTATGTTTTTTTTCTTTAATTTTTTTGCTAGGTCTAGACTAGTTTAGTTAGGCTCAGTTTTTCATGAATTATTTTGTTTATTTGTTAGGGTTTATTTAGTTTTAAGTCTGCCTTATTTAGCCTTGATGGCGGATATTGAAATGAAATGAAATGAAACACGGCCAGCCCACCGGAGCCTGGCGAGTTTTATACGCTGTACGACAGTGAGGTCGCCGTACATCTCGTATAGCTCGTCATTATAGCGGCTCCTCCATTGTCCTTCCACATATACGAGGCCAATTATCCTTCTGAGCATCTTCCTCTCGAACGCGGCTAAGAGGGTTTCGTCAGATTTGGATAGTGTCCATGTCTCAGAGGCGTATGTGAGTACTGGTACTATGTAGGTACTATATAGTCCCAGCTTCGTCCGTCGCGGCAGGTTCTTTGAGGTGAACTGCTTTTTCAGGTTGTAGAACGACCGGTTGGCAGCCAGCATTCTTGCGCGCAACTCAGCTTCCATGCTATTTTCGTTGCTGACCTTTGACTCCAGATAGGTGAATTCTGGGACGACTTCAAACGTGCGTTCACCTATCTGTACATCACGCCTACGTAAATTCTGATTATTTATTGGTGGGCCCGCTAATGTTGCCACCATCAGTTTGGTCTTTGCCTCGTTTATCTGCAATCCGAGGCTCTCTGCCGCCTGCTCGATTCCTTGGTAGGCTTCTGCTACATAGGAGAGCCGCAGACCAATGATGTCTATATCATCAGCGTATGCCAGGATCTGGGTTGACTTATAGAAGATGGTTCCCGTAGTCTCCACCCTCGTGTCGCGGATGGCCCTCTCTAGCGCCAAGTTGAATAGGAGGCAGGCAAGCCCGTCCCCCTGGCGCAGACCTTTGGTGGCAGCAAAAGGTCCTGAGTGTTTTCCATCCACCTTCACCTGGCAAGTGACGTTGGTCATAGGCATTCTAACTAGCCTTATCAGTTTGGCCGGGATTCCAAAAGAGCTCATAGCGTCATACAGTTTTACCCTGCTATCATATGCGGCTTTGAAGTCAATGAAGAGCTGGTATGTGTCGTTTCTGTATTCAGTCATCTTCTCCAAGATCTGCTGCATGGTGAAGATCTGATCAGTGGTTGATTTTCCGTTTCGGAATCCTCTTTGATAGTTTCCGACTATCTCTTCGACGTGCGGGACAAGGCGATCCTGAAGGATCAGGGATAATATTTTATAGGCGGTATTCAACACCGTAATACCCCTGTAGTTGTTGCAGTCCAACCTATCTCCCTTCTTGTATATGGGGTAGATGATGCCGAGATTCCAGTCACAAGGCATCGATTCGCTATCCCACACCTCAGTAACAATTTGATGAATCGCGTTTTCTAGTCGCGCCCCTCCAATTTTGACCAGTTCGGCTGCAATTCCGTCGGTTCCGGGTGCCTTGTTATTTTTCAGCCGACGGATAGCCTTTCGTGTTTCTTCTATGCTAGGTGGCAGTAGCATGACACTATCTGCTAGTGGCGCTTCTAGCTGTTCGTTAAACTGGTCGTTGAGTAATTCATCAAAGTACTGAGCCCACCGCGAGAGGACCTCTGGCTGGTTACTGACCAGATCTCCATCCTTGTTGCGACAGCAGGTAACCTTAGGTACAACGTTGTTTCGGTGACCCGCTATCGCTTGGTAAAACTTTCGTGTCGGTCCGTACGCCTCTCTGGTTTGTTCGAGTTCCCGCATGTTTTGCTCTTGCAAACTCGCAGCGGTGAACTCGTTTCTCTTCGCGTCTGAGCCGTGAATATTCCTCTACGCATGCCCGCGTTCTATGCCGTTGCTGCATTGCTCGGTATGCAGTATTCTTACGTTCGGTCACTTGTCTGCATTCATCGTCGAACCAGCCAGATTTGGTGTTGCCACGACGTGTTGGGAGTATATTTTTTGCACAGTTTATTATTTTTGTTTTTAGAGCGTTCCACCTCTCGCTCGTAGTTTCATATCTGTTTTCTGGTAGTAGAGACTCGTCTAAAGCGGCTTCGAATTCCTGTTGGACAGTAATGTCCCTTAGAGAGTCCGTGTTGAGCCGAGGCTGCGTGTTTTCTCCGCCCCCATTGGCGCGGGAGCGGGCGATTCTACAACGTATCACTAAGCCAACCAAGTAGTGATCGAAATTGATATTGGCTCCTCGATATGTTCTGACATTTAACAGACTCGACTGTCGGCGGCGGCTTATTAACACGTGGTCGATCTGGTTGAAGGATTCTCCCTCAGGGTGCGCCCATGTGACCTTGTGGATTTTCTTGCGCGCAAATTTTGGTACTTCTTACAACCAGATTGTTCGCTGCAGCGAACTGGACCAATCTACTACCATTATCGTTACTGTGCTCATGCAGACTGTGACAGTCAGTGTATTGGCGGTACATTGGCTCCCTGCCGACTTTTGCGTTGAAGTCCCCCAGGATGATTATGAGGTCATGCCTGGGGCACGCATCTACGATTCTAGCGAGGCGGCAGTAAAAAAGGTCCTTCTCCTCTGTCCTACACTAGGAAAATATTAAAAAATATTAGAAAGCTTGAAAATATTAGAAAAAAAACACAAAGAATATTAATGTTAATGCAGCATTGTATAGAATTTTCCCCTTCACTACATAATTAAAATCCGCAACGGGGGCGCTAACAAGTGTGAAGCAAGAGCTACCCACCAAATACTTTCTGCAAAATTTGCTATCAGGGTGCTATGAACATGAAGAAATTAACTCCACCTTTAAAATCTATGCTGTTAACTGAATGCTATATATTTTCTTGGGATACTGACTTCATTTGGTATACTGACTTAGCGATGCTCCGCTAGCGATGCTTACATTTTGGTTTGTACATTTGGTAATTGTTCCCCAGCTTCCGTTATCATTAAAATGTTTCCCAGATATTATCCAGGACAAACACCCTGGGACCTCATAGATCGCATAATGAATTATTTGGGAAAAGTAACGCTCAGCCCTCTACGTTACGCTAGCGTTACAAGTAACGTCTGTCTAGCGCAAACTCAAGCACCTTTTTTGAACGCCTGGTTTAATCGTCGTGGATAAGCAAATTGAGGTAAAATAAGGCTCAGCCCTCTACGTTACGCTAGCGATACGCGTAACGCCTGTTTACCACAAACCCAAGCAGCATTTTTGAACGCCTGTTTTAACCGCCGTGGATGAGCAAATTAATAGATGATCATGTCTTAATATCGTTTTTTTACATGATAATTAGAAAAGCAACAATTTTTGAACAAACATTAAAAAGAACAGCAATTGCAAAGATAACACTCATTGATAATTCATGAGTATAAATAAATTATATTATTACTATTAGGCTATCATTTTTAACAGCAATCAGAGTTGTAACAACTTCACGTATTATAATTATAAAAATCTTACACATAAAAAATGGTTACTTTTAAAAATGATTATTTATTTATTTTCCCATTGATAAAGCAGGATAATGAAATACATACAAATATTTACTACCTTCATTAACCTCAATTTAAAAAAGAGCCCTCGCACCTAAAGTAAAGTTTATTCACAAAAGGCGGAAACATAGATTGAATAGGTAATAATTATATTTCATATAGTTTATTAATTTATTAATATTTTTAATATTTTATACTTTCTAATCATAGGAAATGTTACTAAAATTGAAAGCTTTTGGGGTGTTTATGAACTTTTCAAAAATACTGTTTGGGAATTTTAAAAGGCATGTAACGCTTCTCATATGTAACGTAGATCACTGAGCCTTACTTTTACCAATTATTTAGATGGCGTTACTACTGGTTGCAGGGACTTTGATCACCACTAGACGGCGTTATTGAATGTGGAGTTGCATATGCGTTAGGGCATTTCAATACTTTGTATTTTATAGGCACTCCTACATTGCAAATCATTTTATTGTTTCAAACAACGAAACACTTTAAAATGCTTCACAAATTTGGGTAACTGGTGATTAAGATGAAGGGTGAAGGGAAACATTAATAAGTATGGTTGTTTATTTGAACCTTCCTAATTTTGGGTCCAACTTTTTTAAATCCATTATCAACGTTTCCCGATATATTGAAAGTCAAACTTTTGTGAGAACCTAAGGCTACCTAAACGCACAACATTTTTCGACAATCGACCCTTTCAACATTTTCCCGTGGTTAACGATAAATCAGGTAAAAGTGTCCTTTACTGTTTTCAGAAAAAGGTCAACACGCAGGTATCACTGGTTGCATTTATATGGTAAAACCAACCCTCTTGAACAAGCTACCTGGAAAATCTTATGCATCGCTTATGATATGCTGCATTTTGTAGAATTCGTAGTGAGAGGTTACAGAATTGAAAATATTAAGGGATGCTTTTTGTGCCAAAGGACGGCACATTTTTTCATTTACATTTTGTACACAGTTTCAAGCACGGTTCTTGATATATCTGGATTTTTTTTCCTTCTGGTTCTCCCATAACAGCATAAATCGAATAAAATGTCTTTGGCAAAGTTATTTGTCGCCCTGAAAAGGACGGTTTTGGGTTTGAGATGAAGGAAGCTTTGTCACACCGTTTAAGCCTTCTTTTCGGTCTTCTTGGGCAGCAGCACGGCCTGAATGTTGGGCAGCACACCACCCTGAGCGATGGTTACTCCGGACAGCAGCTTGTTCAACTCCTCGTCGTTGCGGATGGCCAGCTGCAGATGACGCGGGATGATGCGCGTCTTCTTGTTGTCACGGGCAGCGTTTCCGGCCAACTCAAGCACTTCAGCGGCCAAGTATTCCATGACGGCTGCCAGATACACGGGTGCTCCGGCACCGACGCGCTCGGCATAGTTACCCTTGCGCAGGAGACGATGAATACGGCCAACGGGGAACTGAAGACCGGCACGGTTGGAACGGGACTTTGCCTTTCCCTTTACCTTTCCTCCCTTTCCACGGCCAGACATGGTTAGATTTGATTGGGGTACGTTTGTAAGGGATCACAAACAACACGATGTTCTCTTTGAGAAGGGTCTTTTTATAATAGAACAATTTTGACCCGACCGATGCTTATATAGCAGCTTATTCGTGCTGCCCGATACTCGTTTGGAATTTTTCGAGCTGCACGATACGTATTCTCTCTCACAGCCCGTTATAAGCGATCGGAGAGCTCGGAATTTTTCTAGAACGCAATCACCCGTTGAATCATACACATCGTGTCCCAGTGTTGAGTGAATTTTTCCGTCGAAATGGCACCCAAAACCAGTGGAAAAGCTGCGAAGAAGTCTGGCAAGGCCCAGAAAAATATTTCCAAGTCCGACAAGAAAAAGAAGCGCAAGACCCGCAAGGAAAGCTACGCTATTTACATCTACAAAGTGTTGAAGCAAGTCCACCCGGATACTGGCATCTCTTCGAAGGCCATGAGCATCATGAACAGTTTCGTCAACGATATCTTCGAACGCATTGCTGCTGAGGCATCCCGCTTGGCGCACTACAACAAGCGTTCGACGATCACGTCCCGCGAAATCCAAACCGCTGTTCGTCTGCTGCTGCCTGGTGAGCTTGCCAAGCACGCCGTCTCCGAAGGAACGAAGGCTGTCACAAAGTACACCAGCTCGAAGTAAGCCACTGAAATGATTGGCTTCTTTTCATGAACCTCTCTTAAATCGGTCCTTTTCAGGACCACAAACCGCATTCAAACAAAGAATTATCCTTCGTTTCATCTGCACCAGCGAATTAGCGCTTTAATTTCAGGGTGTCCGTCTTCGTCAACGTTATTGTTCAGTTTGTTGCGTTTGCCTGTACTAAATGGCATTAGTGCAGGTAAACGCAGCCATATCCTAAGTTTGTTTGCGAACTTTGTATTGGAAACAATGATGCTGTGATTGACATTAAAGTTCTGCGTTGTTCATTGTAAATATTAATGTTAAATAGAACCTTAGCACGTTTAAAAAAAAAAACATAAAAAAGTCCGCACTGATTGGAAGCGTTTTGCGAGGTGAAATTGAAAATGGAGTTTCGTGTATCATGAATTATGAATAGAAGTCGTTTCGCTCGTTGTATGACAATCATTTTTTTAAATTAAATTTTCCTCGCGCATACGAGGATAATTTATCGACAAAGCAACCAATAGCAGCTTATGTGTCGTGAGTCAAATGTTGTAATAGATTTGTTCGATTTTAAACTTGCTTATAAGTATTGAAGGATCGTCTTCTTGAGCATTTTAATTCACGTTTGTATAAGCATCAGTTAAGCTGTTTGAGTTGAACATTTGTTGTAAAATATATAGTCATACTATTCGTTCGTAGTTTGTTGTAAGCAGCGATGTTGGTATAATAGTCATAGGTAATATAGATGGTAATAAAGTATTGATCAATATAGTCAAAATCCTCAGATGCCCTATTAAAAAGCGAAACTTTGACAAAAAAAAGTTAAAATACCTCCCATAACATTGATTATTTAAAACAAATTTTCCCCCTTTTCACACTTTAATCGTTATAACAAAACGACATACGTGAAGGCTTGCATTCGTATGTACAATTTCATAATAGCAATCGAAAGAAAATTCTTGGAATGTTCAACAGTATTGGTGGTCCTGAAAAGGACCGTTTTGAGAAGGAAATGCCCCGTTTAGACAGGGACCGCTTCCGGATGCATGGACGATTTAGGCACGCTCTCCGCGGATGCGACGGGCCAGCTGGATGTCCTTGGGCATGATGGTGACGCGCTTGGCGTGGATGGCGCACAGATTCGTGTCTTCGAACAGACCAACCAGATACGCCTCGCTGGCTTCCTGCAGCGCCATGACGGCTGAGCTCTGGAAGCGGAGATCAGTCTTGAAGTCCTGGGCGATCTCACGCACCAAGCGCTGGAAGGGCAGCTTGCGGATGAGCAGCTCGGTCGACTTCTGGTAGCGACGGATTTCTCGGAGGGCCACCGTTCCCGGACGGTAACGATGCGGCTTCTTCACTCCTCCGGTGGCCGGGGCACTTTTACGAGCAGCCTTGGTGGCCAGCTGCTTGCGAGGAGCCTTACCTCCAGTCGATTTACGAGCGGTTTGCTTGGTACGAGCCATTTCACTTCGGGAGCGTAGGTTTCGTTGAGCACGGAGCGAACTTGTTTATTTGACAAAAGTTGAACGTTAAATGAGGAAACTGCTCGAACAAGAGCTCTTTTTATGCGCTTGCCAACCCTTGTTTTCTCTCATCTTAAGAGCAAGAGGGAATGCGTGGATGAAAAAGTAGAAATAGGGACGTTGAGCTCGAAAACGCTCATTCGTGATCGTCAATTTGAAGTGTGAACATCGTGAACGTACAATCCTGTGCTCATCATGACTGGAAGAGGAAAGGGAGGAAAAGGTCTGGGTAAAGGAGGAGCCAAGCGTCACCGAAAAGTGCTGCGGGATAACATCCAGGGCATTACCAAGCCCGCCATCCGCCGTTTGGCTCGGCGCGGAGGAGTGAAACGTATCTCCGGCCTCATCTACGAGGAAACCCGTGGCGTCCTGAAAGTATTTCTGGAGAATGTGATTCGTGATGCGGTCACTTACACTGAACACGCCAAGCGTAAGACCGTCACCGCTATGGATGTGGTGTATGCTCTGAAGCGTCAGGGCCGCACTCTGTACGGTTTTGGAGGTTAAATTCAACGTGCTCTAACAAACCTCCAAATGGAGTCTCAAAACGGTCCTTTTCAGGACCACAATACATTACTCAAGAGCTGTGTCTTTCGCAACATTAAAATGTTTTATTTGAGAGAAAAAATGTCTATGATGGCTTCGAATGGTGTGCGTATAACATTTTACTCGCATAACAAGCACTCACACTGCTGTATATTCAGTGCATTTACATGAGATGGCGTTTTATGAGTGTGATTTTTTAACTTATACGTATGCGTTTGAAGCGTTCGCAAAAGCAACGATTGAAGCATTAGTTAAAATGAATCATTTTTCTCTCTTGCATTTTTTTATCTAAATTTTCTTATAAAAATATTTTTTTTAGAGAAACCTCTCATCCTTTTGAAGCAATAATCGCCGCGTGGATCATACCGTTTTTTGCATCAGCTCTAATCTGACTTATACATGCGCATCGTTCATGTATACTTGGGATAACTCATCAAAAGAAGGAAATCGGGTGAAAAAAACTACACCGTTTACATAAAGTTTATGAATTTATTATAACAGCCAACAGCGTCAATGTTGCCTTTGAATCCGTAAATCACTCAATGCTTATTTCAAAACTATCAAGCTATGGAGTAAATGGGGCGCTAGTTCATTGGCTCTCCTGTTATTGAAGTGATAGGCATATTACAGTGAATATTTCCTTCTCTCTATCTGCACCATTCACCAACACGTCCGGGGATCCACGTTTCTCGGCCCTATTCTATTTAAAAATTTATAAATGATATTATTTACGTTATACCAGATTGCGAAAAATTGTTTTATGCAAATGATATGAAAATGTTCCTACCGGTATCAGATCAAACCGATTGTTTAACTCTTCAAAACTGTTTAATTCGATTTAACTCATACCCACCAAATACTTTCTGCAAGATTTGCTATCAGGGTGCTATGAACATGAAGAAATTAACTCCACCTCCAAAATCTATGCTGTTAACTGAATGCTATATATTTTCTTGGGATACTGACTTCATTTGGTATACTGACTTAGCGATGCTCCGCTAGCGATGCTTACATTTTGGTTTGTACATTTGGTAATTGTTCCCCAGCTTCCGTTATCATTTAAATGTTTTCCAGTTATTATCCAGGACAAACACCCTGGGACCTCATAGATCGCATAATGAATTATTTGGGAAAAGTAACGCTCAGCCCTCTACGTTACGCTAGCGTTACAAGTAACGTCTGTCTAGCGCAAACCCAAGCAGCATTTTTGAACGCCTGGTTTAATCGTCGTGGATAAGCAAATTAATAGATATTAAATCATATCTCAATATTGATTATTTTTATGCAATAATCAGAAAATAGCAATTTTAAACACAAATAAAAAGAGGGTCAGGAATCTTTTTAAAGAATAGTTACTGTCGAAGCAAAAGAATACGATGCTAGGAACTAGGGGCGCCATATGGTGTGAGCGAAGCGAAAACAATACCAAGAACTCTGTATTTGCTTTGTAAAACAATGACACAATATGAACAGTGTGAAGCCTGCTCGCAAGTGGGATGAAAAGTTAAACAAAAGACAATTGTCTGCGCTAAGGCACGTGCGCGCTTTTGGTGGCCGATCGGCCTTTCTTAGAATTTCCTAGGTTAAGCGACAAACCAGAGAAGTTTGCTATCACGAGCGTATGAAATCGAAAATCAGTCCATCTTTAGCACTCGACGCGATCGGTCAAAATAAATGAATTGTCACAGCAGTCCAAGTCTAAGTTTTAATGTTTAAATTCAAAACATTTTTTGGTCCTTCCAACCGTATTCGAACATTTGGTTACTCGAAACGAATTCCAACAGCAGTTTTGCTTAGTTCGATTCGAAACCTAATGCTAGCTACAATCACTATCCGCGAACGTGATTGTGCACAGTGAAAGTGTTGATGAACAATAAGAATAATGTCAGTGGAACGCACGCCGGTAAAAGTTACCGATCTAGTGGGCGACCAAGAAAAAAGTGACACACCAGGTGAACAATTGCCGTCGACGTCTAAGATGGATCTCTCTGACCCGTTCAAAGGTTTCGGAACGGGAAAAAGTGACATGTTGGAACATGAAAAGGCTTCCAGAGTGCGCGATCATCTCGATCGAAAGATGAACCGACTGGATACCATTCTAAGCGATGCGGATCTGGAAATTTCCCAGCTTAACGAATGTGCGGACCGACTTGCGGCGGTGCAGTCGGAATACGAGAAAGTGCATGTGAGCATTTTAGAAGTGTCGGACACAATCGAAGAAGAGGAAGAAATTTATGCACGCTTCGAGACGAAGTTGTATAAATTAATGCGAAACGCAAAGCAGCGAATCGCAGCTGCTACATTGAAAGAAGTGTTACCTTCTAACGTTTCGAAGCAAACATCGCGAGTGAAGCTACCGGAAATCAAATTACCGAAATTTGACGGTTCTTTGCAAAATTGGACGACGTTTCGTGATACTTTCAAAACGCTGATAGATGCAGCGCCGGAGCTAAGTGAAGTGGACAAATTTACGTATTTGATTTCATGTCTAACGGAAGATGCAAAGCGCGTGATTGAAGTGATAGAAGTTACCACAGCGAATTACAGCGTTGTTTGGGATTTACTATGCACCAGATATGAGAACAAATATCTAATAGTGAAATCTCATGTGGACTCTATTTTTGCCATCTCTCCGATTAAAAAGGAATGTCCGGAATCTATCATGCGTCTGGTGGATGAATTTGAGCGAAATTTGAAAATGTTAGAAAAGCTTGGTGAACGGCCTGAAGGGTGGAGTACGTTGTTAGTGTTTCGCTTGTCATCGTGTTTGGATCCGGCTACTTTGCGACAGTGGGAAACACATAAGCGTTCGACTGAAGTTCCTACCTACGACGAGTTAGTGAAGTTTCTCCGAGATCATTGTAGAGTGTTACAATCTGTGGAATCAGTGAAATTAGATCCGTCGGAGAAAACCTCATCACAGTTTCGACGCAAACCGGTCCAGAAGAACACAGCAGCGTATTCGACAGTGTCCTTCCCGACAGACAAAGAGAGCGAAATTTACAGGCGAGGGGCATGTAGAAACAGGGGGAAGGGGTTCGGTCGATTTTGTATTGGCCGCTATAGTCGAGCGGAAGCGATTTTTTTCCGAATTGAGAGTGAGCGCGCGCAGCGCTCTCTCGCATGCCTTCAAATTACACGGGGCGCTCTCGCGATACAAAACAGCTGATCAGCTGATACCCCTCCCTCCCGTTTTTTCCTCACGCGCTGCGCTGGATGCGCGGATCAGCTGTTCTTGCTCTCTCGCATTTCTTTCGGTTTGCGCTGCGCTGTTGCCGCACTTGCGCACTGCGCTGAACACCCCCTCCCCCTCGTTTCTTTCGTTGCGCGTTGTGCGCTTTCGTTCACTTTGATTTGCTGCGTAATAAAATCGCATGCATCGAAATAAATTAAATTACATCAAACTCGTTTGATATTTTTACACTTTATTGAAACTTAAGGCACAGTTTCACACATCGCTAACCACAATCTTGCCACAAAACCACACATATTTTTTATTATAAATATTAAAAAAAATCGTCACTTCAAGCACCCGCCTTACTGCCTGTATGTTGTGTATGTTGAATACTGTAAAAAAAGCATTGAAATAAAGCAGCATAATTTACATATTCATGTTGAATTATGAAAGATTAACGCTGCTTTATTTCAATGTGCACAATACTTCAACACTTGAAAATACGACCGAGGCCGTAATAATGTGAATTGAAATAAATAACACTTCAACACTTCACTTCAAATTACATCGAGCGCCCGGGCCTCACACTGCGAAGGCTTGAACTGTACTGACGATTTTGTGTGGTAGCAAGAAAGGGAACGCACGAGGAACACTCGCTGCACTAGTGCGAGCGAGACACCGACACCAGCAAGCCGCTGCGAGAAAACCAAACTGAGCGCGCTGGCTGAAAGTGAACGCACACATTCACACATGTGTGATTGTGTGAGTGCGAAAACTGTGTAGAAAGCAAAACACGCTCTCGCCGCCGCGTAATTCCGCGTATTTCCTACATGCCCCTCGCCTGAAAGACGCACACTTTTACATTCTCATTGCTAGTAGGGTTAGGTGCAGCGGAAAAGTGTGTTTTTTGTCGGGACGTGAAACATTCTCCTTACAAGTGCGTTATGTTCCGAAACATGGCAGTGAATGATCGAAAGGATTTAGTGAAGAACAAGAAACTGTGTTTCAATTGTTTATCATTGGGTCATACGGTTAAGGACTGTCCATCAGGTACATGCCGTATTTGCCACAAGAAACACTACACCATGTTACACGAACAATCGAATGCCATGCCAGTTCAGGAAGTATTGCAACCAGTGTTGTTAACTGTTGACATTTTTCATGACAGTCACCGTAAACAGCCGGTCAAAATAATTTTTGGCTGATGACATTCAATGCTTCCACGACACGACTGTCATTAAACGAAATTCATTCGTGTCGCTACCGTCAGGGCTGATGCAATGACATTAAATGTAAACAATGTAGTCTGAATGTCATTTAACATTTTTTGAACAACACAAATCGATACGATCGGAGGATTATGAAGTGTATCGTCGCTGAATATGGGGATTCTAGTGAAATAGCAAAAACTAGTGAAACGAAAGCCTTTGCACCGCACGCTCTGTTGTAGTTTGACATGAATACGGCCGTTTGCAATACGACACAGTTCACGATTCATACAGGTTGGCGAATGTCAAATGAATGTATCTTGAAAATGTCTTCATGTCAAATGACATTTTTTGACGGGAATGTCAAATGACAGAGAGAGATGGGAATGGGAAGCTTCAAATCGAATGAATGTTTATAATTTTATGTCGATGAACGTCACCGTTCGCAACACTGATTGCAACAGCAAACGATACCCGAATGCCAACCCGGTCCTTCCACTCCTGCTTCGTCTAATCCAGAAACTCCAGCTTCGTTAAATCATTGTTTTGTGAATGTGCCACCGGCTTCTAATCAGGTATCTTCAACGGTCTTGCTTCAAACGGCCGTGGTCAAGGTATGTGACTGCAACGGAACGCAGTATTGGGCGCGAGCTTTACTCGACTCAGCATCACAATTGAATATTGTGACAGAAAGACTAGTACAACGTCTTCGACTCCCCCGCATCAAGGAAGTACACTCGATCGGCGGTATTGGTGAGTAGAAAATCATGTCTTACTCATCGGTCATGGTGAGCATCAAGTCAAATTGCAGTGCTTTTAGAACGACATCCAAATTTCATGTGCTCAGCCAAGTCACAAGAAATCTACCGGTAAGTGCAGTCGATCTAACAAAGCTAACCTTACCTCTAAACATCGAACTAGCAGACCCTAATTTCCATGAACCCGGACCAATCGACATGATAATCGGCATGGACCTGTATTATCTAATCTTGGAAGAGGGCCTTTTGAAAATGCAGTCAGGTGCATTGGCAGTACAAAAAACTGTGGGTCATAGCTGGAAGAGCCACCGTTTGCCAACCAAGTGAGCAAACATCAGTAGTGGCTCATGTGAGCAGCAACCTCGACGCACAGCTTAGACAATTTTGGGAACTTGAAGCATGCCAGACTAACAGCAAACTATCGGTGGAAGAAAGCAAATGTGAACAATATTTTGATGCAACAACAAAACGTAACACCGCAGGTCGGTTTGTGGTTTCTCTACCAACACGCTACGACAAAATTGCCCAGATGGGCGAATCCAAATCTATTGCTTTGCGCAGATTCCTAGCATTAGAAAGACGTTTAGAAACCAGACCACAACTTAAAGCAGAATATTCACAGTTTGTTTCAGAATATATAAACCTTAACCACATGGTACAAATAACAGAAAACACCACAGGACAAGTTAGCCCAAGCTATTACATGCCGCACCATTGTGTGCTTCGTCCCGATAAAACTACCACCAAGCTTCGGGTGGTGTTTGATGCGTCGTGCTCTTCCAGCAGTGGAGTCTCATTAAACGATTGTTTGATGGTAGGCCCAATCCTTCAAGACGATCTTATGTCTATCTTGCTAAGATTTCGTATGCCAAAATTTGTACTCGTGGCGGACATTGAGAAAATGTATAGACAAATTTTGGTAGCTGACGAAGACCGTCCCTTGCAACGAATTCTATGGCGCAATAAACCAACCGAACCAATTTGTACATTTGAATTGAGCACAGTCACTTATGGTACTTCTTGCGCACCATACCTCGCAACTAAAACTCTACAACATCTAGCAAAACTAGAAGCAAATACTTACCCAGAGGCAACAAAGGTTTTAACTAACGACTTTTACATGGACGACATGCTAACAGGAGTCAATAGTGTAGAGGAAGGGCAGAAACTCAGTGACCAATTATTGAATTTACTTCAATCTGCTGGTCTTTGTCTTCGTAAATGGACATCTAACTGCTCCGAACTACTAGAAAAAATTCCCGTTGATCTTCGGGAAGATCGAACTGTTTATGATCTTGATTCGCCAACATCATGCATCAAAACATTGGGCCTGAAATGGCAACCAACAACCGACAATTTTCTCTTCGAAACACCTGAGTACAGCAACCATGACAATCCAGTTACGAAACGCATTGCTGTATCAGACTCGGCAAAACTTTTCGATCCTTTAGGATTGGTCGGTCCTGTGATAGTGGCAGCTAAAATGTATCTTCAAGAGCTTTGGCGCAATGAAACGTCTTGGGATGAACCTCTCAACCCATCACTACAGAAACAGTGGAGATATTTTCGAAAAAATCTTGCAGAACTTAATAAAATAAGTATCCAACGTTGGGTTCTTTCTCACACGCCTGTAAAACAAATACAGCTACACGGATTTTGCGATGCGTCTGAAAAGGCGTACGGCGCTTGTATTTACATCAGATCTGTATCCAGCGATGATACAGTTACAGTGAATTTACTAACGGCTAAATCTAAAGTAGCTCCTCTGGCAACTTCGCGTAAACAAAAACGAGTTTGTTTACCTCGTTTAGAGCTATCAGCCGCATTACTCTTGGCACATCTGTATGAAAAGGTTTCCGGTGCCTTGAAAATTGAAATAGAACCATATTTTTGGTCGGATTCAAGTATTGTCCTACACTGGTTGGCAGCAAACCCATCGCGCTGGAAAACTTTCGTTGCGAATCGTGTATCGGAAATACAACATCTCACTGCAAATGGAAAATGGAATCACGTACCCGGTATAGAAAATCCAGCAGATATAATTTCTCGCGGAATGGATCCAGCACAGCTACAGCATGCCACCTTATGGTGGAACGGCCCGAATTGGCTAAATGAAGAACCTCTGATTTTCCCTACAAAGGTTGCAAGTAAGGTTGAACTACCTAAGGAAGATCTCGAAGAAAGAGTTACGTTGGCAGCTCATTCTATTGAACCGAGTTTCATTTTTAAACTGCGTTCGTCATTCGGCGATTTGAAAAGACTTGTAGCATGGATACTCAGATTTGCTCACAACGCAAAACTCAAAAATCGTGATCAACGACGATTTACGCATCTGACCACTGAAGAACTAAACGATTCGGTAAAAGTAAGGCTCAGCCCTCTACGTTACGCTAGCGTTACGCGTAACGCCTGTTTACCACAAACCCAAGCAGCATTTTTGAACGCCGGTTTTAACCGCCGTGGATGAGCAAATTAATAGATTATCTTGTCTTAATATCGTTTTTTTTACATGATAATTAGAAAAGCAACAATTTTTGAACAAACATAAAAAAGAACAGCAATTGCAAAGATAACACTCATTGATAATTCATGAGTATAAATAAATTATATTATTACTATTAGGCTATCATTTTTAACAGCAATCAGAGTTGTAACAACTTCACGTATTATAATTATAAAAATCTTACACATATAAAATGGTTACTTTTAAAAATGATTATTTATTTATTTTCCCATTGATAAAGCAGGATAATGAAATACATACAAATATTTACTACCTTCATTAACCTCAATTTAAAAAAGAGCCCTCGCACCTAAAGTAAAGTTTATTCACAATAGGCGGAAACATAGATTGAATAGGTAATAATTATATTTCATATAGTTTATTAATTTATTAATATTTTGAATATTTTATACTTTCTAATCATAGGAAATGTTACTAAAATTGAAAGCTTTTGTGATGTTTATGAACTTCCTTCTTGCAGACTATTTTTCATAAATCATAGTGCAGCAATGAAAAATATTAAACCTTTTATTTACTTGTTATTTAAAAATGAAATCTCGTAGAAATCGATTCATCCTGTTGCTACGGGTGTAGCTTTATGTTTATTTTAGTTGCTGCTACAGAATTTTTGTAACTGTCGCTCGCGTATTTAGGGTTCCGCCGATCAGTTCAAAAATTGGTCTGTCTTTCTTCCTAAATAATTTGCAACTAAGCGCCGTCTTCAATGGCGCTTTGTTTCAGACCAGCTGATCTACTTGACCCTAAGTAACCTCGCTTAGCGACCTGTGTCGAACTTTTCCCTTATTGGCCCTATTTAACAGCTCAGCCAGTTGTCTCATTTTGGGGATATCTGTTCGTCCTTATCTAACTCACAACGCCATCTGGAGTTTCTTTTACGAATTATTCGAACTGTCCTTGACAGCTCGTTGTTTTGTAAATATTGCGGCAGCTAATCTGCACGAGGTGCACAAGCAATTAACTTGTTTTTCATCGCAGTTTAAAATATTTTTTATTCAAATAATGCACACTGGTTGGTCGCGTGGACAAAATCTCTATAAAAATGCTGCTTGGGAATTATAAAGGGTATGTAACGCTTCTCCTATGTAACGTAGAGGGCTGAGCCTTACTTTTACCAAAAAACTATATTAAGACATGATAATCTATTAATTTGCTCATCCACGGCGGTTAAAACAGGCGTTCAAAAATGGTGCCTGGGTTTGTGGTAAACAGGCGTTACGCGTAACGCTAGCGTAACGTAGAGGACTGAGCCTTACGTTTACCAAAAATACTGCTTGGGAATTTTAAAAAGCATGTAACGCTTCTCATATGTAACGTAGATCACTGAGCCTTACTTTTACCAATTATTTAGATGGCGTTGCTACTGGTTGCAGGGACTTTGATCACCACTAGATGGCGTTATTGAATGTGGAGTTGCATATGCGTTAGGGAATTTCAATACTTTGTATTTTATAGGCATTCCTACATTGCAAATCATTTTATTGTTTCAAACAACGAAACACTTTACAGGGTTTACCAGCATAATAAACAACTGTCCACTTGTTTATAACAATAGTCGTTTTGAATAGACACCGCTGTCTACCACTTGCTCACACGTCAGATGGTGTAAGCTACTCTGTCCATTTCAATAACACAATTTTCGCCTTCGATAAGCAACTGTCAGATTCGACACAGTTTATTTTGTTTTGACAAATTTGGCAAAACAAAACATTTTCAAACACGTTTATTTTATTCAAGAAATATGCAGTATGAACCATACATTTCAATAAATCAAAACAATAATTTTGTTAGTTATACAACAACCACAAGAAACCGTGCCGAATCCGACCGTTGTGCAATCGAAGGCGAAAATTGTGTTATTGAATTGGACAGAGTAGCTTACACCATCTGACGTGTGAGCAAGTGGTAGACAGCGGTGTCTATCCAAAACGACTATTGTTATACACAAGTGGACAGTTGTTTATTGGACTGGTAAACCCTGTAAAATGCTTCACAAATTTGGGTAACTGGTGATTAAGATGAAGGGTGAAGGGAAACATTAATAAGTATGGTTGTTTATTTGGACCTTCCTAATTTTTGGTCCAACTTTTTTAAAGCCATTGTCAACGTTTCCCGATATATTGAAAGCCAAACTTTTGTGAGAACCTAAGGCTATCTAAACGCACAACATTTTTCGACAATCGACCCTTTCAACATTTTCCCGTGGTTAACGATAAATCAGGTAAAAGTGTCCTTTACTGTTTTCAGAAAAAGGTCATCACGCAGGTATCACTGGTTGTATGTATATGGTAAAACCAACCCTCTTGAACAAGCTACCTGGAAAATCTTATGCATCGCTTATGATATGCTGCATTTTGTAGAATTCGTAGTGAGAGGTTATAGAATTCAAAATATTAAGGGATGCGTTTTGTGCCAAAGGACGGCACATTTTTTCATTTACATTTTGTACACAGTTTCAAGCACGGTTCTTGATATATCTGGATTTTTTTCCTTCTGGTTCTCCCATAACAGCATAAATCGAATAAAATGTCTTTGGCAAAGTAATTTGTCGCCCTGAAAAGGACGGTTTTGGGTTTGAGATGAAGGAAGCTTTGTCACACCGTTTAAGCCTTCTTTTCGGTCTTCTTGGGCAGCAGCACGGCCTGAATGTTGGGCAGCACACCACCCTGAGCGATGGTTACTCCGGACAGCAGCTTGTTCAACTCCTCGTCGTTGCGGATGGCCAGCTGCAGATGACGCGGGATGATGCGCGTCTTCTTGTTGTCACGGGCAGCGTTTCCGGCCAACTCAAGCACTTCAGCGGCCAAGTATTCCATGACGGCTGCCAGATACACGGGTGCTCCGGCACCGACGCGCTCGGCATAGTTACCCTTGCGCAGGAGACGATGAATACGGCCAACGGGGAACTGAAGACCGGCACGGTTGGATCGGGACTTTGCCTTTCCCTTTACCTTTCCTCCCTTTCCACGGCCAGACATGGTTAGATTTGATTGGGGTACGTTTGTAAGGGATCACCAACAACACGATGTTCTCCTTGAGAAGGGTCTTTACGGAATAAAATGAATTTTGACCCGACCGATGCTTATATAGCAGCTTATTCGTGCTGCCCGATACTCGTTTGGAATTTTTCGAGCTGCACAATACGTATTCTCTCTCACAGCCCGTTATAAGCGATAGGAGAGCTCGGAATTTTTCTAGAACGCAATCATCTCAATCACCCGTTGAATCCTAGAACGCAATCACATTATTATAAAATGACCCCTATTATAAAAAGACCTCTTTTTTTCTTGTGCGAGCGGTTCACCCGGACGGACGTGTTTTTGTTCAACTCCAGTGTCTACGCCAACGATCTCGGGAGAGAACGTTGGTAAGAAGTGAATATAACGTTACTTTTTGTGTGTGATCTCGGGAGATATAAACCACAGTGCCAGCTGCGCGCGTTGATATTGTTTCAGTGAGAGTGACACATACACACGCACACACGACACAGTTTGGAACGTGTGACAAGCACAGCGCTTTGGCGCCAAAAACGTCGCTCGCAGCGTAAGCAGTGAAGCCGGTGTTTTCGTGCCATTTTACCCCGCTACTCGGGAGAGTAACGAGAAAAATTATCTTATTTGTCTTGAAATTAAAACTCTTTTATTTTACTATTCCGAAATTGTAAATATTAGTCTTAAGATTAATTGAACTTTTGCTTTTAAGGAACATTTATGTACTTTATTTCATATATTTCTTTATAACCTTATATACACTATATACATTGCATTGAACTAAATAAAACTAACCAACCCGGCAAAATGCCGGGACCCTCGCATCCTGTACGGGATGCACTTCCGCCCGAGCCTCCCCAGAGAGCTCGATCACTACCACCATGGATGGATCGTAATAACGAGTTTGGGGACCTGAAGTTCCTCGTTCTCGAGCCGTTGATAGGCTTTAAGCTCCCGCAAAACCCATGGATAATTTCAAAGAGCATTACCAACGTGGTTGGAGAGCTTACCGAAAGCAGCCACTCGATGGAATTCGGGCAGAAATATCTGATCAAAACCCGAAACGTTGCGCAGTACACAAAAATGCAAAGCATCACGCAACTCATCGATGGTACAAAAGTATCGATCACCCCTCACGCTACGCTGAACACAGTCCAGTGCGTAATATTCGCCCCGGAGCTGAAAGGACTAAAAGACGAAGAAATTTTGCTCAACATGGAAAGTCAAAACGTCAAGCAAGTCCGACGATTCACCCGAAAGGTGAATGACGAAATACAACCAACGAACTCTTTCCTGACACGCGTAGAAGCTGGAAAAATACCGGAATCCCTTCGCATAGGGCTGTTGCAGGTGCGAACGAAACCATACTACCCAAAACCAATGCTGTGCTACAAATGCGCCAGCTATGGGCACACAAAAGTACGCTGCTCAAAGGGACAGGTGTGTGGAAACTGCGGAACCGCAGCACACGGTGAATGTTCGACCCATCCCGCTTGCGTGAACTGCAAAGGCGAACACAGTGCGTTTTCTCGCGAATGCCCTGCGTTCCAATTTGAAGAACAAGTCATCAAAATAAAAGTCGACCACAACTGCACCTACAAGGAAGCTCGACAAATGGCCCTCCAACAACATCAGCGAACAAGTGCTGTACAGCAGCGAATCACATTTGCGCAACAAACTACCACGGTGGATGATAAAGACATGAAAATCAAGCGGCTCGAAGAAGAACAAAATGAACTGAAGAAAACGATCGTAGATCAGATGAAAAAGATGGATACCCAGAGCAAGCTCATCGAAGCTCTTCTGAAGAAACTGAAAGAACCAAATGGAAATTTGCAGAAAAATAAGAATAACCCAACGAACGAAGCCACTACACAAATCGAAGAAAACCAAAGCTCGACCCAATCCAACGAGAGCAACAACAATGCTGAAGCAACGGAAAACCTCGAAACCGACAACGAAACAAATGACCAGGAATCAATGTCTACATCCGACACAGAATAAGAAAATTCGGCCACATCAGTCATCTCAGCACAATCCCGCAAACGAAACCACAACCTGGAAAACGTCTCATCGGAAGAAGAAGAATTAAGAAATGCTGTGAAAAACATGGCATCCAACGAAATCGCAGTCATCTCGCCCATCGCTTCTCCCACTCTTCCCTCCGAACAACGATCGCCAACTGCCAAATCATCGAAGAAAAAACATCGCCACTGAATTTATTCTCCTTTCCTCTTACCACAATAGTCTACTAACCTAAATCATTATCATGCTCTCCACAACCAATAATACTAATGACATAAACAAACCATTTCTATTAAACTGGAACATAAGAGGAATGAACACTAACCTCTACGAACTTCAACTTCTAATTAACGAATACAAACCTGCCATCATAACACTTCAAGAAGTTTGCGATCCACCTAATACCAACCACTCTCCACTTAATCACTACAATTGGTCCTACAAGCTCTCTCCAACTAACCTACATCACAGTGTTGCAATAGGTGTACATAAATCTATTCCCTTCAAATTAATAAAAACTAACACCAATCTTTCCGCAATAGCAGTAAATATTAAGTCTCCCATAGACATGACCAACGTTTCACTCTACCTACCCCCTAGACCTACCTTCAACGAATCCGAGCTTAACTCATTTGTTAATCTTTTTTCACATCCCTTGCTAATAGCAGGAGATCTTAATGCAGAAGATAAGAATCTTAGAATCTCCCAAACTAACAGAAAATTTAATAAACTAAATAACATTTTTACTAACCATAATCTTTCTTTCATTTCCAACCCCAACCCTACCCGACTATGTATCTCTTCAGGTACAGAATCCTTCCTTGACTACATCATCTCATCCTCCTCCCTCCTCAACGAACTTAAACTTTACGTGTTGGCGGACACACATGGCAGTGATCACTATCCGATCATTGTCAAAAGCAAATCATCTCTTCCGAAAAATAAACAACGACCAAAATGGAAATACGAGAATGCCGATTGGACATCATACCAAATAAACATAATAAAACATCTACATTCAGACCCTCAGGCAAGAGAAGAAAACATCATCAAGATCATAAACGATGCAGCAGCGAAATCGATCCCAAAATCAAAGGGCAAACCAGGCAAACGAAGTGTTCACTGGTGGAACGACACTGTCGCAAAAGCCATAAAAAGGAGACGCAAGGCGCTCCGAAAACTACAAAATGCCAAGAAAAACCAAGACCACACCCATATCCCTACCCTCTCCGAGGAATTTCAAATTTCTCATCGCATTGCACGAGAAGAAATAAAGAAGGCAAAACAAGAATCATGGAACCGATTCAAAGACAACATAAGTCCCGAAATGTCTGGAAAAGACATGTGGAAAAATGTGAAATGCCTAACAGAACGCAAGCAAGATACCGCTCATCATCAAAACCGATGACGACACAATAGTGCCAGTTGAATCAACACCAGAGGTACTTGCCACTCATTTTGCCACCATATCCGCCACAAATAGTTATTCGCCAGAATTTAAGACCATCAAAGCAAAAACTGAATCCATACAATTACAATTCAATAGCAGACCCAACATACATTACAATAGATCCTTTTCTATAGCCGAACTGAGTTAAGCTCTTGCCAAATGCAAAGGCAACTCAGCAGGACCAGACGACATTGGCTATCCACTGTTGAAAAACCTTCCTTCTGAAGGAAAAAACCTGCTCTTAAAGCTTTACAACCACATATGGCAGAGTGGCAAAATTCCTCCTCACTGGAAGAAAAGTCTAACAATACCCATCTTAAAGCCCGATAAACCTAAACACAGCCCAAATAGCTACAGACCAATAAGCTTACTAAACTGCATCGGAAAAGTGTTGGAAAGAATGGTTAACCGGCGTCTTACCCAAGAACTGGAAGGCAGGAAACTCCTCAGCATTAATCAACATGCATTTAGAAGCGGCTTAGGCACGGAAACTTACTTTGTGTAACTCGAAGAACTGCTGGCCAAAGTAAAATCCGATAAACACCATGCCGACTGTGCTATCATCGACTTGGCTAAAGCTTTCGATCGGACATGGAAATACGCAATCATGCGCCAGCTAGCCAGATGGAATTTCGGAGGTAACATGATCACATTCCTCGATGATTTCCTCTCAGACCGTACCTTCGAGGTTCTGATTGGAACGAACAAATCCAGCACTAAAACACTCGAAAACGGAGTTCCTCAAGGAGCCATCCTTTCTCCAACATTATTTCTGATTAGCATCGAAAGTCTTCTCCGCTCACTACCACCATCCATCACTCCACTGGTGTACGCTGATGATATCGTTCTGATCTCGAGCAATGCAGATAATGGAGTAGCGCGATACAATCTGCAACAGGGACTGAACATCTTATGGGAATGGTCAAAACGTATTGGTTATGACATCGCTGCTGAAAAAAGCAATATACTACACATCTGCACCAAACCGCACCCAACCGTACCGCTTTGCCTTAATCAATCACAAATTCCAGACTGCAAAAAAGTAAGGATACTCGGGATCACAATAGACCAAAAACTCACATTCCAAGCCCACATTAAACAGTTAAAAACTACAGCTACCACGAAAATCAACCTTTTCAAAATGCTCAGTACAGGAACCCACAAAGCATCAAAAGACACACTTATCTTCATTATTAATCACTGGTTACTTCCAAAACTACTGTACGGTATAGAAATAGTATCAATTAAAAAAGAACAGTTTGAAAAAGCAATAAGCCCCATCTACCATGCCGTTCTAAGATATGCCATAGGCGCCTTCCGAACCAGCCCCATCGTCTCTATGCTAAGTGAGAGCGGACTTCTTCCACTTAGCCATGTAATAACAACTAAATTAGCCGCAACAGCAACAAGAATTAAAGAAAAGAATATCCAAGCACCATCATTCCTCAATAGAGCCAACTCCGAAGTTTTCGCTATAACAAACTGCAATATCCCGGATATCACAACACTGTTACATCTTGGCACTCGGCCGTGGTACCATGAACCCCCTAACATAGACTGGCATTTTAAAAACATCCTTAAAGCAGGCTGCAATAGTACAATAGCACAAAAACATTTCATAGAACACATCAACAACAAATACATTAAGCACAATCACATTTACACCGATGGATCCGTCGATGAAGCAGCAGCAGGATTCGGGATTTACTCACCCATTGATAAAGTAGCGTCCAAACTGCCGGATCATTCTTCCATTTTTACGGCAGAAACGTTGGCATTAATCCAGGCAGTTGAAGATACCCTGCGCTCTGACCTGGAAAACGTCATCTTTACCGACAGTGCGAGTGTCCTCTCGGCACTAGAGCATGGAACATGTAAGGACCCAAACATCCAAAAGCTCTACCAGGTCACTAGCCCACACATAAACCAGGATCAACAACTCACCATCTGTTGGATACCTGGTCACACTGGTATCAAAGGCAACGAGATCGCCGAACGCCTCGCCAACAAAGGCCGAAGAAAAACATCAACCTACAACACCTCGTTGCCTAAAAGAGACGCAATTATCTATATAAATGGAAAAATAAGAGAGGCGTGGGAAAAGAAATGGTTTAAAACCAAAAACAACTTCCTTCGGCTAGTGAAATCAACATCTACACCATGGCCATCAGTAATCAAACATCGAGACCAAAAGATCCTTATAGGCCACACTAGACTGACCCACAGCCATCTCATCGAACGATCCAGTCCTCCTCTCTGCCAATTCTGCGGTACCACTATAACAATATTCCACCTCTTAACAGAATGCCACGGATACACACAACTTCGTAATACTTGCCATCTTGACGCCAACATAGACTCAATACTTTCACCTCATCCACAGAAACAGGAAAATCTACTAAAATTTCTAAAACTATCACATTTATTCCATCAACTATAACAATCTAATAGTCTAATTTTTCCACAAAAAGAGGCGAAAGAACTCCGCAGGAGCCAAAGCCTCTCTAAACCATACTAACAACAACAACAATTATAAAAAGACCCTTCTCAAGGAGAACATCGTGTTGTTCGTGATCCCTTACAAACGTACCCCTATCAAGTCTAACCATGTCTGGCCGTGGAAAGGGAGGAAAGGTAAAGGGAAAGGCAAAGTCCCGTTCCAACCGTGCCGGTCTTCAGTTCCCCGTTGGCCGTATTCATCGTCTCCTGCGCAAGGGTAACTATGCCGAGCGCGTCGGTGCCGGAGCACCCGTGTATCTGGCAGCCGTCATGGAATACTTGGCTGAAGTGCTTGAGTTGGCCGGAAACGCTGCCCGTGACAACAAGAAGACGCGCATCATCCCGCGTCATCTGCAGCTGGCCATCCGCAACGACGAGGAGTTGAACAAGCTGCTGTCCGGAGTAACCATCGCTCAGGGTGGTGTGCTGCCTAACATTCAGGCCGTGCTGCTGCCCAAGAAGACCGAAAAGAAGGCTTAAACGGTGTGACAAAGCTTCCTTCATCTCAAACCCAAAACCGTCCTTTTCAGGGCGACAAATTACTTTGCCAAAGACATTTTATTCGATTTATGCTGTTATGGGAGAACCAGAAGGAAAAAAAATCCAGATATATCAAGAACCGTGCTTGAAACTGTGTACAAAATGTAAATGAAAAAATGTGCCGTCCTTTGGCACAAAAAGCATCCCTTAATATTTTCAATTCTGTAACCTCTCACTACGAATTCTACAAAATGCAGCATATCATAAGCGATGCATAAGATTTTCCAGGTAGCTTGTTCAAGAGGGTTGGTTTTACCATATAAATGCAACCAGTGATACCTGCGTGTTGACCTTTTTCTGAAAACAGTAAAGGACACTTTTACCTGATTTATCGTTAACCACGGGAAAATGTTGAAAGGGTCGATTGTCGAAAAATGTTGTGCGTTTAGGTAGCCTTAGGTTCTCACAAAAGTCTGGCTTTCAATGTATCGGGAAACGTTGACAATGGCTTTAAAAAAGTTGGACCAAAAATTAGGAAGGTTCAAATAAACAACCATACTTATTAATGTTTCCCTTCACCCTTCATCTTAATCACCAGTTACCCAAATTTGTGAAGCATTTTAAAGTGTTTCGTTGTTTGAAACAATAAAATGATTTGCAATGTAGGAATGCCTATAAAATACAAAGTATTGAAATGCCCTAACGCATATGCAACTCCACATTCAATAACGCCGTCTAGTGGTGATCAAAGTCCCTGCAACCAGTAGTAACGCCATCTAAATAATTGGTAAAAGTAAGGCTCAGTGATCTACGTTACATATGAGAAGCGTTACATGCCTTTTAAAATTCCCAAGCAGTATTTTTGAAAAGCTCATAAACACCCCAAAAGCTTTCAATTTTAGCAACATTTCCTATGATTAGAAAGTATAAAATATTAAAAATATTAATAAATTAATAAACTATATGAAATATAATTATTACCTATTCAATCTATGTTTCCGCCTATTGTGAATAAACTTTACTTTAGGTGCGAGGGCTCTTTTTTAAATTGAGGTTAATGAAGGTAGTAAATATTTGTATGTATTTCATTATCTTGCTTTATCAATAGTTGGGAAAATAATTAAATAATCATTTTTAAAAGTAACCATTTTTTATGTGTAAGATTGTTATAATTATAATACGTCAAGTTGTTACAACTCTGATTGCTGTTAAAAATGATAGCCTAATAGTAATAATATAATTTATTTATACTCATGAATTATCAATGAGTGTTATCTTTGCAATTGCTGTTCTTTTTTATGTTTGTTCAAAAATTGTTGCTTTTATAATTATCATGTAAAAAAAACGATATTAAGACATAATAATCTATTAATTTGCTCATCCACGGCGGTTAAAACAGGCGTTCAAAATTGCTGCTTGGGTTTGTGGTAAACAGGCGTTACGCGTAACGCTAGCGTAATGTAGAGGGCTGAGCCTTACTTTTATCAAAAATACTGCTTGGGAATTTTAAAAGGCATGTAACGCTTCTCATATGTAACGTAGATCACTGAGCCTTACTTTTACCAATTATATACCCGCTGCGCAAATTCGAGCAGTTTCCAGCGCAGAAAATGCACCAAAATCTGCGCTGGCCAGCGCAGATTTCGCCTGGTCTCCCGCGCTGGACTTCAGCGATTCCCGCGCTGGGTCGAGCAAGTTTAGCGCCATCTGTGGGCGAAATGGACGAACTATTTATGGCGGTGGAGCAAAAAAAACGGTCAAATTTTTTTTTTTAAAATGGCGCCCATTTTTTCGTCCGCTTCTTCTCCCTCCCTCACCCTGACCTGCCTTACTAGCGCTTCTGCCCGTGCCTTCCGTCGCCAGCTGATTGGTTGTTGTGGTGTATGCGTTGGTTCATATATGTGCATTGCGGTTGTGTATTGTTATTGGTGGGTGTTAGCATTTATTAATTTGTGTGTGACCTTGAGACGCTGTGGGAGAAGCTGGATTGGGATTTGAAGTGTTATCGCTGTATTGATGGTTTATTTTATTTCGTGCCGCTGCTGATGAGACCATTCGATGCCCGTGCCAGTTGAGGGTGAAGAAGCCTATTTAAAACAAGCGTAGGAGAACGTCTAACACTAATCTAATATTTTTTTAATTTGAACATGTTTGATGCTTCAACGACCTTCTAAGCATCATGAAGCACAGTGTATAGTGACTAAAAATATATTTTTTTTAATGTGCCGAAATCTTTCTCGAGTTTTTGTGTCTCGACACACACACACACGCACACAGCGCGGGGAAAGTGACCATTCACTCTATCATGTTCCGCTCCCCCACCCCGCCTGGCGTTTTGGATGAGGATGCGCTGCAAGATAGCTGAACCAGCCTATCTTCCGATAAGGTAGCCGTAATGGATCATGCGGTAAGGGGGTGGTGAGTGGGGGGGGGGGGGGGGTTGTGAATGCGTATTCGCGTTCGCGCTTTCGTGGATGCATGCTCGCGTGCGCGCTTTCGTGGGTGCGTGCTCGCATGCGTGCTTTCGGGGGTGCGTGCTGGCGTGCGCGCTTTTATGCTCGCGGGCGCGCGTACGTGCGTGTGTGCGTGCGTGCGTGCGCGCGTTCATGCATGTGTGCGCGCGCGCGTGCGTGTGTGTGTGTGTGTGTGTGTGTGTGTGTGTGCGAGTTTGCGCGTGCGTGTTTGTGTGTGAGTTTGCGCGCGCGTGTTTGTGGAAACCCCAAAACTATTTGATTCTGATGCGTACATTTTCATCCGCTGCGGCTACAAAGTCCATGCATTTTCGATCTCGCTACCTGAGAGACAACACAACCATTGGCATTGGCATCTTTGCGATAGGCTCTGCTATTGGGGGTATTAAAAAGACACACGATCAAAGCAAACGTGCGTGTTATATGTAGCACATTTACAGTGAACCCTCTCTTATTTGACACCTCTCCAATTTGAAAAACCTCTCTTATTTTAACATTTTGCACAGTCCCTTGATTTCCAGTACATTTTTGTTCCTTTAATTTGGAAAACCTCTGAAATCTGTATCCCTCTTATTTGTGTATGGTGTTGCCATGGTTATTGAAAGATGTGTGCTCAAATTGGCGATTCTGTTCGCAGTTACCTATAGCAACAGTTAAGGCTGCATACTAAATGTTCTGTCTCTTTCTTGTTTGGATTGACCTTTCATTCACTTTTCACCTCTGTAATTTGAAAACCCCTCTTATTCGACAGTCCCATCGCCTCTCAAATAAGAGAGGGTTCACTGTATTTCTAATTCAGCTAGTGGACCCAAGTGGAAACAACATTTTGAATTGAATTTATACATTCTGGATTTGTTTATTACGGTGCGCGTATGGTGCTGCACCTGTCCGTCCGGAATCTGGCGGCTTGTTGGCTTGGAGTCGGTATCATGACGCCGATTGACCGGCAATGCCTTGGAATGGGTTCGGATCGGTAGGTTCATGTTTTGGTCGAGTGCATTCCGTCCATTTGTCTCGTCACAGCGGTAGCCCGGCAGCAACAAAGTCAAGACAAACTCTTACCCGGGTGTGGACTGCTACGCTAAGTTCTTTTTATTATTATTATTATTATTATTATTATTATTGGCGTACTAGCCAAAGCGATCATGCCGGCCTTTTCAGGACTTGAGTACCACGTAGCCGGATAGTCACCTCTTGATACGGCGGACGGTTCGTACGCGGTTAGATCCCACGACGGGGGTACTGCCACACTGTCTCCTGCTCGATGTATACGCTGCAGGCAGGGGGAAGGATGCACTCTACAGTAAAAAAAAAACACCGTCATGAACCAGCGGCGGACCTAACGGTAGGTGGACTAGGCGGTCGCCGATGATCTCTACAAATGGACAGAGTATTAACGACAAGGGCCCCCGGAAAGATGGTCTTTAGGGCTCCGTGGCTGGAGAACCATTTGCACCTCCCCTCCCCCCATGGCGACTACAATTTTAGGGCCTGTGACCGATGATCGTAGGGGTTCCATGGCCACCCCCCTCTCCATCCGTCGGCAATTTAAGTATACTGTTCAATCTCCCAACAGCTGTGTGCCACTACCCCTGCTCCCTGTCATCAGTTACCATTGACAGGGACCTCAATTCGTCTTTCCGCCTTTCATTAACGCCTTCCTTTCTTTGACCGATGGATCATAACATTCCGGAAAAAAACACATTTGGCGACAGTTGTGCACACACACGCACGCTCATACCTTTGCGCAGACGGCACAGCATATCTGTGTAATCTACAACATACGAAAGCAAAAGCTTAGTGTAATAAAGTTATCTTTAATGCTTAACACGTTCAGATCGATGACAGGCCCCACTGCCTGCCAGTGAACTTTCCAGCCTGCGTTCTAGGTGCTGGTGGAAAGGAAAGTTGATGAAAATCAGCGCCGAGATGAACGTGTTAATGCGAATTAGGATTCAGCGCGTTTCACATCAAACCCTCCAGCGTTAGCTAGCGATTCCTTAGTCATTTTTACATTGCAGCAATAGAACTTATTGCGCTTTTTTGGTTTGATTTGTAAAATTGCAACTTCATCGCCGCAATGTGTATAAACGGTTTTTTAAGCGCCACAGCAACTCATGAGCATTGTCCACACGCGAGAATGAGATAGCGCTAGGGAGGGAAAGAGCACGGACGATGGCTGACAGCGATTGGCCGTCTGACACACCAACACATTCAAACCTTCGACAGCGCGCTCAGCCGAGGGGAATGAGGCGGAGCCAGGGACGGGCAGCTCGACGAGCTGCTCGACAAATTTGCCGTTGGAGGAAAAAGAGAACATGATAAAATTCTCAGAACTCCATGATTTCTTGCGTCGCTTTGCGCAGCGGGTAGATGGCGGTTAAAACGGGCGTTCAAAAATGTTGCTTGGGTTTGTGGTAAACAGGCGTTACGCGTAACGCTAGCGTAACGTAGAGGGCTGAGCCTTACTTTTACCTCAATTTGCTTATCCACGACGATTAAACCAGGCGTTCAAAAATGCTGCTTGGGTTTGCGCTAGACAGACGTTACTTGTAACGCTAGCGTAACGTAGAGGGCTGAGCGTTACTTTTCCCAAATAATTCATTATGCGATCTATGAGGTCCCAGGGTGTTTGTCCTGGATAAAAACTGGGAAACATTTTAATGATAACGGAAGCTGAGGAACAATTACCAAATGTACAAACCAAAATGTAAGCATCGCTAGCGGAGCATCGCTAAGTCAGTATACCAAATGAAGTCAGTATCCCAAGAAAATATATAGCATTCAGTTAACAGCATAGATTTTGGAGGTGGAGTTAATTTCTTCATGTTCATAGCACCCTGATAGCAAATCTTGCAGAAAGTATTTGGTGGGTATGAGTTAAATCGAATTAAACAGTTTTGAAGAGTTAAACAATCGGTTTGATCTGATACCGGTAGGAACATTTTCATATCATTTGCATAAAACAATTTTTCGCAATCTGGTTTAACGTAAATAACATCATTTATGAAAATGATAAAAAGAATAGGGCCTAGAATACTGCCTTGTGGAACCCCGGATGAAATATTCACTTTAATTTGTCTTACACTTAAATTACAGGAGAGCCAATGAACAAGCGTTCTATTTATTCCGTAGCTTGATAGTTTTGAAATTAGCGTTGAGTGATTTACGGAGTCAAAGGCAGCATTGGCACCGTTAGCTGTTATAATAAACTCACAAACCTCATGGAAACGGTGTAGCTTTTTTTCACCCAATCCTTCTTTTGAATAATTATCACAAGTATCAATGAACGAAGCGCATGTGTAGCGGCGATTATTGCTTCAAGAGGATGAGAGGCTTGCCCTGAAAAATAAAAATTTTTTAGTTCGACACTATAAAATAAATTCATAAATTAATAAGTAAATAAAAATTAAATATTTAAACAAACACTTCAATCGTCGCTTTTATGTACGCTTCAAACGCATGCACATACGTTTAAAAGGCACATTTAAAAAACGCCATTTCATGTAAATGCACTGAATATACAGCAGTGTGAGTGCTTGTTATGCGAGTAAAATGTTATACGCACACCATTCGAAGCCATCATAGACATTTTTTCTCTCAAATAAAACATTTTAATGTTGCGAAAGACACAGCTCTTGAGTAATGTATTGTGGTCCTGAAAAGGACCGTTTGATTTGAGACTCCACATGGAAGTTTTATAGAGATAAATTTAACCTCCAAAACCGTACAGAGTGCGGCCCTGACGCTTCAGAGCATACACCACATCCATAGCGGTGACGGTCTTACGCTTGGCGTGTTCAGTGTAAGTGACCGCATCACGAATCACATTCTCCAGAAATACTTTCAGGACGCCACGGGTTTCCTCGTAGATGAGGCCGGAGATACGTTTCACTCCTCCGCGCCGAGCCAAACGGCGGATGGCGGGCTTGGTAATGCCCTGGATGTTATCCCGCAGCACTTTTCGGTGACGCTTGGCTCCTCCTTTACCCAGACCTTTTCCTCCCTTTCCTCTTCCAGTCATGATGAGCACAGGATTGTACGTTCACGATGTTCACACTTCAAATTGACGATCACGAATGAGCGTTTTCGAGCTCAACGTCCCTATTTCTACTTTTTCATCCACGCATTCCCTCTTGCTCTTAAGATGAGAGAAAACAAGGGTTGGCAAGCGCATAAAAAGAGCTCTTGTTCGAGCAGTTTCCTCATTTAACGTTCAACTTTTGTCAAATAAACAAGTTTGCTCCGTGCTCAACGAAACCTACGCTCCCGAAGTGAAATGGCTCGTACCAAGCAAACCGCTCGTAAATCGACTGGAGGTAAGGCTCCTCGCAAGCAGCTGGCCACCAAGGCTGCTCGTAAAAGTGCCCCGGCCACCGGAGGAGTGAAGAAGCCGCATCGTTACCGTCCGGGAACGGTGGCCCTCCGAGAAATCCGTCGCTACCAGAAGTCGACCGAGCTGCTCATCCGCAAGCTGCCCTTCCAGCGCTTGGTGCGTGAGATCGCCCAGGACTTCAAGACTGATCTCCGCTTCCAGAGCTCAGCCGTCATGGCGCTGCAGGAAGCCAGCGAGGCGTATCTGGTTGGTCTGTTCGAAGACACGAATCTGTGCGCCATCCACGCCAAGCGCGTCACCATCATGCCCAAGGACATCCAGCTGGCCCGTCGCATCCGCGGAGAGCGTGCCTAAATCGTCCATGCATCCGGAAGCGGTCCCTGTCTAAACGGGGCATTTCCTTCTCAAAACGGTCCTTTTCAGGACCACCAATACTGTTGAACATTCCAAGAATTTTCTTTCGATTGCTATTATGAAATTGTACATACGAATGCAAGTCTTCACGTATGTCGTTTTGTTATAACGAGGAAAGTGTGAAAAGGGGGAAAATTTGTTTTAAATAATCAATGTTATGGGAGGTATTTTAACTTTTTCTTGTCAAAGTTTCGCTTTTTAATAGGGCATCTGAGGATTTTGACTATATTGATCAATACTTTATTACCATCTATATAACCTATGACTATTATACCAACATCGCTGCTTACAACAAACTACGAACGAATAGTATGACTATATATTTTACAACAAATGTTCAACTCAAACAGCTTAACTGATGCTTATACAAACGTGAATTAAAATGCTCAAGAAGACGACCCTTCAATACTTATAAGCAAGTTTAAAATCGAACAAATCTATTACAACATTTGACTCACGACACATAAGCTGCTATTGGTTGCTTTGTCGATAAATTATCCTCGTATGCGCGAGGAAAATTTAATTTAAAAAAATGATTGTCATACAACGAGCGAAACGACTTCTATTCATAATTCATGATACACGAAACTCCATTTTCAATCTCACCTCGCAAAACGCTTCCAATCAGTGCGGACTTTTTTCATGTTTTTTTTTTAAACGTGCTAAGGTTCTATTTAACATTAATATTTACAATGAACAACGCAGAACTTTAATGTCAATCACAGCATCATTGTTTCCAATACAAAGTTCGCAAACAAACTTAGGATATGGCTGCGTTTACCTGCACTAATGCCATTTAGTACAGGCAAACGCAACAAACTGAACAATAACGTTGACGTAGACGGACACCCTGAAATCAAAGCGCTAATTCGCTGGTGCAGATGAAACGAAGGATAATTCTTTGTTTGAATGCGGTTTGTGGTCCTGAAAAGGACCGATTTAAGAGAGGTTCATGAAAAGAAGCCAATCATTTCAGTGGCTTACTTCGAGCTGGTGTACTTTGTGACAGCCTTCGTTCCTTCGGAGACGGCGTGCTTGGCAAGCTCACCAGGCAGCAGCAGACGAACAGCGGTTTGGATTTCGCGGGACGTGATCGTCGAACGCTTGTTGTAGTGCGCCAAGCGGGATGCCTCAGCAGCAATGCGTTCGAAGATATCGTTGACGAAACTGTTCATGATGCTCATGGCCTTCGAAGAGATGCCAGTATCCGGGTGGACTTGCTTCAACACTTTGTAGATGTAAATAGCGTAGCTTTCCTTGCGGGTCTTGCGCTTCTTTTTCTTGTCGGACTTGGAAATATTTTTCTGGGCCTTGCCAGACTTCTTCGCAGCTTTTCCACTGGTTTTGGGTGCCATTTCGACGGAAAAATTCACTCAACACTGGGACACGATGTGTATGATTCAACGGGTGATTGCGTTCTAGAAAAATTCCGAGCTCTCCGATCGCTTATAACGGGCTGTGAGAGAGAATACGTATCGTGCAGCTCGAAAAATTCCAAACGAGTATCGGGCAGCACGAATAAGCTGCTATATAAGCATCGGTCGGGTCAAAATTGTTCTATTATAAAAAGACCCTTCTCAAGGAGAACATCGTGTTGTTGGTGATCCCTTACAAACGTACCCCAATCAAATCTAACCATGTCTGGCCGTGGAAAGGGAGGAAAGGTAAAGGGAAAGGCAAAGTCCCGTTCCAACCGTGCCGGTCTTCAGTTCCCCGTTGGCCGTATTCATCGTCTCCTGCGCAAGGGTAACTATGCCGAGCGCGTCGGTGCCGGAGCACCCGTGTATCTGGCAGCCGTCATGGAATACTTGGCCGCTGAAGTGCTTGAGTTGGCCGGAAACGCTGCCCGTGACAACAAGAAGACGCGCATCATCCCGCGTCATCTGCAGCTGGCCATCCGCAACGACGAGGAGTTGAACAAGCTGCTGTCCGGAGTAACCATCGCTCAGGGTGGTGTGCTGCCTAACATTCAGGCCGTGCTGCTGCCCAAGAAGACCGAAAAGAAGGCTTAAACGGTGTGACAAAGCTTCCTTCATCTCAAACCCAAAACCGTCCTTTTCAGGGCGACAAATTACTTTGCCAAAGACATTTTATTCGATTTATGCTGTTATGGGAGAACCAGAAGGAAAAAAAATCCAGATATATCAAGAACCGTGCTTGAAACTGTGTACAAAATGTAAATGAAAAAATGTGCCGTCCTTTGGCACAAAAAGCATCTCTTAATATTTTTAATTCTGTAACCTCTCACTACGAATTCTACAAATGCAGCATATCATAAGCGATGCATAAGATTTTACAGGTAGCTTGTTCAAGAGGGTTGGTTTTACCGTATACATACAACCAGTGATACCTGCGTGTTGACCTTTTTCTGAAAACAGTAAAGGACACTTTTACCTAATTTATCGTTAACCACGGGAAAATGTTGAAAGGGTCGATTGTCGAACAATGTTGTGCGTTTAGGTAGCCTTAGGTTCTCACAAAAGTCTGGCTTTCAATATATCGGGAAACGTTGACAATGGCTTTAAAAAAGTTGGACCAAAAATTAGGAAGGTTCAAATAAACAACCATACTTATTAATGTTTCCCTTCACCCTTCATCTTAATCACCAGTTACCCAAATTTGTGAAGCATTTTAAAGTGTTTCGTTGTTTGAAACAATAAAATGATTTGCAATGTAGGAATGCATATAAAATACAAAGTATTGAAATGCCCTAACGCATATGCAACTCCACATTCAATAACGCCGTCTAGTGGTGATCAAAGTCCCTGCAACCAGTAGTAACGCCATCTAAATAATTGGTAAAAGTAAGGCTCAGTGATCTACGTTACATATGAGAAGCGTTACATGCCTTTTAAAATTCCCAAGCAGTATTTTTGAAAAGCTCATAAACACCCCAAAAGCTTTCAATTTTAGTAACATTTCCTATGATTAGAAAGTATAAAATATTAAAAATATTAATAAATTAATAATGTACATGAAATATAATTATTACCTATTCCATCTATGTTTGTGAATCTATCCGCCTATTGTGAATAAACTTTATCTATCTATCTATCCGCCTTTTGTGAATAAACTTTACTTTAGGTGCGAGGGCTCTTTTTTAAATTGAGGTTATTGAATGTAGTAAATATTTGTATGTGTTTCATTATCCTGCTTTATCAATAGTTGGGAAAATAAATAAATAATCATTTTTAAAAGTAACCATTTTTTATGTGTAAGATTGTTATAATTATAATACGTCAAGTTGTTACAACTCTGATTGCTGTTAAAAATGATAGCCTAATAGTAATAATATAATTTATTTATACTCATGAATTATCAATGAGTGTTATCTTTGCAATTGCTGTTCTTTTTTATGTTTGTTCAAAAATTGTTGTTTTTATAATTATCATGTAAAAAAAACGATATTAAGACATAATAATCTATTAATTTGCTCATCCACGGCGGTTAAAACAGGCGTTCAAAAATGCTGCTTGGGTTTGTGGTAAACAGGCGTTACGCGTAACGCTAGCGTAACGTAGAGGGCTGAGCCTTACTTTTATCAAAAATACTGCTTGGGAATTTTAAAAGGCATGTAACGCTTCTCATATGTAACGTAGATCACTGAGCCTTACTTTTACCAATTATATACCCGCTGCGCAAATTCGAGCAGTTTCCAGCGCAGAAAATGCACCAAAATCTGCGCTGGCCAGCGCAGATTTCGCCTGGTCTCCCGCGCTGGACTTCAGCGATTCACGCGCTGGGTCGAGCAAGTTTAGCGCCATCTGTGGGCGAAATGGACGAACTATTTATGGCGGTGGAGCAAAAAAAACGGTCAAATTTTTTTTTTTTAAAATGGCGCCCATTTTTTCGTCCGCTTCTTCTCCCTCCCTCACCCTGACCTGCCTTACTTGCGCTTCTGCCCGTGCCTTCGCGTTCGCGCTTTCGTGGATGCATGCTCGCGTGCGCGCTTTCGTGGGTGCGTGCTCGCATGCGTGCTTTCGGGGGTGCGTGCTGGCGTGCGCGCTTTTATGCTCGCGGGCGCGCGTACGTGCGTGTGTGCGTGCGTGCGTGCGCGCGTTCATGCATGTGTGCGCGCGCGCGTGCGTGTGTGTGTGTGTGTGTGTGTGTGTGTGTGTGTGTGTGTGTGTGTGTGTGTGTGTGCGAGTTTGCGCGTGCGTGTTTGTGTGTGAGTTTGCGCGCGCGTGTTTGTGGAAACCCCAAAACTATTTGATTCTGATGCGTACATTTTCATCCGCTGCGGCTACAAAGTCCATGCATTTTCGATCTCGCTACCTGAGAGACAACACAACCATTGGCATTGGCATCTTTGCGATAGGCTCTGCTATTGGGGGTATTAAAAAGACACACGATCAAAGCAAACGTGCGTGTTATATGTAGCACATTTACAGTGAACCCTCTCTTATTTGACACCTCTCCAATTTGAAAAACCTCTCTTATTTTAACATTTTGCACAGTCCCTTGATTTCCAGTACATTTTTGTTCCTTTAATTTGGAAAACCTCTGAAATCTGTATCCCTCTTATTTGTGTATGGTGTTGCCATGGTTATTGAAAGATGTGTGCTCAAATTGGCGATTCTGTTCGCAGTTACCTATAGCAACAGTTAAGGCTGCATACTAAATGTTCTGTCTCTTTCTTGTTTGGATTGACCTTTCATTCACTTTTCACCTCTGTAATTTGAAAACCCCTCTTATTCGACAGTCCCATCGCCTCTCAAATAAGAGAGGGTTCACTGTATTTCTAATTCAGCTAGTGGACCCAAGTGGAAACAACATTTTGAATTGAATTTATACATTCTGGATTTGTTTATTACGGTGCGCGTATGGTGCTGCACCTGTCCGTCCGGAATCTGGCGGCTTGTTGGCTTGGAGTCGGTATCATGACGCCGATTGACCGGCAATGCCTTGGAATGGGTTCGGATCGGTAGGTTCATGTTTTGGTCGAGTGCATTCCGTCCATTTGTCTCGTCACAGCGGTAGCCCGGCAGCAACAAAGTCAAGACAAACTCTTACCCGGGTGTGGACTGCTACGCTAAGTTCTTTTTATTATTATTATTATTATTATTATTATTATTGGCGTACTAGCCAAAGCGATCATGCCGGCCTTTTCAGGACTTGAGTACCACGTAGCCGGATAGTCACCTCTTGATACGGCGGACGGTTCGTACGCGGTTAGAACCCACGACGGGGGTACTGCCACACTGTCTCCTGCTCGATGTATACGCTGCAGGCAGGGGGAAGGATGCACTCTACAGTAAAAAAAAAACACCGTCATGAACCAGCGGCGGACCTAACGGTAGGCGGACTAGGCGGTCGCCGATGATCTCTACAAATGGACAGAGTATTAACGACAAGGGCCCCCGGAAAGATGGTCTTTAGGGCTCCGTGGCTGGAGAACCATTTGCACCTCCCCTCCCCCCATGGCGACTACAATTTTAGGGCCTGTGACCGATGATCGTAGGGGTTCCATGGCCACCCCCCTCTCCATCCGTCGGCAATTTAAGTATACTGTTCAATCTCCCAACAGCTGTGTGCCACTACCCCTGCTCCCTGTCATCAGTTACCATTGACAGGGACCTCAATTCGTCTTTCCGCCTTTCATTAACGCCTTCCTTTCTTTGACCGATGGATCATAACATTCCGGAAAAAAACACATTTGGCGACAGTTGTGCACACACACGCACGCTCATACCTTTGCGCAGACGGCACAGCATATCTGTGTAATCTACAACATACGAAAGCAAAAGCTTAGTGTAATAAAGTTATCTTTAATGCTTAACACGTTCAGATCGATGACAGGCCCCACTGCCTGCCAGTGAACTTTCCAGCCTGCGTTCTAGGTGCTGGTGGAAAGGAAAGTTGATGAAAATCAGCGCCGAGATGAACGTGTTAATGCGAATTAGGATTCAGCGCGTTTCACATCAAACCCTCCAGCGTTAGCTAGCGATTCCTTAGTCATTTTTACATTGCAGCAATAGAACTTATTGCGCTTTTTTGGTTTGATTTGTAAAATTGCAACTTCATCGCCGCAATGTGTATAAACGGTTTTTTAAGCGCCACAGCAACTCATGAGCATTGTCCACACGCGAGAATGAGATAGCGCTAGGGAGGGAAAGAGCACGGACGATGGCTGACAGCGATTGGCCGTCTGACACACCAACACATTCAAACCTTCGACAGCGCGCTCAGCCGAGGGGAATGAGGCGGAGCCAGGGACGGGCAGCTCGACGAGCTGCTCGACAAATTTGCCGTTGGAGGAAAAAGAGAACATGATAAAATTCTCAGAACTCCATGATTTCTTGCGTCGCTTTGCGCAGCGGGTAGATGGCGGTTAAAACGGGCGTTCAAAAATGTTGCTTGGGTTTGTGGTAAACAGGCGTTACGCGTAACGCTAGCGTAACGTAGAGGGCTGAGCCTTACTTTTACCTCAATTTGCTTATCCACGACGATTAAACCAGGCGTTCAAAAATGCTGCTTGGGTTTGCGCTAGACAGACGTTACTTGTAACGCTAGCGTAACGTAGAGGGCTGAGCGTTACTTTTCCCAAATAATTCATTATGCGATCTATGAGGTCCCAGGGTGTTTGTCCTGGATAAAAACTGGGAAACATTTTAATGATAACGGAAGCTGAGGAACAATTACCAAATGTACAAACCAAAATGTAAGCATCGCTAGCGGAGCATCGCTAAGTCAGTATACCAAATGAAGTCAGTATCCCAAGAAAATATATAGCATTCAGTTAACAGCATAGATTTTGGAGGTGGAGTTAATTTCTTCATGTTCATAGCACCCTGATAGCAAATCTTGCAGAAAGTATTTGGTGGGTATGAGTTAAATCGAATTAAACAGTTTTGAAGAGTTAAACAATCGGTTTGATCTGATACCGGTAGGAACATTTTCATATCATTTGCATAAAACAATTTTTCGCAATCTGGTTTAACGTAAATAACATCATTTATGAAAATGATAAAAAGAATAGGGCCTAGAATACTGCCTTGTGGAACCCCGGATGAAATATTCACTTTAATTTGTCTTACACTTAAATTACAGGAGAGCCAATGAACAAGCGTTCTATTTATTCCGTAGCTTGATAGTTTTGAAATTAGCGTTGAGTGATTTACGGAGTCAAAGGCAGCATTGGCACCGTTAGCTGTTATAATAAACTCACAAACCTCATGGAAACGGTGTAGCTTTTTTTCACCCAATCCTTCTTTTGAATAATTATCACAAGTATCAATGAACGAAGCGCATGTGTAGCGGCGATTATTGCTTCAAGAGGATGAGAGGCTTGCCCTGAAAAATAAAAATTTTTTAGTTCGACACTATAAAATAAATTCATAAATTAATAAGTAAATAAAAATTAAATATTTAAACAAACACTTCAATCGTCGCTTTTATGTACGCTTCAAACGCATGCACATACGTTTAAAAGGCACATTTAAAAAACGCCATTTAATGTAAATGCACTGAATATACAGCAGTGTGAGTGCTTGTTATGCGAGTAAAATGTTATACGCACACCATTCGAAGCCATCATAGACATTTTTTCTCTCAAATAAAACATTTTAATGTTGCGAAAGACACAGCTCTTGAGTAATGTATTGTGGTCCTGAAAAGGACCGTTTGATTTGAGACTCCACATGGAAGTTTTATAGAGATAAATTTAACCTCCAAAACCGTACAGAGTGCGGCCCTGACGCTTCAGAGCATACACCACATCCATAGCGGTGACGGTCTTACGCTTGGCGTGTTCAGTGTAAGTGACCGCATCACGAATCACATTCTCCAGAAATACTTTCAGGACGCCACGGGTTTCCTCGTAGATGAGACCGGAGATACGTTTCACTCCTCCGCGCCGAGCCAAACGGCGGATGGCGGGCTTGGTAATGCCCTGGATGTTATCCCGCAGCACTTTTCGGTGACGCTTGGCTCCTCCTTTACCCAGACCTTTTCCTCCCTTTCCTCTTCCAGTCATGATGAGCACAGGATTGTACGTTCACGATGTTCACACTTCAAATTGACGATCACGAATGAGCGTTTTCGAGCTCAACGTCCCTATTTATACTTTTTCATCCACGCATTCCCTCTTGCTCTTAAGATGAGAGAAAACAAGGGTTGGCAAGCGCATAAAAAGAGCTCTTGTTCGAGCAGTTTCCTCATTTAACGTTCAACTTTTGTCAAATAAACAAGTTTGCTCCGTGCTCAACGAAACCTACGCTCCCGAAGTGAAATGGCTCGTACCAAGCAAACCGCTCGTAAATCGACTGGAGGTAAGGCTCCTCGCAAGCAGCTGGCCACCAAGGCTGCTCGTAAAAGTGCCCCGGCCACCGGAGGAGTGAAGAAGCCGCATCGTTACCGTCCGGGAACGGTGGCCCTCCGAGAAATCCGTCGCTACCAGAAGTCGACCGAGCTGCTCATCCGCAAGCTGCCCTTCCAGCGCTTGGTGCGTGAGATCGCCCAGGACTTCAAGACTGATCTCCGCTTCCAGAGCTCAGCCGTCATGGCGCTGCAGGAAGCCAGCGAGGCGTATCTGGTTGGTCTGTTTGAAGACACGAATCTGTGCGCCATCCACGCCAAGCGCGTCACCATCATGCCCAAGGACATCCAGCTGGCCCGTCGCATCCGCGGAGAGCGTGCCTAAATCGTCCATGCATCCGGAAGCGGTCCCTGTCTAAACGGGGCATTTCCTTCTCAAAACGGTCCTTTTCAGGACCACCAATACTGTTGAACATTCCAAGAATTTTCTTTCGATTGCTATTATGAAATTGTACATACGAATGCAAGTCTTCACGTATGTCGTTTTGTTATAACGAGGAAAGTGTGAAAAGGGGGAAAATTTGTTTTAAATAATCAATGTTATGGGAGGTATTTTAACTTTTTCTTGTCAAAGTTTCGCTTTTTAATAGGGCATCTGAGGATTTTGACTATATTGATCAATACTTTATTACCATCTATATAACCTATGACTATTATACCAACATCGCTGCTTACAACAAACTACGAACGAATAGTATGACTATATATTTTACAACAAATGTTCAACTCAAACAGCTTAACTGATGCTTATACAAACGTGAATTAAAATGCTCAAGAAGACGACCCTTCAATACTTATAAGCAAGTTTAAAATCGAACAAATCTATTACAACATTTGACTCACGACACATAAGCTGCTATTGGTTGCTTTGTCGATAAATTATCCTCGTATGCGCGAGGAAAATTTAATTTAAAAAAATGATTGTCATACAACGAGCGAAACGACTTCTATTCATAATTCATGATACACGAAACTCCATTTTCAATCTCACCTCGCAAAACGCTTCCAATCAGTGCGGACTTTTTTCATGTTTTTTTTTTTTAAACGTGCTAAGGTTCTATTTAACATTAATATTTACAATGAACAACGCAGAACTTTAATGTCAATCACAGCATCATTGTTTCCAATACAAAGTTCACAAACAAACTTAGGATATGGCTGCGTTTACCTGCACTAATGCCATTTAGTACAGGCAAACGCAACAAACTGAACAATAACGTTGACGTAGACGGACACCCTGAAATCAAAGCGCTAATTCGCTGGTGCAGATGAAACGAAGGATAATTCTTTGTTTGAATGCGGTTTGTGGTCCTGAAAAGGACCGATTTAAGAGAGGTTCATGAAAAGAAGCCAATCATTTCAGTGGCTTACTTCGAGCTGGTGTACTTTGTGACAGCCTTCGTTCCTTCGGAGACGGCGTGCTTGGCAAGCTCACCAGGCAGCAGCAGACGAACAGCGGTTTGGATTTCGCGGGACGTGATCGTCGAACGCTTGTTGTAGTGCGCCAAGCGGGATGCCTCAGCAGCAATGCGTTCGAAGATATCGTTGACGAAACTGTTCATGATGCTCATGGCCTTCGAAGAGATGCCAGTATCCGGGTGGACTTGCTTCAACACTTTGTAGATGTAAATAGCGTAGCTTTCCTTGCGGGTCTTGCGCTTCTTTTTCTTGTCGGACTTGGAAATATTTTTCTGGGCCTTGCCAGACTTCTTCGCAGCTTTTCCACTGGTTTTGGGTGCCATTTCGACGGAAAAATTCACTCAACACTGGGACACGATGTGTATGATTCAACGGGTGATTGCGTTCTAGAAAAATTCCGAGCTCTCCGATCGCTTATAACGGGCTGTGAGAGAGAATACGTATCGTGCAGCTCGAAAAATTCCAAACGAGTATCGGGCAGCACGAATAAGCTGCTATATAAGCATCGGTCGGGTCAAAATTGTTCTATTATAAAAAGACCCTTCTCAAGGAGAACATCGTGTTGTTCGTGATCCCTTACAAACGTACCCCAATCAAATCTAACCATGTCTGGCCGTGGAAAGGGAGGAAAGGTAAAGGGAAAGGCAAAGTCCCGTTCCAACCGTGCCGGTCTTCAGTTCCCCGTTGGCCGTATTCATCGTCTCCTGCGCAAGGGTAACTATGCCGAGCGCGTCGGTGCCGGAGCACCCGTGTATCTGGCAGCCGTCATGGAATACTTGGCCGCTGAAGTGCTTGAGTTGGCCGGAAACGCTGCCCGTGACAACAAGAAGACGCGCATCATCCCGCGTCATCTGCAGCTGGCCATCCGCAACGACGAGGAGTTGAACAAGCTGCTGTCCGGAGTAACCATCGCTCAGGGTGGTGTGCTGCCTAACATTCAGGCCGTGCTGCTGCCCAAGAAGACCGAAAAGAAGGCTTAAACGGTGTGACAAAGCTTCCTTCATCTCAAACCCAAAACCGTCCTTTTCAGGGCGACAAATTACTTTGCCAAAGACATTTTATTCGATTTATGCTGTTATGGGAGAACCAGAAGGAAAAAAAATCCAGATATATCAAGAACCGTGCTTGAAACTGTGTACAAAATGTAAATGAAAAAATGTGCCGTCCTTTGGCACAAAAAGCATCTCTTAATATTTTTAATTCTGTAACCTCTCACTACGAATTCTACAAATGCAGCATATCATAAGCGATGCATAAGATTTTACAGGTAGCTTGTTCAAGAGGGTTGGTTTTACCATATACATACAACCAGTGATACCTGCGTGTTGACCTTTTTCTGAAAACAGTAAAGGACACTTTTACCTAATTTATCGTTAACCACGGGAAAATGTTGAAAGGGTCGATTGTCGAACAATGTTGTGCGTTTAGGTAGCCTTAGGTTCTCACAAAAGTCTGGCTTTCAATATATCGGGAAACGTTGACAATGGCTTTAAAAAAGTTGGACCAAAAATTAGGAAGGTTCAAATAAACAACCATACTTATTAATGTTTCCCTTCACCCTTCATCTTAATCACCAGTTACCCAAATTTGTGAAGCATTTTAAAGTGTTTCGTTGTTTGAAACAATAAAATGATTTGCAATGTAGGAATGCATATAAAATACAAAGTATTGAAATGCCCTAACGCATATGCAACTCCACATTCAATAACGCCGTCTAGTGGTGATCAAAGTCCCTGCAACCAGTAGTAACGCCATCTAAATAATTGGTAAAAGTAAGGCTCAGTGATCTACGTTACATATGAGAAGCGTTACATGCCTTTTAAAATTCCCAAGCAGTATTTTTGAAAAGCTCATAAACACCCCAAAAGCTTTCAATTTTAGTAACATTTCCTATGATTAGAAAGTATAAAATATTAAAAATATTAATAAATTAATAATGTACATGAAATATAATTATTACCTATTCCATCTATGTTTGTGAATCTATCCGCCTATTGTGAATAAACTTTATCTATCTATCTATCCGCCTTTTGTGAATAAACTTTACTTTAGGTGCGAGGGCTCTTTTTTAAATTGAGGTTATTGAATGTAGTAAATATTTGTATGTGTTTCATTATCCTGCTTTATCAATAGTTGGGAAAATAAATAAATAATCATTTTTAAAAGTAACCATTTTTTATGTGTAAGATTGTTATAATTATAATACGTCAAGTTGTTACAACTCTGATTGCTGTTAAAAATGATAGCCTAATAGTAATAATATAATTTATTTATACTCATGAATTATCAATGAGTGTTATCTTTGCAATTGCTGTTCTTTTTTATGTTTGTTCAAAAATTGTTGTTTTTATAATTTTTTTTTTTTTTTTTTTCTTTTGGCTCAACAACCGATGTCGGTCAAGGCCTGCCTGTACCCACTTGTGGGCTTGGCTTTCAGTGACTAATTGATTCACCCCATAGCAGGATAGTCAGTCCTACGTATGGCGGCGCGGTCTATTTGGGGATTGAACCCATGACGGGCATGTTGTTAAGTCGTACGAGTTGACGACTGTACTACGAGACCGGCTTGTTTTTATAATTATCATGTAAAAAAAACGATATTAAGACATAATAATCTATTAATTTGCTCATCCACGGCGGTTAAAACAGGCGTTCAAAAATGCTGCTTGGGTTTGTGGTAAACAGGCGTTACGCGTAACGCTAGCGTAATGTAGAGGGCTGAGCCTTACTTTTATCAAAAATACTGCTTGGGAATTTTAAAAGGCATGTAACGCTTCTCATATGTAACGTAGATCACTGAGCCTTACTTTTACCAATTATATACCCGCTGCGCAAATTCGAGCAGTTTCCAGCGCAGAAAATGCACCAAAATCTGCGCTGGCCAGCGCAGATTTCGCCTGGTCTCCCGCGCTGGACTTCAGCGATTCCCGCGCTGGGTCGAGCAAGTTTAGCGCCATCTGTGGGCGAAATGGACGAACTATTTATGGCGGTGGAGCAAAAAAAACGGTCAAATTTTTTTTAAAAAAATGGCGCCCATTTTTTCGTCCGCTTCTTCTCCCTCCCTCACCCTGACCTGCCTTACTTGCGCTTCTGCCCGTGCCTTCCGTCGCCAGCTGATTGGTTGTTGTGGTGTATGCGTTGGTTCATATATGTGCATTGCGGTTGTGTATTGTTATTGGTGGGTGTTAGCATTTATTAATTTGTGTGTGACCTTGAGACGCTGTGGGAGAAGCTGGATTGGGATTTGAAGTGTTATCGCTGTATTGATGGTTTATTTTATTTCGTGCCGCTGCTGATGAGACCATTCGATGCCCGTGCCAGTTGAGGGTGAAGAAGCCTATTTAAAACAAGCGTAGGAGAACGTCTAACACTAATCTAATATTTTTTTAATTTGAACATGTTTGATGCTTCAACGACCTTCTAAGCATCATGAAGCACAGTGTATAGTGACTAAAAATATATTTTTTTAATGTGCCGAAATCTTTCTCGAGTTTTTGTGTCTCGACACACACACACACGCACACAGCGCGGGGAAAGTGACCATTCACTCTATCATGTTCCGCTCCCCCACCCCGCCTGGCGTTTTGGATGAGGATGCGCTGCAAGATAGCTGAACCAGCCTATCTTCCGATAAGGTAGCCGTAATGGATCATGCGGTAAGGGGGTGGGGAGTGGGGGGGGGGGGGGGTTGTGAATGCGTATTCGCGTTCGCGCTTTCGTGGATGCATGCTCGCGTGCGCGCTTTCGTGGGTGCGTGCTCGCATGCGTGCTTTCGGGGGTGCGTGCTGGCGTGCGCGCTTTTATGCTCGCGGGCGCGCGTACGTGCGTGTGTGCGTGCGTGCGTGCGCGCGTTCATGCATGTGTGCGCGCGCGCGTGCGTGTGTGTGTGTGTGTGTGTGTGTGTGTGTGTGTGTGTGTGTGTGTGTGTGTGCGAGTTTGCGCGTGCGTGTTTGTGTGTGAGTTTGCGCGCGCGTGTTTGTGGAAACCCCAAAACTATTTGATTCTGATGCGTACATTTTCATCCGCTGCGGCTACAAAGTCCATGCATTTTCGATCTCGCTACCTGAGAGACAACACAACCATTGGCATTGGCATCTTTGCGATAGGCTCTGCTATTGGGGGTATTAAAAAGACACACGATCAAAGCAAACGTGCGTGTTATATGTAGCACATTTACAGTGAACCCTCTCTTATTTGACACCTCTCCAATTTGAAAAACCTCTCTTATTTTAACATTTTGCACAGTCCCTTGATTTCCAGTACATTTTTGTTCCTTTAATTTGGAAAACCTCTGAAATCTGTATCCCTCTTATTTGTGTATGGTGTTGCCATGGTTATTGAAAGATGTGTGCTCAAATTGGCGATTCTGTTCGCAGTTACCTATAGCAACAGTTAAGGCTGCATACTAAATGTTCTGTCTCTTTCTTGTTTGGATTGACCTTTCATTCACTTTTCACCTCTGTAATTTGAAAACCCCTCTTATTCGACAGTCCCATCGCCTCTCAAATAAGAGAGGGTTCACTGTATTTCTAATTCAGCTAGTGGACCCAAGTGGAAACAACATTTTGAATTGAATTTATACATTCTGGATTTGTTTATTACGGTGCGCGTATGGTGCTGCACCTGTCCGTCCGGAATCTGGCGGCTTGTTGGCTTGGAGTCGGTATCATGACGCCGATTGACCGGCAATGCCTTGGAATGGGTTCGGATCGGTAGGTTCATGTTTTGGTCGAGTGCATTCCGTCCATTTGTCTCGTCACAGCGGTAGCCCGGCAGCAACAAAGTCAAGACAAACTCTTACCCGGGTGTGGACTGCTACGCTAAGTTCTTTTTATTATTATTATTATTATTATTATTATTATTATTATTGGCGTACTAGCCAAAGCGATCATGCCGGCCTTTTCAGGACTTGAGTACCACGTAGCCGGATAGTCACCTCTTGATACGGCGGACGGTTCGTACGCGGTTAGAACCCACGACGGGGGTACTGCCACACTGTCTCCTGCTCGATGTATACGCTGCAGGCAGGGGGAAGGATGCACTCTACAGTAAAAAAAAAACACCGTCATGAACCAGCGGCGGACCTAACGGTAGGTGGACTAGGCGGTCGCCGATGATCTCTACAAATGGACAGAGTATTAACGACAAGGGCCCCCGGAAAGATGGTCTTTAGGGCTCCGTGGCTGGAGAACCATTTGCACCTCCCCTCCCCCCATGGCGACAACAATTTTAGGGCCTGTGACCGATGATCGTAGGGGTTCCATGGCCACCCCCCTCTCCATCCGTCGGCAATTTAAGTATACTGTTCAATCTCCCAACAGCTGTGTGCCACTACCCCTGCTCCCTGTCATCAGTTACCATTGACAGGGACCTCAATTCGTCTTTCCGCCTTTCATTAACGCCTTCCTTTCTTTGACCGATGGATCATAACATTCCGGAAAAAAACACATTTGGCGACAGTTGTGCACACACACGCACGCTCATACCTTTGCGCAGACGGCACAGCATATCTGTGTAATCTACAACATACGAAAGCAAAAGCTTAGTGTAATAAAGTTATCTTTAATGCTTAACACGTTCAGATCGATGACAGGCCCCACTGCCTGCCAGTGAACTTTCCAGCCTGCGTTCTAGGTGCTGGTGGAAAGGAAAGTTGATGAAAATCAGCGCCGAGATGAACGTGTTAATGCGAATTAGGATTCAGCGCGTTTCACATCAAACCCTCCAGCGTTAGCTAGCGATTCCTTAGTCATTTTTACATTGCAGCAATAGAACTTATTGCGCTTTTTTGGTTTGATTTGTAAAATTGCAACTTCATCGCCGCAATGTGTATAAACGGTTTTTTAAGCGCCACAGCAACTCATGAGCATTGTCCACACGCGAGAATGAGATAGCGCTAGGGAGGGAAAGAGCACGGACGATGGCTGACAGCGATTGGCCGTCTGACACACCAACACATTCAAACCTTCGACAGCGCGCTCAGCCGAGGGGAATGAGGCGGAGCCAGGGACGGGCAGCTCGACGAGCTGCTCGACAAATTTGCCGTTGGAGGAAAAAGAGAACATGATAAAATTCTCAGAACTCCATGATTTCTTGCGTCGCTTTGCGCAGCGGGTAGATGGCGGTTAAAACGGGCGTTCAAAAATGTTGCATGGGTTTGTGGTAAACAGGCGTTACGCGTAACGCTAGCGTAACGTAGAGGGCTGAGCCTTACTTTTACCTCAATTTGCTTATCCACGACGATTAAACCAGGCGTTCAAAAATGCTGCTTGGGTTTGCGCTAGACAGACGTTACTTGTAACGCTAGCGTAACGTAGAGGGCTGAGCGTTACTTTTCCCAAATAATTCATTATGCGATCTATGAGGTCCCAGGGTGTTTGTCCTGGATAAAAACTGGGAAACATTTTAATGATAACGGAAGCTGAGGAACAATTACCAAATGTACAAACCAAAATGTAAGCATCGCTAGCGGAGCATCGCTAAGTCAGTATACCAAATGAAGTCAGTATCCCAAGAAAATATATAGCATTCAGTTAACAGCATAGATTTTGGAGGTGGAGTTAATTTCTTCATGTTCATAGCACCCTGATAGCAAATCTTGCAGAAAGTATTTGGTGGGTATGAGTTAAATCGAATTAAACAGTTTTGAAGAGTTAAACAATCGGTTTGATCTGATACCGGTAGGAACATTTTCATATCATTTGCATAAAACAATTTTTCGCAATCTGGTTTAACGTAAATAACATCATTTATGAAAATGATAAAAAGAATAGGGCCTAGAATACTGCCTTGTGGAACCCCGGATGAAATATTCACTTTAATTTGTCTTACACTTAAATTACAGGAGAGCCAATGAACAAGCGTTCTATTTATTCCGTAGCTTGATAGTTTTGAAATTAGCGTTGAGTGATTTACGGAGTCAAAGGCAGCATTGGCACCGTTAGCTGTTATAATAAACTCACAAACCTCATGGAAACGGTGTAGCTTTTTTCACCCAATCCTTCTTTTGAATAATTATCACAAGTATCAATGAACGAAGCGCATGTGTAGCGGCGATTATTGCTTCAAGAGGATGAGAGGCTTGCCCTGAAAAATAAAAATTTTTTAGTTCGACACTATAAAATAAATTCATAAATTAATAAGTAAATAAAAATTAAATATTTTAACAAACACTTCAATCGTCGCTTTTATGTACGCTTCAAACGCATGCACATACGTTTAAAAGGCACATTTAAAAAACGCCATTTAATGTAAATGCACTGAATATACAGCAGTGTGAGTGCTTGTTATGCGAGTAAAATGTTATACGCACACCATTCGAAGCCATCATAGACATTTTTTCTCTCAAATAAAACATTTTAATGTTGCGAAAGACACAGCTCTTGAGTAATGTATTGTGGTCCTGAAAAGGACCGTTTGATTTGAGACTCCACATGGAAGTTTTATAGAGATAAATTTAACCTCCAAAACCGTACAGAGTGCGGCCCTGACGCTTCAGAGCATACACCACATCCATAGCGGTGACGGTCTTACGCTTGGCGTGTTCAGTGTAAGTGACCGCATCACGAATCACATTCTCCAGAAATACTTTCAGGACGCCACGGGTTTCCTCGTAGATGAGGCCGGAGATACGTTTCACACCTCCGCGCCGAGCCAAACGGCGGATGGCGGGCTTGGTAATGCCCTGGATGTTATCCCGCAGCACTTTTCGGTGACGCTTGGCTCCTCCTTTACCCAGACCTTTTCCTCCCTTTCCTCTTCCAGTCATGATGAGCACAGGATTGTACGTTCACGATGTTCACACTTCAAATTGATGATCACGAATGAGCGTTTTCGAGCTCAACGTCCCTATTTATACTTTTTCATCCACGCATTCCCTCTTGCTCTTAAGATGAGAGAAAACAAGGGTTGGCAAGCGCATAAAAAGAGCTCTTGTTCGAGCAGTTTCCTCATTTAACGTTCAACTTTTGTCAAATAAACAAGTTCGCTCCGTGCTCAACGAAACCTACGCTCCCGAAGTGAAATGGCTCGTACCAAGCAAACCGCTCGTAAATCGACTGGAGGTAAGGCTCCTCGCAAGCAGCTGGCCACCAAGGCTGCTCGTAAAAGTGCCCCGGCCACCGGAGGAGTGAAGAAGCCGCATCGTTACCGTCCGGGAACGGTGGCCCTCCGAGAAATCCGTCGCTACCAGAAGTCGACCGAGCTGCTCATCCGCAAGCTGCCCTTCCAGCGCTTGGTGCGTGAGATCGCCCAGGACTTCAAGACTGATCTCCGCTTCCAGAGCTCAGCCGTCATGGCGCTGCAGGAAGCCAGCGAGGCGTATCTGGTTGGTCTGTTCGAAGACACGAATCTGTGCGCCATCCACGCCAAGCGCGTCACCATCATGCCCAAGGACATTCAGCTGGCCCGTCGCATCCGCGGAGAGCGTGCCTAAATCGTTCATGCATTCGGAAGCGGTCCCTATCTAAACGGGGCATTTCATTCTCAAAACGGTCCTTTTCAGGACCACCAATACTGTTGAACATTCCAAGAATTTTCTTTCGATTGCTATTATGAAATTATACATACGAATGCAAGCCTTGACGTATGTCGTTTTGTTATAACGAGGAAAGTGTGAAAAGGGGGAAAATTTGTTTTAAATAATCAATGTTATGGGAGGTATTTTAACTTTTTCTTGTCAAAGTTTCGCTTTTTAATAGGGCATCTGAGGATTTTGACTATATTGATCAATACTTTATTACCATCTATATAACCTATGACTATTATACCAACATCGCTGCTTACAACAAACTACGAACGAATAGTATGACTATATATTTTACAACAAATGTTCGACACAAACAACTTAACTGATGCTTATACACACTTTAATTCAAACGCTTAAGAAGACGATCCTTCAATCCTTATAAGCAAGTTTAAAATCGAACAAATCTATTACAACATTTGACTCACGACACATAAGCTGCTATTGGTTGCTTTGTCGATAAATTATCTTCGTATGCGCGAGGAAAATTTAATTTAAAAAAATGATTGTCATACAACGAGCGAAACGACTTCTATTCATAATTCATGATACACGAAACTCCATTTACAATTTCACCTCGCAAAACGCTTCCAACCAGTGCGGACTTCTTTTTAATGTTTTTGTAAACGTGCTAAGGTTCTTTTTAACATTAATATTTACAATGAACAACCCAGAACTTTAATGTCAATCACAGCATCATTGTTTCCAATACAAAGTTCGCAAACAAACTTAGGATATGGCTGCGTTTACCTGCACTAATGCCATTTAGTACAGGCAAACGCAACAAACTGAACAATTACGTTGACGAAGACGGACACCCTGAAATTAAAGCGCTAATTCGCTGGTGCAGATGAAACGAAGGATAATTCTTTGTTTGAATGCGGTTTGTGGTCCTGAAAAGGACCGATTTGAGAGAACGAAGCCAATCATTTCAGTGGCTTACTTCGAGCTGGTGTACTTTGTGACAGCCTTCGTTCCTTCGGAGACGGCGTGCTTGGCAAGCTCACCAGGCAGCAGCAGACGAACAGCGGTTTGGATTTCGCGGGACGTGATCGTCGAACGCTTGTTGTAGTGCGCCAAGCGGGATGCCTCAGCAGCAATGCGTTCGAAGATATCGTTGACGAAGCTGTTCATGATGCTCATGGCCTTCGAAGAGATGCCAGTATCCGGGTGGACTTGCTTCAACACTTTGTAGATGTAAATAGCGTAGCTTTCCTTGCGGGTCTTGCGCTTCTTTTTCTTGTCGGACTTGGAAATATTTTTCTGGGCCTTGCCAGACTTCTTCGCAGCTTTTCCACTGGTTTTGGGTGCCATTTCGACGGAAAAATTCACTCAACACTGGGACACGATGTGTATGATTCCACGGGTGATTGCGTTCTAGAAAAATTCCGAGCTCTCCGATCGCTTATAACGGACTGTGAGAGAGAATACGTATCGTGCAGCTCGAAAAATTCCAAACGAGTATCGGGCAGCACGAATAAGCTGCTATATAAGCATCGGTAGGGTCTAAATTCATTTTATTCCGCAAAGAGTCATTCTTCCATCAGTAGTCAAGTTCCTCATTTCTTCCATCAGTCATCCTCGACTTGTGACAGCTGAAGTGTGCGGACGTATTTCTTATACCTCCTGCTCTGTAGTCTGTGATTTGTTACCCGGTATTTTTCCTCTTTGTTTCGTGTGCGACCTTGCTGTGAAGTGTTACTTTTAGCCGTTCAATGCAGTCCTTTTCAGGACTGGTTTTACGTGGTTAGGGATAATATCTGTATCACAGTGAAGTGTTTGTTGGTGTGGTGATTCTGTGATTTAAACAGTGATTTGAAATTGAAATAAATAGTTGTTTTAAAAGAAATATTTTTACATTGGGCTGGCACCATGTCAGACCCTCCCCCCTTAGGGGGGAATTTTCCCCCTCCCGGGACCACTCGTAGAGTGAGACCTATGCCCTCATGGATGGACAAAGACAATGAGAATGGTGAACTAAAGTATTTGGTGCTTAAAATGGCAAATGACTCTGTCTTGCCCGTAAACCCATTCATCGTAGGTAAAACCATCAAGGACGCCGTTGGCAGTGATCTTAGTGAGTTTGGCCGTAAAATCGACAGTGGAAAGAAGCTTTTGCTGAAAACTAGGAACCAAAGCCACTTCGAGAAGCTTCAAAAAATTACAAAGTTAATCGATGGAACCCTTGTGAAAGTTGCTCCTCATGTGACCCTCAATAGTGTTCAGTGTGTAATTTTTGCCCCGGATCTAAAAGGATTAAGTGATGAAGATATTCTGGAGAACTTGAGTGACCAAAAAGTAATGAATGTTCGGCGTTTTACGCGTAAAGTGAATGGTGAAATTGTACCAACAAACATTTTTCTGCTTCGAATCAATGCTACCTCCATTCCGGAGTTTATTCGCCTTGGTGCTTTACAAGTAAAAACAAGAGCCTATTACCCGAAACCAATGCAGTGTTTTAAGTGTGGACAGTTTGGACATACACAGATTCACTGTAAACTGTCGCCTACCTGCACTAACTGTGGTACCCCTGCGCATGGAGAGTGCACCGTAGATCCCGTGTGCATAAACTGCAAGGACAACCACAGCACCACGTCTCGTACCTGTCCCCGCTACATTCAAGAAGAACAGGTCATCAAGTACAAGATCGACAACAACTGTTCTTACGGTGAGGCACGTAAAGTTCTGCTTAATGCTACCCATTCCACAAATTCTAGTCCCATTCAAAACCGCATCACATACGCACAACAGACACACACAGTAGATGAAAAAGACACCCAAATTGAAGAACTCAAGAAAAAGAATGAATCTCTAGAAAAAATGATAATTTTGCTTACACAAACAGTAACTAATCTAACAACAAAAATCGAAGATCAGGATAAAACTATGAAAAGAATGTGCAAGAATTTTGAAAAGAGTTTAGAAAAAAAGAAAATAGAATCTCAAATGGAAATTGAAGAGGATGAAAGTGAAGAAGAATTAGACGATTTTAGCACGGAAGAAAGCACGGAAGAAAGCACTGAAGAAGAAACTGAAGAAGATAATGAAGACAAAAAAGTAGAAAAAGTAAAACATGTAAAACAAAATGACGCAGACGAACAAAATAACACCACTAACAAACGGAAACGTTCCCACCAAAAGAACACCCCCTCCTCGGAAGAGGAATCCCAACCCCGAAAAATCATCCCCATCTCTCCCTCATCCCAATCCCCCAACCCTCCCACATCCAATCCTTCTCCCTCTGTCGCCTCTAAAAAAACTCTTAGATCTAACACGAAATCTGTAGATTAGTTTATAATTTCAATATTAACAATATCCTTCTGATTATAAGCATTACCTTTTATCCATTTTTCCTTTACTACATAATTCAATTCATCATATCAATCGAATAACTATTCATCCATATTTGCATTATCCTGGAATATCAGAAGCATGAACCAAAATATAGAAGAACTAAAACTACTAATCAATAGACACGATCCAACAATAATCACCCTTCAAGAAGTAATGACAGTTCCCTCTCTCCTTAGCTCTCCTCTTAATAGATACAATTGGTACACTAACATACACCCAACCATACCTCATCATAGTGTAGCTGTAGGCATTTTAAAACACATTCCATCAAATAGAATAGCTATATCCACTAATCTTCCCGCAGTAGTTGTAGAAATTTCTTCTCCCGTACAATGCTCCATAGTATGTTTATATCTTTCTCATTCAATCAACCCTTTTACTATAATTTCCGATCTCACTAGTACCTTTCAGCAAATTAATAATAATTTAATTGTTTTAGGGGATTTTAATGCCCAACATACCACCTGGGGATGCTCGACCTCATGTAACAGAGGGAACAGCATTGCTTGTGTTTTTGAAACAATTGGTCTGGAAGTAATTTCAAACCAATCCGCTACACGTATTTCTCCCATAAACGGCAAAGGCTCCATACTTGACTACTGCGCTGTGTCATCTTCTATGGCACAGCAGTTCACAGTTACAGTTTCTAATGACACTCATGGTAGTGATCATTTTCCACTTTTAATCCACAGTAGTTTAAATCCCCAGCGGCCTCTTCTCCGCCCCAGGTGGAAATATGAGGAGGCCAATTGGGCAGCTTATCAAAGAGAAATAATATTCAATCTTCCACTTGATGAAAATCCCCCTCTCTCTCGCTTTACTGCATGCATTGAATACGCCGCTTCTCGGAGTATTCCCCGTACAACTGGAAAACCTGGAAAAAGATGTGAGCCATGGTGGAACGCAACAGTTGCTGCAGCTATTAAAGCTCGCAGAGCTGCTTTGCGTAAATTCCGCCGAGCTAGCAAAAATCCGGATAATTTTTTCACACCAACTTTTGCTGAGGAATTTCGTACAGCCAATCGACTTGCCAAGGAAGCAGTTCGTCTTGCCAAAAAGAATTACTGGGATAATTTCATTAATGAAATTAATCCTCAGTTATCTAGCAAGGAAGTGTGGAGACGTGTCGGTTGTTTGAATGGTAAAAATCAACAAAGCTCCACAATAGTTCTCAAAACCCAGGACACTGTCATTGCCCCTGCTGAAGTACCTGAAGCCTTTGCCATCCACTTTTCTGATGTTTCTGCCACACACAATTATCCGAGTAATTTTCAAACCCATAAACTTAACACTGAATCTGTTCCAATTTCTTTCCCTGATGCCACTGAACATAGATACAATAGTCTTTTCACATTAACTGAACTCCATTGGGCATTAAGGAAATGTAAAGGTAGATCTGCTGGTCCCGATAACATAGGATATCCCTTACTGCAAAACCTCCCTGTAGAATCTAAATCCACCCTTCTTAACATTTACAATAGTATTTGGTCTTCTGGTAATATTCCTAATGATTGGAAAAGTAGTTTAACTATCCCCATACCCAAACCTAACAAACCTAACAACAACGTTGATAGCTACCGTCCAATCTCCCTCCTTAGCTGCATGGGTAAAGTTTTAGAACGCATGGTTAATCGCCGCCTCTCGCAAGAATTAGAAGACAGAAACCTGCTTAGCTCTGACCAACACGCTTTTCGGAGCGGGTTGGGCACGGAAACATATTTTGCCAAATTAGATGATACTATTCAAAAATCAATAGACCAGGATCATCACATAGACTTTGCCATCATAGATATTTCCAAAGCTTTTGATCGCACTTGGCGCCATTCCATTCTTTCTCAACTAGCTTTTTGGGGCTTTGGTGGCCGGCTCACTAATTTCATAGACAATTTTTTTACAGACAGATCATTTAGAGTCCTAATCGGTAATAGTGTTTCTAATCCATATCCTCTAGAAAACGGTGTCCCTCAGGGCGCCATCCTTTCTCCTACACTTTTCCTTATCAGTATAGAATCTCTGTTTTGCTCCATTCCATATGAAATCAAACCTTTTGTCTATGCCGATGATATCATTCTGGTCTCTTCATCGAGATCTGTTAGCACGTCTCGTCAGCTTCTCCAAAAAGGAGTTGACAAGATAAGGCAATGGTCTCGGTGGACAGGTCATGAAATATCCCATTCCAAATCTCAAATCCTCCATATCTGCAAAATGGGCTTTCATCGCAAACTACCAATCAAACTTCACAACCACATCATACCAAATGTAAACTCAGCGAAAATATTAGGTGTTACATTTGACACAAAACTTACTTTCATTCCCCACTCCAACCGGATAAGAAAAGAAGCAAAAACCAGACTGAACCTCTTTAGGATGTTAGGAGCTGGACAACATCGTGCATCACGTCTAACACTTCTGCAGATCCTCAATAGCTGGCTGCTTCCCAAAATTCTCTACGGTATTGAAATTGTCTCTCGCCAACGAGAAAACTTTGAGAAGCGTATTGCTCCCATATACCATACAGCCATCCGCCTTTCAACTGGAGCCTTCTGCACCAGTCCAATCCTCTCTCTACTTTGTGAGAGCGGACTTCTTCCTTTTGATTACATTATCACCAACAGATTAACAGCAGCAGCAGGACGCATCCTAGAGAAGGACATCAAAGCCGAATCATTTATCAACAGAGTCAATGCACAATTTCATGCCCTTACCAATAACCAGCTTCCCCATATCAGCAAGCTTACCGGACGCGGAGGACGCCCTTGGTATCGTCAACCGCCTACAATAGACTGGTCTTTAAAAGATAAACTACGTGCAGGAAATTGCAGCCATATCGCCGGCCATCATTTTACCAGTCTCATCCAAAGCAAATACCAGAATCACCATCATATCTTTACCGACGGCTCTGTCCTTAATGAATCCGCCGGTTTCGGTATTTTCTCCTCCAACAACAGTTGTGCCATCAAACTACCAGACCATACCTCTATATTCTCAGCTGAAGCAATAGCCATGATAGTCGCCGCGCAAGAAGGTATTTGCCTTAATAAACCAAATATTATTTTCACCGACAGTGCCAGTGTTTTAGCCGCCCTAGAACATGGTAACATCCGAGATCCGCACATCCAACTATTAGATCAACTTGATAACTCCCCGGTTATAACATTCTGCTGGATACCTGGTCACTCGAGTATCAGCGGAAACGAGAAAGCTGACCAACTTGCAAACCAGGGTCGGCTCCGTCCTCCAGAAAACAACACAACCATAGCCCGCAGAGACTTCAACAAATGGAGCAAAACAATAGTTGACGAAAAATGGAACCTCACCTGGCACCGGAAACAAAATTCTATTCTTCGAACCATCAAACCATCAACAACAGCCTGGAAAGACACACACTCCAGCCAGAACCAACGAGTGCTATCACGCCTCAGGATTGGACACACCCGGCTTACACATTCCTATCTCCTAGAAAAGTCCAGTCCACCGTTATGCAGCTTTTGTGGCGTAAACATTACTGTTCGTCATATTCTCACCGATTGCCATGGATACACCACCGAACGCGCCTTATGCCATCTTGATACCAGCATAGACATCATCCTATCACCCGACCCCAAATGTCAGCGAAAACTCCTCAAATTCCTCCGTATGACAAACCTTTATGAAGAAATTTAGTTTATCAGAATAATATGTGTCGTAAATTAATATTGATCTTAAATTGATAATTTAATAAATTGATCTTCCTTTTAGTTATAAGCTTAGTTTTAAGGTAACCGAGCAAACTCGGTTTAAGGTTTACACAGGGAGGAAATGCCCTGGGTAAGAAGATTGTTAGGTTTAAGTAGTTTACGAAGAGGCGAATGAAGCCGAAAGGCTCAAAGTCTCTATAAAAATCAATAAAAAAAAAAAAAAAAAAAAATTCCGTAAAGACCCTTCTCAAAGAGAACATCGTGTTGTTCGTGATCCCTTACAAACGTACCCCAATCAAATCTAACCATGTCTGGCCGTGGAAAGGGAGGAAAGGTAAAGGGAAAGGCAAAGTCCCGTTCCAACCGTGCCGGTCTTCAGTTCCCCGTTGGCCGTATTCATCGTCTCCTGCGCAAGGGTAACTATGCCGAGCGCGTCGGTGCCGGAGCACCCGTGTATCTGGCAGCCGTCATGGAATACTTGGCCGCTGAAGTGCTTGAGTTGGCCGGAAACGCTGCCCGTGACAACAAGAAGACGCGCATCATCCCGCGTCATCTGCAGCTGGCCATCCGCAACGACGAGGAGTTGAACAAGCTGCTGTCCGGAGTAACCATCGCTCAGGGCGGTGTGCTGCCCAACATTCAGGCCGTGCTGCTGCCCAAGAAGACCGAAAAGAAGGCTTAAACGGTGTGACAAAGCTTCCTTCATCTCAAACCCAAAACCGTCCTTTTCAGGGCGACAAATTACTTTGCCAAAGACATTTTATTCGATTTATGCTGTTATGGGAGAACCAGAAGGAAAAAAAATCCAGATATATCAAGAACCGTGCTTGAAACTGTGTACAAAATGTAAATGAAAAAATGTGCCGTCCTTTGGCACAAAAAGCATCCCATAATATTTTCAATTCTGTAACCTCTCACTACGAATTCTACAAAATGCAGCATATCATAAGCGATGCATAAGATTTTCCAGGTAGGTTGGTTTTACCATATAAATGCAAGCAGTGATACCTGCGTGTTGACCTTTTTCTGAAAACAGTAAAGGACACTTTTACCTGATTTATCGTTAACCACGGGAAAATGTTGAAAGGGTCGATTGTCGAAAAATGTTGTGCGTTTAGGTAGCCTTAGGTTCTCACAAAAGTTTGGCTTTCAATATATCGGGAAACGTTGACAATGGCTTTAAAAAAGTTGGACCAAAAATTAGGAAGGTTCAAATAAACAACCATACTTATTAATGTTTCCCTTCACCCTTCATCTTAATCACCAGTTACCCAGATTTGTGAAGCATTTTAAAGTGTTTCGTTGTTTGAAACAATAAAATGATTTGCAATGTAGGAATGCCTATAAAATACAAAGTATTGAAATGTCCTAACGCATATGCAACTCCACATTCAATAACGCCGTCTAGTGGTGATCAAAGTCCCTGCAACCAGTAGTAACGCCATCTAAATAATTGGTTAAAGTAAGGCTCAGTGATCTACGTTCATATGAGAAGCGTTACATGCCTTTTAAAATTCCCAAGCAGTATTTTTGAAAAGTTCATAAACACCCCAAAAGCTTTCAATTTTAGTAACATTTCCTATGATTAGAAAGTATAAAATATTAAAAATATTAATAAATTAATAATGTATATGAATGTAGGATAAAAGAGAAAAGAGTGCTTTATTCAATTCAAATTAACAAAATCGTCTTAGTTCTTCACGTGTGTTTCACTTCAATCTCCGTGTGCGACTGTCCGCATCCGCTGTCCGTTCACCGTTTCCCCGGTTAATCGAGTCACGCTGCTCTCATCCGAGCTGTCATCACGAACCACAGGGTGGTTCATTCGTCACCCATCCTACACGGCCCTTCCTGATGTTACATCCGGCCCGGATGTACCCATGGTTTCACGGCTGAGCAAGCCGTAGTCGTCTGCGATGGTCCTTCAGCATCGTCATCCAGTTTCCGTACACTCAAACGGTCATGCTCCAGAATCTCCTTCACGACCTACGGACCGTAAAACCGCTGCCGATACTTTCTCCCCGGTCCAAACTGCGTCACGGGAAGTGCCACCAGATCACCTTTCTCGTACTTACGCGCCGGTCGCTTCCGTAGATTGTAGCTTCGTCGATTTTCGTCCTGGATGGCTTGGATTCCATCTCTAGCCATTTTGTGTAGCTCGTCTCTGTCGTCTTGGAACGACTGTTGCAACTCTGCTTCAACCATGGCGCGCAACGTGTTACCGTCAGCATCTTTCATCTTGACTCCAACTAGCAATTCAAACGGACTGGTTCGGATTGCCCTCTGCCAGCTGCTGTTGATCGCCTTCTGCACCGCATTCACGTGTCGGTACCACTCTTCCGGTTTATCGATAGATAGCTTAGTCAAAACCGGAATAATGGTGCGATGTACTCGTTCCACTTGCCCGTTGCCTCTTGGAACACCTGTTACAATCGTGTGTAGTTCGATGTCACGCTCTTCACAATAACTCGCGAACATTGACGATGTAAAAGCTGCTCCTTTGTCACTAATTATTCGTCGGGGATCGCCAAAAACACTTGCGATGACTTGTAACTTCTTCACTACTTCGTCACCCGCCGTTGATTTGGTAGGAAATAGCCACGTAAACTTACTGAACGCGTCGATCACCGTCAGGATGTAATTTTAAGATTTCTTCGTCGACGGTATAGGGCCGAGATGATCGATATGAAACGTATCGAGAGGTACCTCGCCCTTTGGAATAGGGTTTAATAATCCCTTCGCTTTACCCCTCTTCTTGTCACCTAGAATACACTTCACACAAGAACAAATACACCTCTCTATCTTCTCGTCAACACTTGGAATGTAATAGTCACTCGCTAAACGTTCCTTGGTTTTTCTGATTCCGAAATGTCCTTGATCGTGAGCATTCTTAATAACTTCTGCTTCCATCGAGATTGGCACGCACAATCTGGATGAAAAGACATCACCCTTATACAACACACCATCTTTTGCAAAATAGTCGTCGATTTCTTCACCACTGCACAACTTTGAAAGAATCTCTGCCAATTTTGGATCACGCTGCTGCTCTTTCCTCATACGCTCACAAATCGCTGTAGACACTGACATTACACTGGCACGAGATAGAGCATCCACATGCTTCATTCTTTCGGCACTGCGATGTTCGACTTCAAATTCTAACTCTGCTAAGACCACCATCCAACGACTAACCCTTGCGTTCGGTATCTTCTTAGCCATGGATTGCTTGAAGGCAAAGCAATCGGTTACCACTTTAAACTTTTGTCCCAGTAAATAGCACCGGAATTTCTTTAAAGATTCTACCACCGCTAATGTTTCTAGCTCAAAAGAGTGATAGTTCTGTTCAGCTTGGTTGGTTAGTCTGCTGTAGTAATAACAAGGATGATACATCCCGTCATCTACCGCACGTTGCATGAGCACTCCAGCCAATGCCTCCTTACTTGCATCTGTATGGATTTCAGTGTCTGCACCACTTTGGTAAATACGCAATACCGGATAATTCACTAACACTGATTTTATCTCTTCGAACGCAGCAATTTCCCGTATACCAAAATCAAACTGATTTTCCTTTTTTAACGTCATCGTTAAAGGACGAGCTATCTTCGCAAATCCCGGTATGAACTTACGAAAATAACTTGCAAGACCTATGAATCGCTGCAACTGCTTTGTGGTTTTAGGTTGGGGATACCGCTTCACTTTTTCAATCTGCTGCTCTGCTGGTTCGATTCGACCGTCATACACAACATACCCCAGATATTCCACGCGCCTTTGCAAAAACACACACTTCTTCCAATTGAATCTTAAACCTGCTTTCTCGGCCATCTCAAACACACGCTTCAAAGATGCAATACCATCTTGCTCACTCTTAGCTGGGATTATAATGTCATCCACAAACGTTATGATAACTCCTTCGTTTATGAGCTCTCGTAATGTAGAATTAATAAATCTGCAAAATGCATTTCCACTGGTGCGCATTTCCACTCCACTTCGTGAGTAACAAAAGCTGTAAACTTCCGACTATCTTCGTCTATTGTAACGGGAAAATAAGAATTTTCAAGATCCAACGTTGTGAAAACTCGAGATTCCGCCAATTGCTCTATTTGATCTTCTATGTTAGGGATTGGATATTTATCCCTAATCATCTTCTTGTTCAGCTCCCTGTAATCGATGCAAACTCTGTACGTACCATTCTTTTTAGGAACCACAACCACAGCACTTGCGTATGGACTGTACGATGATCTTACGACACCTTTGTCTAGCCATTCCTGTACCTGATCTTTAACCACACGCCTTTCTAATGGAGCAAGCCTACGAGGATTTTCACGAACTACACTTTCATCTTGTAACTTGATTACTAAGGTCTCGACCGATTGTGGGTTTTCGTTGGGATTATAACACTTTATCATGCACTCTATTTGTTCGCGATATTCTGAAGGAACCGTTAACTCTCCCACATCCGCGGCTTTTATATTGTAAATCCATCGTTCGTCGTTTTCTACCAATCCAACTTCCTCCACTTTCAAACCATCGTTCGTTATCGTATACTTCGTCGTTTGCATAAAGTCCATACCTAACAACACTTTTGAGTTCATAGAATTCACTGACACTATAAAAACATCGACCGATCGCTTCAATTCGTCAATTTCCATACTTATCTTTGTTTTGCCGTGTGGTGTGTTGCAATTTCCACCGAAACCACGGAGTCGAAAACCTGTTTTAACTGGCACCATTTCACTAAACGGCAACTCATCGAAAAAATCTTTCCGTAATAACGAAACTTCACTGCCAGGATCGACAAAAGCCACACAATCCATATTGTTCACTTTGATGCGCTTTGTGATCAGTCTATTTCGTTTTAATTCGGACACATCGTTCTGTTCCGCTGTTTTCACTGTAAGAACATTCGTGGTGTCACCATTGTTTTGCCTTGGCATGTTCGACGAATGTCGCGCTTTGTTCGGACATTCCTTCGCGCGGTGTCCGTATTCATTGCAAACAAAACACTTGGGTCCACGTTGTTTGTTTGCGCATGTACGTGTTTCATGTCCGAGATCACCACAATTGTAGCAACGTCGTTTTGAGTTTTCTTCTACTTTTTCCACCACGCGTCGCACTTGTTCTTTCTTCTTTTCTGTTGGCTCATCTTTCTTTTGCGCACGTTCCCAGAACAGTAGCTTCGATTTCAAATCTTTTATTGTCACAGCTTCGTATAAACTTGCTCGACTTCGAGTGTCCATTGTAACACCATCGACGATATATTCCACTAAACTGACTTCATCTAAATCGATGCCTTGCGCAATGCGTTGCATTGCATAGATAAATTCCAATATGGATTCATCTTTCTTCTTCTTACGCGTTGCCAGCTTACGGTGTACGTCATTCGCACGAACTACCGTACCGAACTCTTCCAGTAAAGCTGCACGCAACGCGGTATACGAATTGGTTTCGCGTTTGATCATCACAAAACTTTTCGCCACACCAACTAACTTTTTGCGCATCATTACCAGCATCTGATCTTGTGTCCAACGTGCCATCTTTGAAATATCTTCAAATTCGTTTAGCCACACACTAAAGTCTTGGGATAGATCATTCCCGTACGTTTCTAAACCGTCTTCAACATCACGAAACGAATACGGCGTGCGCACCAAATCCGAGTGTTCTGGCAAGACCGCTTCATCGTTTGTACTGCTACGCATTTCTGCGTCTGCAAAATTGTCCGTATTCATGGTTTCATCCATTATTTCCACGTTTCCTTCTTCGACTAGTCGCCTGGCCAACTCTTCTTTTGTACCCGAGGTAGCTAGTTTTCTAGCGGCGCACCTCCTAACTAAACCCGGACGAGTTAAATCGTTTAGCAACACGAGGATCTGCGCTTCGTTGTCCATTATGCGAATTTAACGAGAATTCAGCAGTTATCGACAGTTCCTAACGCCTTCACCAACACACGCGCGTGCCCCACACACAGTATATACGTCTACCTCTTTCCACTAGTGACGCACACTTTCACACACACTCAACTCTTTCTCGTTGATTGCGTTCTCTAAACGCACGTTTTACACGCACTACGCGATGCTTTTCGTCTTTAATCGTCACACTAACACAAAAGTCACACTTCTGTTGTCCTTTGTGCAACTCGCGTCGTTTTTTGCGTATCGGCGTACCTCTTACACGCACTGTACTCAACTTTATCCTCTTTAACACACACAGGCAGACGACTTACACGCACTGCGCTTCTTTCCCTCTCTAACACACACGAGCGCACGTTGCACACGGGCTGCGTAATGCTTTGTACGTCTTAGCACATACAGGCGCACATCTTACACGCACTGTACTTAACTTCATCCTCTTTAACACACACAGGCGCACGTCTTACACGCGCTGCGTAATGCTTTGTACGTCTTAACACATACAGGCGCACGTCTTACACGCACTGTATACTTTTCTGTACGTCTTCACATACAGGCGCACATCTTCTACGCACTGTACACTTCTTTGCGCGTCTTCACATACAGGCGCACGTCTTTTACGCACTGTACATTTCACGCAACTCTTTTCTAATATCCCGGTTGAGCCCCCATGTAGGATAAAAGAGAAAAGAGTGCTTTATTCAATTCAAATTAACAAAATCGTCTTAGTTCTTCACGTGTGTTTCACTTCAATCTCCGTGTGCGACTGTCCGCATCCGCTGTCCGTTCACCGTTTCCCCGGTTAATCGAGTCACGCTGCTCTCATCCGAGCTGTCATCACGAACCACAGGGTGGTTCATTCGTCACCTATCCTACATGAAATATAATTATTACCTATTCAATCTATGTTTCCGCCTATTGTGAATAAACTTTACTGTAGGTGCGAGGGCTCTTTTTTAAATTGAGGTTAATGAAGGTAGTAAATATTTGTATGTATTTCATTATCCTGCTTTATCAATAGTTGGGAAAATAAATAAATAATCATTTTTAAAAGTAACCATTTTTTATGTGTAAGATTGTTGTTGGAAACTGTTGTAAGGTTTCCAACGGACTGTCAGCTGAGGCGATGTTTTGTATGTGCGCAAGCAGATAAAAAGGGAGAAAAATCGCGGAAACTGGTTCATTGCGGTCAAAAATACATACGAACGAAGATACGAAGGAAATAAAGGAAAAAACTAATGTTTTGGCACATCTTAAGTGCTAGCCTAAAGAGTTTACTTTGTTTTCTATTTTAGTTAGACCGGCAGTTTCTAACAATTGTTATAATTATAATACGTGAAGTTGTTACAGCTGTTAAAGCTGATTGCTGTTAAAAATGATAGCCTAATAGTAATAATATAATTTATTTATACTCATGAATTATCAATGAGTGCTATCTTTGCAATTACAGGCGGTCCCCGAGATACACGGTTAATGGGGACCGAAAACGGCCGCAAAATACCGCGTATCTCGAATTTCCGCGTAAGTCGAATCTCGTAATTTTCAGCCAAAATATCATTAATCTTCGTGTAATTTTGCAAGTAGGGGATGGTTTTAGCCACCAAATTAATTATTTGATATGTTTCTAATGAATTGAACAGTTTGAAACCTTTTTAAATGGTATTTTACATTCGATCAATACGGAAATTATTTGGTATTTCACAATGGATGTGTCAAATCAGTACAATTTGCTCAAAGAACTGTCAAATTTAGAAAACCGCGTATCTCCGAATCCGCGTATAAGAGGTACCGTGTATCTCGGGGACCGCCTGTACTGTTCTTTTTTATGTTTGTTCAAAAATTGTTGCTTTTCTAATTATCATGTAAAAAAACGATATTAAGACATGATAATCTATTAATTTGCTCATCCACGGCGATTAAAACAGGTGTTCAAAAATGGTGCTTGGGTTTGTGGTAAACAGGCGTTACGCGTAACGCTAGCGTAACGTAGAGGGCTGAGCCTTACTTTTACCTCAATTTGATTATCCACGACGATTAAACCAGGCGTTCAAAAATGCTGCTTGAGTTTGCGCTAGACAGACGTTACTCGTAACGCTAGCGTAATGTAGAGGGCTGAGCGTTACTTTTCCCAAATAATTCATTATGCGATCTATGAGGTCCCAGGGTGTTTGTCCTGGATAGTAACTGGGAAACATTTTAATGATAACGGAAGCTGGGGAACAATTACCAAATGTACAAACCAAAATGTAAGCATCGCTAGCGGAGCATCGCTAAGTCAGTATACCAAATGAAGTCAGTATCCCAAGAAAATATATAGCATTCAGTTAACAGCATAGATTTTGGAGGTGGAGTTAATTTCTTCATGTTCATAGCACCCTGATAGCAAATCTTGCAGAAAGTATTTGGTGGGTATGAGTTAAATCGAATTAAACAGTTTTGAAGAGTTAAACAATCGGTTTGATCTGATACCGGTAGGAACATTTTCATATCATTTGCATAAAACAATTTTTCGCAATCTGGTATAACGTAAATAACATCATTTATAAATTTTTAAATAGAATAGGGCCGAGAAACGTGGATCCCCGGACGTGTTGGTGAATGGTGCAGATAGAGAGAAGGAAATATTCACTGTAATATGCCTATCACTTCAATAACAGGAGAGCCAATGAACTAGCGCCCCATTTACTCCATAGCTTGATAGTTTTGAAATAAGCATTGAGTGATTTACGGATTCAAAGGCAACATTGACGCTGTTGGCTGTTATAATAAATTCATAAACTTTATGTAAACGGTGTAGTTTTTTTCATCCGATTTCCTTCTTTTGATGAGTTATCCCAAGTATACATGAACGATGCGCATGTATAAGTCAGATTAGAGCTGATGCAAAAAACGGTATGATCCACGCGGCGATTATTGCTTCAAAAGGATGAGAGGTTTGCTCTAAAAAAATATTTTTATTAGAAAATTTAGATAAAAAAACGCAAGAGAGAAAAATGATTCATTTTAACTAACGCTTCAATTGTTGCTTTTGCGAACGCTTCAAACGCATACGTATAAGATAAAAAATCACACTCACAAAACGCCATCTCATGTAAATGCACTGAATATACAGCAGTGTGAGTGCTTGTTATGCGAGTAAAATGTTATACGCACACCATTCGAAGCCATCATAGACATTTTTTCTCTCAAATAAAACATTTTAATGTTGCGAAAGACACAGCTCTTGAGTAATGTATTGTGGTCCTGAAAAGGACCGTTTTGAGACTCCATTTGGAGGTTTGTTAGAGCACGTTGAATTTAACCTCCAAAACCGTACAGAGTGCGGCCCTGACGCTTCAGAGCATACACCACATCCATAGCGGTGACGGTCTTACGCTTGGCGTGTTCAGTGTAAGTGACCGCATCACGAATCACATTCTCCAGAAATACTTTCAGGACGCCACGGGTTTCCTCGTAGATGAGGCCGGAGATACGTTTCACTCCTCCGCGCCGAGCCAAACGGCGGATGGCGGGCTTGGTAATGCCCTGGATGTTATCCCGCAGCACTTTTCGGTGACGCTTGGCTCCTCCTTTACCCAGACCTTTTCCTCCCTTTCCTCTTCCAGTCATGATGAGCACAGGATTGTACGTTCACGATGTTCCAACTTTAAATTGACGATCACGATTTTTTTTTTTTTTTTTTTTATAGGGACTTTGAGCCTTTCAGCTTCATTCGCCTCTTCGTAAACTACTTAAACCTAACAATCTTCTTACCCAGGGCATTTCCTCCCTGTGTAAACCTTAATCCGAGTTTGCTCGGTTACCTTAAAACTAAGCTTATAACTAAAAGGAAGATCAATTTATTAAATTATCAATTTAAGATCAATATTAATTTACGACACATATTATTCTGATAAACTAAATTTCTTCATAAAGGTTTGTCATACGGAGGAATTTGAGGAGTTTTCGCTGACATTTGGGGTCGGGTGATAGGATGATGTCTATGCTGGTATCAAGATGGCATAAGGCGCGTTCGGTGGTGTATCCATGGCAATCGGTGAGAATATGACGAACAGTAATGTTTACGCCACAAAAGCTGCATAACGGTGGACTGGACTTTTCTAGGAGATAGGAATGTGTAAGCCGGGTGTGTCCAATCCTGAGGCGTGATAGCACTCGTTGGTTCTGGCTGGAGTGTGTGTCTTTCCAGGCTGTTGTTGATGGTTTGATGGTTCGAAGAATAGAATTTTGTTTCCGGTGCCAGGTGAGGTTCCATTTTTCGTCAACTATTGTTTTGCTCCATATGTTGAAGTCTCTGCGGGATATGGTTGTGTTGTTTTCTGGAGGGCGAGAGCCGACGGAGTGGTTTGCAAGTTGGTCAGCTTTCTCGTTTCCGCTGATACCCGAGTGACCAGGTATCCAGCAGAATGTTATAATCGGGGAGTTATCAAGTTGATCTAATAGTTGGATGTGCGGATCTCGGATGTTACCGTGTTCTATGGCGGCTAGAACACTGGCACTGTCGGTGAAAATAATATTTGGTTTATTAAGGCAAATACCTTCTTGCGCGGCGACTATCATGGCTATTGCTTCAGCTGAGAATATAGAGGTTTGGTCTGGTAGTTTGATGGCACAACTGTTGTTGGAGGAGAAAATACCGAAACCGGCGGATTCATTAAGGACAGAGCCGTCGGTAAAGATATGATGGTGATTCTGGTATTTGCTTTGGATGAGACTGGTAAAATGATGGCCGGCGATATGGCTGCAATTTCCTGCACGTAGTTTATCTTTTAAAGACCAGTCTATTGTAGGCGGTTGACGATACCAAGGGCGTCCTCCGCGTCCGGTAAGCTTGCTGATATGGGGAAGCTGGTTGTTGGTAAGGGCAAGAAATTGTGCATTGACTCTGTTGATAAATGATTCGGCTTTGATGTCCTTCTCTAGGATGCGTCCTGCTGCTGCTGTTAATCTGTTGGTGATAATGTAATCAAAAGGAAGAAGTCCGCTCTCACAAAGTAGAGAGAGGATTGGACTGGTGCAGAAGGCTCCAGTTGAAAGGCGGATGGCTGTATGGTATATGGGAGCAATACGCTTCTCAAAGTTTTCTCGTTGGCGAGAGACAATCTCAATACCGTAGAGAATTTTGGGAAGCAGCCAGCTATTGAGGATCTGCAGAAGTGTTAGACGTGATGCACGATGTTGTCCAGCTCCTAACATCCTAAAGAGGTTCAGTCTGGTTTTTGCTTCTTTTCTTATCCGGTTGGAGTGGGGAATGAAAGTAAGTTTTGTGTCAAATGTAACACCTAATATTTTCGCTGAGTTTACATTTGGTATGATGTGGTTGTGAAGTTTGATTGGTAGTTTGCGATGAAAGCCCATTTTGCAGATATGGAGGATTTGAGATTTGGAATGGGATATTTCATGACCTGTCCACCGAGACCATTGCCTTATCTTGTCAACTCCTTTTTGGAGAAGCTGACGAGACGTGCTAACAGATCTCGATGAAGAGACCAGAATGATATCATCGGCATAGACAAAAGGTTTGATTTCATATGGAATGGAGCAAAACAGAGATTCTATACTGATAAGGAAAAGTGTACGAGAAAGGATGGCGCCCTGAGGGACACCGTTTTCTAGAGGATATGGATTAGAAACACTATTACCGATTAGGACTCTAAATGATCTGTCTGTAAAAAAATTGTCTATGAAATTAGTGAGCCGGCCACCAAAGCCCCAAAAAGCTAGTTGAGAAAGAATGGAATGGCGCCAAGTGCGATCAAAAGCTTTGGAAATATCTATGATGGCAAAGTCTATGTGATGATCCTGGTCTATTGATTTTTGAATAGTATCATCTAATTTGGCAAAATATGTTTCCGTGCCCAACCCGCTCCGAAAAGCGTGTTGGTCAGAGCTAAGCAGGTTTCTGTCTTCTAATTCTTGCGAGAGGCGGCGATTAACCATGCGTTCTAAAACTTTACCCATGCAGCTAAGGAGGGAGATTGGACGGTAGCTATCAACGTTGTTGTTAGGTTTGTTAGGTTTGGGTATGGGGATAGTTAAACTACTTTTCCAATCATTAGGAATATTACCAGAAGACCAAATACTATTGTAAATGTTAAGAAGGGTGGATTTAGATTCTACAGGGAGGTTTTGCAGTAAGGGATATCCTATGTTATCGGGACCAGCAGATCTACCTTTACATTTCCTTAATGCCCAATGGAGTTCAGTTAATGTGAAAAGACTATTGTATCTATGTTCAGTGGCATCAGGGAAAGAAATTGGAACAGATTCAGTGTTAAGTTTATGGGTTTGAAAATTACTCGGATAATTGTGTGTGGCAGAAACATCAGAAAAGTGGATGGCAAAGGCTTCAGGTACTTCAGCAGGGGCAATGATAGTGTCCTGGGTTTTGAGAACTATTGTGGAGCTTTGTTGATTTTTACCATTCAAACAACCGACTCGTCTCCACACTTCCTTGCTAGATAACTGAGGATTAATTTCATTAATGAAATTATCCCAGTAATTCTTTTTGGCAAGACGAACTGCTTCCTTGGCAAATCGATTGGCTGTACGAAATTCCTCAGCAAAAATTGGTGTGAAAAAATTATCCGGATTTTTGCTAGCTCGGCGGAATTTACGCAAAGCAGCTCTGCGAGCTTTAATAGCTGTAGCAACTGTTGCGTTCCACCATGGCTCACATCTTTTTCCAGGTTTTCCAGTTGTACGGGGAACACTCCGAGAAGCGGCGTATTCAATGCATGCAGTAAAGCGAGAGAGAGGGGGATTTTCATCAAGTGGAAGATTGAATATTATTTCTCTTTGATATGCTGCCCAATTGGCCTCCTCATATTTCCACCTGGGGCGGAGAAGAGGCCGCTGGGGATTTAAACTACTGTGGATTAAAAGTGGAAAATGATCACTACCATGAGTGTCATTAGAAACTGTAACTGTGAACTGCTGTGCCATAGAAGATGATACAGCGCAGTAGTCAAGTATGGAGCCTTTGCCGTTTATGGGAGAAATACGTGTAGCGGATTGGTTTGAAATTACTTCCAGACCAATTGTTTCAAAAACACAAGCAATGCTGTTCCCTCTGTTACATGAGGTCGAGCATCCCCAGGTGGTATGTTGGGCATTAAAATCCCCTAAAACAATTAAATTATTATTAATTTGCTGAAAGGTACTAGTGAGATCGGAAATTATTGTAAAAGGGTTGATTGAATGAGAAAGATATAAACATACTATGGAGCATTGTACGGGAGAAGAAATTTCTACAACTACTGCGGGAAGATTAGTGGATATAGCTATTCTATTTGATGGAATGTGTTTTAAAATGCCTACAGCTACACTATGATGAGGTATGGTTGGGTGTATGTTAGTGTACCAATTGTATCTATTAAGAGGAGAGCTAAGGAGAGAGGGAACTGTCATTACTTCTTGAAGGGTGATTATTGTTGGATCGTGTCTATTGATTAGTAGTTTTAGTTCTTCTATATTTTGGTTCATGCTTCTGATATTCCAGGATAATGCAAATATGGATGAATAGTTATTAGATTGATATGATGAATTGAATTATGTAGTAAAGGAAAAATGAATGAAAGTTAATGCTTATAATCAGAAGGATATTGTTAATATTGAAATTATAAATTAATCTACAGATTTCGTGTTAGATCTAAGAGTTTTTTTAGAGGCGACAGAGGGAGAAGGATTGGATGTGGGAGGGTTGGGGGATTGGGATGAGGGAGAGATGGGGATGATTTTTCGGGGTTGGGATTCCTCTTCCGAGGAGGGGGTGTTCTTTTGGTGGGAACGTTTCCGTTTGTTAGTGGTGTTATTTTGTTCGTCTACGTCATTTTGTTTTACATGTTTTACTTTTTCTACTTTTTTGTCTTCATTATCTTCTTCAGTTTCTTCTTCAGTGCTTTCTTCCGTGCTTTCTTCCGAGCTAAAATCGTCTAATTCTTCTTCACTTTCATCCTCTTCAATTTCCATTTGAGATTCTATTTTCTTTTTTTCTAAACTCTTTTCAAAATTCTTGCACATTCTTTTCATAGTTTTATCCTGATCTTCGATTTTTGTTGTTAGATTAGTTACTGTTTGTGTAAGCAAAATTATCATTTTTTCTAGAGATTCATTCTTTTTCTTGAGTTCTTCAATTTGGGTGTCTTTTTCATCTACTGTGTGTGTCTGTTGTGCGTATGTGATGCGGTTTTGAATGGGACTAGAATTTGTGGAATGGGTAGCATTAAGCAGAACTTTACGTGCCTCACCGTAAGAACAGTTGTTGTCGATCTTGTACTTGATGACCTGTTCTTCTTGAATGTAGCGGGGACAGGTACGAGACGTGGTGCTGTGGTTGTCCTTGCAGTTTATGCACACGGGATCTACGGTGCACTCTCCATGCGCAGGGGTACCACAGTTAGTGCAGGTAGGCGACAGTTTACAGTGAATCTGTGTATGTCCAAACTGTCCACACTTAAAACACTGCATTGGTTTCGGGTAATAGGCTCTTGTTTTTACTTGTAAAGCACCAAGGCGAATAAACTCCGGAATGGAGGTAGCATTGATTCGAAGCAGAAAAATGTTTGTTGGCACAATTTCACCATTCACTTTACGCGTAAAACGCCGAACATTCATTACTTTTTGGTCACTCAAGTTCTCCAGAATATCTTCATCACTTAATCCTTTTAGATCCGGGGCAAAAATTACACACTGAACACTATTGAGGGTCACATGAGGAGCAACTTTCACAAGGGATCCATCGATTAACTTTGTAATTTTTTGTAGCTTCTCGAAGTGGCTTTGGTTCCTAGTTTTCAGCAAAAGCTTCTTTCCACTGTCGATTTTACGGCCAAACTCACTAAGATCACTGCCAACGGCGTCCTTGATGGTTTTACCTACGATGAATGGGTTTACGGGCAAGACAGAGTCATTTGCCATTTTAAGCACCAAATACTTTAGTTCACCATTCTCATTGTCTTTGTCCATCCACGGGGGCATAGGTCTCACTCTACGAGTGGTCCCGGGAGGGGGAAAATTCCCCCCTAAGGGGGGAGGGTCTGACATGTTGTCGGCCCAATGTAAAAATTTATCTTTTAAAACAACTGTTTATTTCAATTTCAAATCACTGTTTAAATCACAGAATCACCACACCAACAAACACTTCACTGTGATACAGATATTATCCCTAACCACGTAAAACCAGTCCTGAAAAGGACTGCATTGAACGGCTAAAAGTAACACTTCACAGCAAGGTCGCACACAAAACAAAGAGGAAAAATACCGGGTAACAAATCACAGACTACAGAGCAGGAGGTATAAGAAATACGTCCGCACACTTCAGCTGTCACAAGTCGAATGGTCTTTACGGAATGGACGATCACGAATGACTGGACGATCACGAATGTGACGATCACGAATGAGCGTTTTCGAGCTCAACGTCCCTATTTATACTTTTTCATCCACGCATTCCCTCTTGCTCTTAAGATGAGAGAAAACAAGGGTTGGCAAGCGCATAAAAAGAGCTCTTGTTCGAGCAGTTTCCTCATTTAACGTTCAACTTTTGTCAAATAAACAAGTTCGCTCCGTGCTCAACGAAACCTACGCTCCCGAAGTGAAATGGCTCGTACCAAGCAAACCGCTCGTAAATCGACTGGAGGTAAGGCTCCTCGCAAGCAGCTGGCCACCAAGGCTGCTCGTAAAAGTGCCCCGGCCACCGGAGGAGTGAAGAAGCCGCATCGTTACCGTCCGGGAACGGTGGCCCTCCGAGAAATCCGTCGCTACCAGAAGTCGACCGAGCTGCTCATCCGCAAGCTGCCCTTCCAGCGCTTGGTGCGTGAGATCGCCCAGGACTTCAAGACTGATCTCCGCTTCCAGAGCTCAGCCGTCATGGCGCTGCAGGAAGCCAGCGAGGCGTATCTGGTTGGTCTGTTCGAAGACACGAATCTGTGCGCCATCCACGCCAAGCGCGTCACCATCATGCCCAAGGACATCCAGCTGGCCCGTCGCATCCGCGGAGAGCGTGCCTAAATCGTCCATGCATCCGGAAGCGGTCCCTGTCTAAACGGGGCATTTCCTTCTCAAAACGGTCCTTTTCAGGACCACCAATACTGTTGAACATTCCAAGAATTTTCTTTCGATTGCTATTATGAAATTGTACATACGAATGCAAGCCTTGACGTATGTCGTTTTGTTATAACGAGGAAAGTGTGAAAAGGGGGAAAATTTGTTTTAAATAATCAATGTTATGGGAGGTATTTTAACTTTTTCTTGTCAAAGTTTCGCTTTTTAATAGGGCATCTGAGGATTTTGACTATATTGATCAATACTTTATTACCATCTATATAACCTATGACTATTATACCAACATCGCTGCTTACAACAAACTACGAACGAATAGTATGACTATATATTTTACAACAAATGTTCGACACAAACAGCTTAACTGATGCTTATACACACTTTAATTCAAACGCTTAAGACGACCCTTCAATCCTTATAAGCAAGTTTAAAATCGAACAAATCTATTACAAAATTTGACTCACGACACATAAGCTGCTATTGGTTGCTTTGTCGATAAATTATCCTCGTATGCGCGAGGAAAATTTAATTTAAAAAAATGATTGTCATACAACGAGCGAAACGACTTCTATTCATAATTCATGATACACGAAACTCCATTTACAATTTCACCTCGCAAAACGCTTCCAACCAGTGCGGACTTCTTTTTAATGTTTTTGTAAACGTGCTAAGGTTCTTTTTAACATTAATATTTACAATGAACAACCCAGAACTTTAATGTCAATCACAGCATCATTGTTTCCAATACAAAGTTCGCAAACAAACTTAGGATATGGCTGCGTTTACCTGCACTAATGCCATTTAGTACAGGCAAACGCAACAAACTGAACAATTACGTTGACGAAGACGGACACCCTGAAATTAAAGCGCTAATTCGCTGGTGCAGATGAAACGAAGGATAATTCTTTGTTTGAATGCGGTTTGTGGTCCTGAAAAGGACCGATTTGAGAGAACGAAGCCAATCATTTCAGTGGCTTACTTCGAGCTGGTGTACTTTGTGACAGCCTTCGTTCCTTCGGAGACGGCGTGCTTGGCAAGCTCACCAGGCAGCAGCAGACGAACAGCGGTTTGGATTTCGCGGGACGTGATCGTCGAACGCTTGTTGTAGTGCGCCAAGCGGGATGCCTCAGCAGCAATGCGTTCGAAGATATCGTTGACGAAGCTGTTCATGATGCTCATGGCCTTCGAAGAGATGCCAGTATCCGGGTGGACTTGCTTCAACACTTTGTAGATGTAAATAGCGTAGCTTTCCTTGCGGGTCTTGCGCTTCTTTTTCTTGTCGGACTTGGAAATATTTTTCTGGGCCTTGCCAGACTTCTTCGCAGCTTTTCCACTGGTTTTGGGTGCCATTTCGACGGAAAAATTCACTCAACACTGGGACACGATGTGTATGATTCAACGGGTGATTGCGTTCTATGTTGTTGTTAGTATGGTTTAGAGAGGCTTTTGCTCCTGCGGAGTTCTTTCGCCTCTTTGTGTATAAAATAGGACTATTAGATTGTTATAGTTGATGGAATAAATGTGATAGTTTTAGAAATTTTAGTAGATTTTCCTGTTTCTGTGGATGAGGTGAAAGTATTGAGTCTATGTTGGCGTCAAGATGGCAAGTATTACGAAGTTGTGTGTATCCGTGGCATTCTGTTAAGAGGTGGAATATTGTTATAGTGGTACCGCAGAATTGGCAGAGAGGAGGACTGGATCGTTCGATGAGATGGCTGTGGGTCAGTCTAGTGTGGCCTATTCTTACTCGAGTAAGGATCTTTTGGTCTCGATGTTTTATTACTGATGGCCATGGTGTAGTTGTTAATTTCACTAGCCGAAGGAAGTTGTTTTTGGTTTTAAACCATTCCTTTTCCCACGCCTCTCTTATTTTTCCATTTATATAGATAATTGCGTCTCTTTTAGGCAACGAAGTGTTGTAGGTTGATGTTTTTCTTCGGCCTTTGTTGGCGAGGCGGTCGGCGATCTCGTTGCCTTTGATACCAGTGTGACCAGGTATCCAACAGATGGTGAGTTGTTGATCCTGGTTTATGTGTGGGCTAGTGACCTGGTAGAGCTTTTGGATGTTTGGGTCCTTACATGTTCCATGCTCTAGTGCCGAGAGGACACTCGCACTGTCCGTAAAGATGACGTTTTCCAGGTCAGAGCGCAGGGTATCTTCAACTGCCTGGATTAATGCCAACGTTTCTGCCGTAAAGATGGAAGAGTGATCCGGCAGTTTGGACGCTACTTTATCAATGGGTGAGTAAATCCCGAATCCTGCTGCTGCTTCATCGACGGATCCATCGGTGTAGATGTGATTGTGCTTAATGTATTTGTTTTTGATGTATTCTATGAAATGTTTTTGTGCTATTGTACTATTGCAGCCTGCTTTAAGGATGTTTTTAAAATGCCAGTCTATGTTAGGGGGTTCATGGTACCACGGCCGAGTGCCAAGATGTAACAGTGTTGTGATATCCGGGATATTGCAGTTTGTTATAGCGAAAAGTTCGGAGTTGGCTCTATTGAGGAATGATGGTGCTTGGATATTCTTTTCTTTAATTCTTGTTGCTGTTGCGGCTAATTTAGTTATTATTATATGGCTAAGTGGAAGAAGTCCGCTCTCACTTAGCATAGAGACGATGGGGCTGGTTCGGAAGGCGCCTATGGCATATCTTAGAACGGCATGGTAGATGGGGCTTATTGCTTTTTCAAACTGTTCCTTTTTAATCGATACTATTGCTATACCGTACAGTAGTTTTGGAAGTAACCAGTGATTAATAATGAAGATAAGTGTATCTTTTGAAGCTTTGTGGGTTCCTGTGCTGAGCATTTTGAAAAGGTTGATATTCTTGGTAGCTGTAGTTTTTAACTGTTTAATGTGGGCTTGGAATGTGAGTTTTTGGTCTATTGTGATCCCGAGTATCTTTACTTTTTTGCAGTCTGGAATTTGTGATTGATTAAGGCAAAGCGGTACAGTTGGGTGCGGTTTGGTGCAGATGTGTAGTATATTGCTTTTTTCAGCAGCGATGTCATAACCAATACGTTTTGACCATTCCCATAAGATGTTCAGTCCCTGTTGCAGATTGTATCGCGCTACTCCATTATCTGCATTGCTCGAGATCAGAACGATATCATCAGCGTACACCAGTGGAGTGATGGATGGTGGTAGTGAGCGGAGAAGACTTTCGATGCTAATCAGAAATAATGTTGGAGAAAGGATGGCTCCTTGAGGAACTCCGTTTTCGAGTGTTTTAGTGCTGGATTTGTTCGTTCCAATCAGAACCTCGAAGGTACGGTGTCGTTCCACCAGTGAACACTTCGTTTGCCTGGTTTGCCTTTTGATTTTGGGATTGATTTCGCTGCTGCATCGTTTATGATCTTGATGATGTTTTCTTCTCTTGCTGTTTGCTTTCTAGAAAAATTCCGAGCTCTCCGATCGCTTATAACGGGCTGTGAGAGAGAATACGTATCGTGCAGCTCGAAAAATTCCAAACGAGTATCGGGCAGCACGAATAAGCTGCTATATAAGCATCGGTCGGGTCAAAATTGTTCTATTATAAAAAGACCCCTATTATAAAAAGACCCTGTATTATAAAAAGATCAGCGGTTCACCCGGACGGACGTGTTTTTGTTCAATTCCAGTGTCTACGCCAACGATCTCGGGAGAGAACGTTGGTAAGTAGTGAATATACCGTTACTTTTTGTGTGTGATCTCGGGAGAGATAAACCACAGTGCCAGCTGCGCGCGTTGATATTGTTTCCGTGAGAGTGATACATTCACACGCACACACGACACAGTTTGGAACGTGTGACAAGCACAGCGCATTGGCGCCAAAAACGTCGCTCGCAGCGTAAGCAGTGAAGCCGGTGTTTTCGTGCCATTTTACCCCGCTACTCGGGAGAGTAACGAGAAAAATTATCTTATTTATCTTGAAATTAAAACTCTTTTATTTTACTATTCCGAAATTGTAAATATTAGTCTTAAGATTAATTGAACTTTTGCTTTTAAGGAAAATTTATTTACTTTATTTCATATATTTCTTTATAACCTTATATACACTATATACATTGCATTGAACTAAATAAAACTAACCAACCCGGCAAAATGCCGGGACCCTCGCATCCTGTACGGGATGCACTTCCGCCCGAGCCTCCCCAGAGAGCTCGATCACTACCACCATGGATGGATCGTAATAACGAGTTTGGGGACATGAAGTTCCTCGTTCTCGAGCCGTTGAAAGGCTTTAAGCTCCCGCAAAACCCATGGATAATTTCAAAGAGCATTACCAACGTGGTTGGAGAGCTTACCGAAAGCAGCCACTCGATGGAATTCGGGCAGAAATATCTGATCAAAACCCGAAACGTTGCGCAGTACACAAAAATGCAAAGCATCACGCAACTCATCGATGGTACAAAAGTATCCATCACCCCACACGCTACGCTGAACACAGTCCAGTGCGTAATATTCGCCCCGGAGCTGAAAGGACTAAAGGACGAAGAAATTTTGCTCAACATGGAAAGTCAAAACGTCAAGCAAGTCCGACGATTCACCCGAAAGGTGAATGACGAAATACAACCATCGAACTCTTTCCTGATACGCGTAGAAGCTGGAAAAATACCGGAATCCCTTCGCATAGGGCTGTTGCAGGTGCGAACGAAACCATACTACCCAAAACCAATGCTGTGCTACAAATGCGGTAGCTATGGGCACACAAAAATGCGCTGCTCAAAGGGACAGGTGTGTGGAAACTGCGGAACCGCAGCACACGGTGAATGTTCGACCCATCCCGCTTGCGTGAACTGCAAAGGCGAACACAGCGCATTTTCTCGCGAATGCCCTGCGTTCCAATTTGAAGAACAAGTCATCAAAATAAAAGTCGACCACAACTGCACCTACAAGGAAGCTCGGCAAATGGCCCTCCAACAACATCAGCGAACAAGTGCTGTACAGCAGCGAATCACATTTGCGCAACAAACTACCACGGTGGATGATAAAGACATGAAAATCAAGCGGCTCGAAGAAGAACAAAATGAACTGAAGAAAACGATCGTAGATCAGATGAAAAAGATGGATACCCAGAGCAAGCTCATCGAAGCTCTTCTGAAGAAACTGAAAGAACCAAATGGAAATTCTTGGAATGGAAATGGAAATGGAAAAGAAAAATAAGAATAACCCAACGAACGAAGCCACTACACAAATCGAAGAAAACCAAAGCTCGACCCAATCCAACAATGTCTGCGAGAGCAACAACAATGCTGAAGCAACGGAAAGCCTCGAAACCGACAACGAAACAAATGACCAGGAATCAATGTCTACATCCGACACAGAATCAGAAAATTCGGCCACATCAGTCATCTCAGCACAATCCCGCAAACGAAACCACAACCTGGAAAACGTCTCATCGGAAGAAGAAGAACTAAGAAATGCAGTAAAAAACATGGCATCCAACGAAATCACAGTCATCTCGCCCATCGCTTCTCCCACTCTTCCCTCCGAACAACGATCGCCAACTGCCAAACCATCGAAGAAAAAACATCGCCACTGAATTTATTCTCCTTTCCTCTTACCACAATAGTCTACTAACCTAAATCATTATCATGCTCTCCACAACCAATAATACTAATGACATAAACAAACCATTTCTATTAAACTGGAACATAAGAGGAATGAACACTAACCTCTACGAACTTCAACTTCTAATTAACGAATACAAACCTGCCGTCATAACACTTCAAGAAGTTTGCGATCCACCAAATACCAACCACTCTCCACTTAATCACTACAATTGGTCCTACAAGCTCTCTCCAACTAACCTACATCACAGTGTTGCAATAGGTGTACATAAATCTATTCCCTTCAAATTAATAAAAACTAACACCAATCTTTCCGCAATAGCAGTAAATATTAAGTCTCCCATAGACATGACCATCGTTTCACTCTACCTACCCCCTAGACCTAACTTCAACGAATCCGAGCTTAACTCATTTCTTAACCTTTTTTCACATCCCTTGCTAATAGCAGGAAACCTTAATGCAGAAGATAAGAATCTTAGAATCTCCCAAACTAACAGAAAATTTAATAAACTAAATAACATTTTTACTAACCATAATCTTTCTTTCATTTCCAACCCCAACCCTACCCGACTATGTATCTCTTCAGGTACAGAATCCTTCCTTGACTACATCATCTCATCCTCCTCCCTCCTCAACGAACTTAAACTTTACGTGTTGGCGGACACACATGGCAGTGATCACTATCCGATCATTGTCAAAAGCAAATCATCTCTTCCGGAAAATAAACAACGACCAAAATGGAAATACGAGAATGCCGATTGGACATCATACCAAATAAACATAATAAAACATCTACATTCAGATCCTCAGGCAAGAGAAGAAAACATCATCAAGATCATAAACGATGCAGCAGCTAAATCAATCCCAAAATCAAAGGGCAAACCAGGCAAACGAAGTGTTCACTGGTGGAACGACACTGTCGCAAAAGCCATAAAAAGGAGACGCAAGGCGCTCCGAAAACTACAAAATGCCAAGAAAAACCAAGACCACACCCATATCCCTACCCTCTCCGAGGAATTTCAAATTTCTCATCGCATTGCACGAGAAGAAATAAAGAAGGCAAAACAAGAATCATGGAACCGATTCAAAGACAACATAAGTCCCGAAATGTCTGGAAAAGACATGTGGAAAAATGTGAAATGCCTAACAGAACGCAAGCAAGATACCGCTCATATCATCATCAAAACCGATGACGACACAATAGTGCCAGTTGAATCAACACCAGAGGTACTTGCCACTCATTTTGCCACCATATCCGCCACAAATAGTTATTCGCCAGAATTTAAGACCATCAAAGCAAAAACTGAATCCATACAATTACAATTCAATAGCAGACCCAACATACATTACAATAGATCCTTTTCTATAGCCGAACTGAGTTGGGCTCTTGCCAAGTGCAAAGGCAACTCAGCAGGACCAGACGACATTGGCTATCCACTGTTGAAAAACCTTCCTTCTGAAGGAAAAAACCTGCTCTTAAAGCTTTACAACCACATATGGCAGAGTGGCAAAATTCCTCCTCACTGGAAGAAAAGTCTAACAATACCCATCTTAAAGCCCGATAAACCTAAACACAGCCCAAATAGCTACAGACCAATAAGCTTACTAAACTGCATCGGAAAAGTGTTGGAAAGAATGGTTAACCGGCGTCTTACCCAAGAACTGGAAGGCAGGAAACTCCTCAGCATTAATCAACACGCATTTAGATGCGGATTAGGCACGGAAACTTACTTAGGACAACTGCAACTGCAAAGCAACTTGTGCAACTCGAAGAACTGCTGGCCAAAGTAAAATCTGATAAACATCATGCCGACTGTGCTATCATCGACTTGGCTAAAGCTTTCGATCGAACATGGAAATACGCAATCATGCGCCAGCTAGCCAGATGGCATTTCGGAGGTAACATGATCACATTCCTCGATGATTTCCTCTCAGACCGTACCTTCGAGGTTCTGATTGGAACGAACAAATCCAGCACTAAAACACTCGAAAACGGAGTTCCTCAAGGAGCCATCCTTTCTCCAACATTATTTCTGATTAGCATCGAAAGTCTTCTCCGCTCACTACCACCATCCATCACTCCACTGGTGTACGCTGATGATATCGTTCTGATCTCGAGCAATGCAGATAATGGAGTAGCGCGATACAATCTGCAACAGGGACTGAACATCTTATGGGAATGGTCAAAACGTATTGGTTATGACATCGCTGCTGAAAAAAGCAATATACTACACATCTGCACCAAACCGCACCCAACTGTACCGCTTTGCCTTAATCAATCACAAATTCCAGACTGCAAAAAAGTAAAGATACTCGGGATCACAATAGACCAAAAACTCACATTCCAAGCCCACATTAAACAGTTAAAAACTACAGCTACCAAGAATATCAACCTTTTCAAAATGCTCAGCACAGGAACCCACAAAGCTTCAAAAGATACACTTATCTTCATTATTAATCACTGGTTACTTCCAAAACTACTGTACGGTATAGCAATAGTATCGATTAAAAAGGAACAGTTTGAAAAAGCAATAAGCCCCATCTACCATGCCGTTCTAAGATATGCCATAGGCGCCTTCCGAACCAGCCCCATCGTCTCTATGCTAAGTGAGAGCGGACTTCTTCCACTTAGCCATATAATAATAACTAAATTAGCCGCAACAGCAACAAGAATTAAAGAAAAGAATATCCAAGCACCATCATTCCTCAATAGAGCCAACTCCGAACTTTTCGCTATAACAAACTGCAATATCCCGGATATCACAACACTGTTACATCTTGGCACTCGGCCGTGGTACCATGAACCCCCTAACATAGACTGGCATTTTAAAAACATCCTTAAAGCAGGCTGCAATAGTACAATAGCACAAAAACATTTCATAGAATACATCAACAACAAATACATTAAGCACAATCACATCTACACCGATGGATCAGTCGATGAAGCAGCAGCAGGATTCGGGATTTACTCACCCATTGATAAAGTAGCGTCCAAACTGCCGGATCACTCTTCCATCTTTACGGCAGAAACGTTGGCATTAATCCAGGCAGTTGAAGATACCCTGCGCTCTGACCTGGAAAACGTCATCTTTACCGACAGTGCGAGTGTCCTCTCGGCACTAGAGCATGGAACATGTAAGGACCCAAACATCCAAAAGCTCTACCAGGTCACTAGCCCACACATAAACCAGGATCAACAACTCACCATCTGTTGGATACCTGGTCACACTGGTATCAAAGGCAACGAGATCGCCGACCGCCTCGCCAACAAAGGCCGAAGAAAAACATCAACCTACAACACTTCGTTGCCTAAAAGAGACGCAATTATCTATATAAATGGAAAAATAAGAGAGGCGTGGGAAAAGGAATGGATTAAAACCAAAAACAACTTCCTTCGGCTAGTGAAATTAACAACTACACCATGGCCATCAGTAATAAAACATCGAGACCAAAAGATCCTTACTCGAGTAAGAATAGGCCACACTAGACTGACCCACAGCCATCTCATCGAACGATCCAGTCCTCCTCTCTGCCAATTCTGCGGTACCACTATAACAATATTCCACCTCTTAACAGAATGCCACGGATACACACAACTTCGTAATACTTGCCATCTTGACGCCAACATAGACTCAATACTTTCACCTCATCCACAGAAACAGGAAAATCTACTAAAATTTCTAAAACTATCACATTTATTCCATCAACTATAACAATCCAATAGTCCTATTATATAAACAAAGAGGCGAAAGAACTCCGCAGGAGCCAAAGCCTCTCTAAACCATACTAACAACAACAACAACATTCCGTAAAGACCCTTCTCAAAGAGAACATCGTGTTGTTCGTGATCCCTTACAAACGTACCCCAATCAAATCTAACCATGTCTGGCCGTGGAAAGGGAGGAAAGGTAAAGGGAAAGGCAAAGTCCCGTTCCAACCGTGCCGGTCTTCAGTTCCCCGTTGGCCGTATTCATCGTCTCCTGCGCAAGGGTAACTATGCCGAGCGCGTCGGTGCCGGAGCACCCGTGTATCTGGCAGCCGTCATGGAATACTTGGCCGCTGAAGTGCTTGAGTTGGCCGGAAACGCTGCCCGTGACAACAAGAAGACGCGCATCATCCCGCGTCATCTGCAGCTGGCCATCCGCAACGACGAGGAGTTGAACAAGCTGCTGTCCGGAGTAACCATCGCTCAGGGTGGTGTGCTGCCCAACATTCAGGCCGTGCTGCTGCCCAAGAAGACCGAAAAGAAGGCTTAAACGGTGTGACAAAGCTTCCTTCATCTCAAACCCAAAACCGTCCTTTTCAGGGCGACAAATTACTTTGCCAAAGACATTTTATTCGATTTATGCTGTTATGGGAGAACCAGAAGGAAAAAAAATCCAGATATATCAAGAACCGTGCTTGAAACTGTGTACAAAATGTAAATGAAAAAATGTGCCGTCCTTTGGCACAAAAAGCATCCCATAATATTTTCAATTCTGTAACCTCTCACTACGAATTCTACAAAATGCAGCATATCATAAGCGATGCATAAGATTTTCCAGGTAGGTTGGATTTACCATATAAATGCAAGCAGTGATACCTGCGTGTTGACCTTTTTCTGAAAACAGTAAAGGACACTTTTACCTGATTTATCGTTAACCACGGGAAAATGTTGAAAGGGTCGATTGTCGAAAAATGTTGTGCGTTTAGGTAGCCTTAGGTTCTCACAAAAGTTTGGCTTTCAATATATCGGGAAACGTTGACAATGGCTTTAAAAAAGTTGGACCAAAAATTAGGAAGGTTCAAATAAACAACCATACTTATTAATGTTTCCCTTCACCCTTCATCTTAATCACCAGTTACCCAGATTTGTGAAGCATTTTAAAGTGTTTCGTTGTTTGAAACAATAAAATGATTTGCAATGTAGGAATGCCTATAAAATACAAAGTATTGAAATGTCCTAACGCATATGCAACTCCACATTCAATAACGCCGTCTAGTGGTGATCAAAGTCCCTGCAACCAGTAGTAACGCCATCTAAATAATTGGTTAAAGTAAGGCTCAGTGATCTACGTTCATATGAGAAGCGTTACATGCCTTTTAAAATTCCCAAGCAGTATTTTTGAAAAGTTCATAAACACCCCAAAAGCTTTCAATTTTAGTAACATTTCCTATGATTAGAAAGTATAAAATACTAAAAATATTAATAAATTAATAATGTATATGAATGTAGGATAAAAGAGAAAAGAGTGCTTTATTCAATTCAAATTAACAAAATCGTCTTAGTTCTTCACGTGTGTTTCACTTCAATCTCCGTGTGCGACTGTCCGCATCCGCTGTCCGTTCACCGTTTCCCCGGTTAATCGAGTCACGCTGCTCTCATCCGAGCTGTCATCACGAACCACAGGGTGGTTCATTCGTCACCCATCCTACACGGCCCTTCCTGATGTTACATCCGGCCCGGATGTACCCATGGTTTCACGGCTGAGCAAGCCGTAGTCGTCTGCGATGGTCCTTCAGCATCGTCATCCAGTTTCCGTACACTCAAACGGTCATGCTCCAGAATCTCCTTCACGACCTACGGACCGTAAAACCGCTGCCGATACTTTCTCCCCGGTCCAAACTGCGTCACGGGAAGTGCCACCAGATCACCTTTCTCGTACTTACGCGCCGGTCGCTTCCGTAGATTGTAGCTTCGTCGATTTTCGTCCTGGATGGCTTGGATTCCATCTCTAGCCATTTTGTGTAGCTCGTCTCTGTCGTCTTGGAACGACTGTTGCAACTCTGCTTCAACCATGGCGCGCAACGTGTTACCGTCAGCATCTTTCATCTTGACTCCAACTAGCAATTCAAACGGACTGGTTCGGATTGCCCTCTGCCAGCTGCTGTTGATCGCCTTCTGCACCGCATTCACGTGTCGGTACCACTCTTCCGGTTTATCGATAGATAGCTTAGTCAAAACCGGAATAATGGTGCGATGTACTCGTTCCACTTGCCCGTTGCCTCTTGGAACACCTGTTACAATCGTGTGTAGTTCGATGTCACGCTCTTCACAATAACTCGCGAACATTGACGATGTAAAAGCTGCTCCTTTGTCACTAATTATTCGTCGGGGATCGCCAAAAACACTTGCGATGACTTGTAACTTCTTCACTACTTCGTCACCCGCCGTTGATTTGGTAGGAAATAGCCACGTAAACTTACTGAACGCGTCGATCACCGTCAGGATGTAATTGTAAGATTTCTTCGTCGACGGTATAGGGCCGAGATGATCGATATGAAACGTATCGAGAGGTACCTCGCCCTTTGGAATAGGGTTTAATAATCCCTTCGCTTTACCCCTCTTTTTGTCACCTAGAATACACTTCACACAAGAACAAATACACCTCTCTATCTTCTCGTCAACACTTGGAATGTAATAGTCACTCGCTAAACGTTCCTTGGTTTTTCTGATTCCGAAATGTCCTTGATCGTGAGCATTCTTAATAACTTCTGCTTCCATCGAGATTGGCACGCACAATCTGGATGAAAAGACATCACCCTTATACAACACACCATCTTTTGCAAAATAGTCGTCGATTTCTTCACCACTGCACAACTTTGAAAGAATCTCTGCCAATTTTGGATCACGCTGCTGCTCTTTCCTCATACGCTCACAAATCGCTGTAGACACTGACATTACACTGGCACGAGATAGAGCATCCACATGCTTCATTCTTTCGGCACTGCGATGTTCGACTTCAAATTCTAACTCTGCTAAGACCACCATCCAACGACTAACCCTTGCGTTCGGTATCTTCTTAGCCATGGATTGCTTGAAGGCAAAGCAATCGGTTACCACTTTAAACTTTTGTCCCAGTAAATAGCACCGGAATTTCTTTAAAGATTCTACCACCGCTAATGTTTCTAGCTCAAAAGAGTGATAGTTCTGTTCAGCTTGGTTGGTTAGTCTGCTGTAGTAATAACAAGGATGATACATCCCGTCATCTACCGCACGTTGCATGAGCACTCCAGCCAATGCCTCCTTACTTGCATCTGTATGGATTTCAGTGTCTGCACCACTTTGGTAAATACGCAATACCGGATAATTCACTAACACTGATTTTATCTCTTCGAACGCAGCAATTTCCCGTATACCAAAATCAAACTGATTTTCCTTTTTTAACGTCATCGTTAAAGGACGAGCTATCTTCGCAAATCCCGGTATGAACTTACGAAAATAACTTGCAAGACCTATGAATCGCTGCAACTGCTTTGTGGTTTTAGGTTGGGGATACCGCTTCACTTTTTCAATCTGCTGCTCTGCTGGTTCGATTCGACCGTCATACACAACATACCCCAGATATTCCACGCGCCTTTGCAAAAACACACACTTCTTCCAATTGAATCTTAAACCTGCTTTCTCGGCCATCTCAAACACACGCTTCAAAGATGCAATACCATCTTGCTCACTCTTAGCTGGGATTATAATGTCATCCACAAACGTTATGATAACTCCTTCGTTTATGAGCTCTCGTAATGTAGAATTAATAAATCTGCAAAATGCATTTCCACTGGTGCGCATTTCCACTCCACTTCGTGAGTAACAAAAGCTGTAAACTTCCGACTATCTTCGTCTATTGTAACGGGAAAATAAGAATTTTCAAGATCCAACGTTGTGAAAACTCGAGATTCCGCCAATTGCTCTATTTGATCTTCTATGTTAGGGATTGGATATTTATCCCTAATCATCTTCTTGTTCAGCTCCCTGTAATCGATGCAAACTCTGTACGTACCATTCTTTTTAGGAACCACAACCACAGCACTTGCGTATGGACTGTACGATGATCTTACGACACCTTTGTCTAGCCATTCCTGTACCTGATCTTTAACCACACGCCTTTCTAATGGAGCAAGCCTACGAGGATTTTCACGAACTACACTTTCATCTTGTAACTTGATTACTAAGGTCTCGACCGATTGTGGGTTTTCGTTGGGATTATAACACTTTATCATGCACTCTATTTGTTCGCGATATTCTGAAGGAACCGTTAACTCTCCCACATCCGCGGCTTTTATATTGTAAATCCATCGTTCGTCGTTTTCTACCAATCCAACTTCCTCCACTTTCAAACCATCGTTCGTTATCGTATACTTCGTCGTTTGCATAAAGTCCATACCTAACAACACTTTTGAGTTCATAGAATTCACTGACACTATAAAAACATCGACCGATCGCTTCAATTCGTCAATTTCCATACTTATCTTTGTTTTGCCGTGTGGTGTGTTGCAATTTCCACCGAAACCACGGAGTCGAAAACCTGTTTTAACTGGCACCATTTCACTAAACGGCAACTCATCGAAAAAATCTTTCCGTAATAACGAAACTTCACTGCCAGGATCGACAAAAGCCACACAATCCATATTGTTCACTTTGATGCGCTTTGTGATCAGTCTATTTCGTTTTAATTCGGACACATCGTTCTGTTCCGCTGTTTTCACTGTAAGAACATTCGTGGTGTCACCATTGTTTTGCCTTGGCATGTTCGACGAATGTCGCGCTTTGTTCGGACATTCCTTCGCGCGGTGTCCGTATTCATTGCAAACAAAACACTTGGGTCCACGTTGTTTGTTTGCGCATGTACGTGTTTCATGTCCGAGATCACCACAATTGTAGCAACGTCGTTTTGAGTTTTCTTCTACTTTTTCCACCACGCGTCGCACTTGTTCTTTCTTCTTTTCTGTTGGCTCATCTTTCTTTTGCGCACGTTCCCAGAACAGTAGCTTCGATTTCAAATCTTTTATTGTCACAGCTTCGTATAAACTTGCTCGACTTCGAGTGTCCATTGTAACACCATCGACGATATATTCCACTAAACTGACTTCATCTAAATCGATGCCTTGCGCAATGCGTTGCATTGCATAGATAAATTCCAATATGGATTCATCTTTCTTCTTCTTACGCGTTGCCAGCTTACGGTGTACGTCATTCGCACGAACTACCGTACCGAACTCTTCCAGTAAAGCTGCACGCAACGCGGTATACGAATTGGTTTCGCGTTTGATCATCACAAAACTTTTCGCCACACCAACTAACTTTTTGCGCATCATTACCAGCATCTGATCTTGTGTCCAACGTGCCATCTTTGAAATATCTTCAAATTCGTTTAGCCACACACTAAAGTCTTGGGATAGATCATTCCCGTACGTTTCTAAACCGTCTTCAACATCACGAAACGAATACGGCGTGCGCACCAAATCCGAGTGTTCTGGCAAGACCGCTTCATCGTTTGTACTGCTACGCATTTCTGCGTCTGCAAAATTGTCCGTATTCATGGTTTCATCCATTATTTCCACGTTTCCTTCTTCGACTAGTCGCCTGGCCAACTCTTCTTTTGTACCCGAGGTAGCTAGTTTTCTAGCGGCGCACCTCCTAACTAAACCCGGACGAGTTAAATCGTTTAGCAACACGAGGATCTGCGCTTCGTTGTCCATTATGCGAATTTAACGAGAATTCAGCAGTTATCGACAGTTCCTAACGCCTTCACCAACACACGCGCGTGCCCCACACACAGTATATACGTCTACCTCTTTCCACTAGTGACGCACACTTTCACACACACTCAACTCTTTCTCGTTGATTGCGTTCTCTAAACGCACGTTTTACACGCACTACGCGATGCTTTTCGTCTTTAATCGTCACACTAACACAAAAGTCACACTTCTGTTGTCCTTTGTGCAACTCGCGTCGTTTTTTGCGTATCGGCGTACCTCTTACACGCACTGTACTCAACTTTATCCTCTTTAACACACACAGGCAGACGACTTACACGCACTGCGCTTCTTTCCCTCTCTAACACACACGAGCGCACGTTGCACACGGGCTGCGTAATGCTTTGTACGTCTTAGCACATACAGGCGCACATCTTACACGCACTGTACTTAACTTCATCCTCTTTAACACACACAGGCGCACGTCTTACACGCGCTGCGTAATGCTTTGTACGTCTTAACACATACAGGCGCACGTCTTACACGCACTGTATACTTTTCTGTACGTCTTCACATACAGGCGCACATCTTCTACGCACTGTACACTTCTTTGCGCGTCTTCACATACAGGCGCACGTCTTTTACGCACTGTACATTTCACGCAACTCTTTTCTAATATCCCGGTTGAGCCCCCATGTAGGATAAAAGAGAAAAGAGTGCTTTATTCAATTCAAATTAACAAAATCGTCTTAGTTCTTCACGTGTGTTTCACTTCAATCTCCGTGTGCGACTGTCCGCATCCGCTGTCCGTTCACCGTTTCCCCGGTTAATCGAGTCACGCTGCTCTCATCCGAGCTGTCATCACGAACCACAGGGTGGTTCATTCGTCACCTATCCTACATGAAATATAATTATTACCTATTCAATCTATGTTTCCGCCTATTGTGAATAAACTTTACTGTAGGTGCGAGGGCTCTTTTTTAAATTGAGGTTAATGAAGGTAGTAAATATTTGTATGTATTTCATTATCCTGCTTTATCAATAGTTGGGAAAATAAATAAATAATCATTTTTAAAAGTAACCATTTTTTATGTGTAAGATTGTTGTTGGAAACTGTTGTAAGGTTTCCAACGGACTGTCAGCTGAGGCGATGTTTTGTATGTGCGCAAGCAGATAAAAAGGGAGAAAAATCGCGGAAACTGGTTCATTGCGGTCAAAAATACATACGAACGAAGATACGAAGGAAATAAAGGAAAAAACTAATGTTTTGGCACATCTTAAGTGCTAGCCTAAAGAGTTTACTTTGTTTTCTATTTTAGTTAGACCGGCAGTTTCTAACAATTGTTATAATTATAATACGTGAAGTTGTTACAGCTGTTAAAGCTGATTGCTGTTAAAAATGATAGCCTAATAGTAATAATATAATTTATTTATACTCATGAATTATCAATGAGTGCTATCTTTGCAATTACAGGCGGTCCCCGAGATACACGGTTAATGGGGACCGAAAACGGCCGCAAAATACCGCGTATCTCGAATTTCCGCGTAAGTCGAATCTCGTAATTTTCAGCCAAAATATCATTAATCTTCGTGTAATTTTGCAAGTAGGGGATGGTTTTAGCCACCAAATTAATTATTTGATATGTTTCTAATGAATTGAACAGTTTGAAACCTTTTTAAATGGTATTTTACATTCGATCAATACGGAAATTATTTGGTATTTCACAATGGATGTGTCAAATCAGTACAATTTGCTCAAAGAACTGTCAAATTTAGAAAACCGCGTATCTCCGAATCCGCGTATAAGAGGTACCGTGTATCTCGGGGACCGCCTGTACTGTTCTTTTTTATGTTTGTTCAAAAATTGTTGCTTTTCTAATTATCATGTAAAAAAACGATATTAAGACATGATAATCTATTAATTTGCTCATCCACGGCGATTAAAACAGGTGTTCAAAAATGGTGCTTGGGTTTGTGGTAAACAGGCGTTACGCGTAACGCTAGCGTAACGTAGAGGGCTGAGCCTTACTTTTACCTCAATTTGATTATCCACGACGATTAAACCAGGCGTTCAAAAATGCTGCTTGAGTTTGCGCTAGACAGACGTTACTCGTAACGCTAGCGTAATGTAGAGGGCTGAGCGTTACTTTTCCCAAATAATTCATTATGCGATCTATGAGGTCCCAGGGTGTTTGTCCTGGATAGTAACTGGGAAACATTTTAATGATAACGGAAGCTGGGGAACAATTACCAAATGTACAAACCAAAATGTAAGCATCGCTAGCGGAGCATCGCTAAGTCAGTATACCAAATGAAGTCAGTATCCCAAGAAAATATATAGCATTCAGTTAACAGCATAGATTTTGGAGGTGGAGTTAATTTCTTCATGTTCATAGCACCCTGATAGCAAATCTTGCAGAAAGTATTTGGTGGGTATGAGTTAAATCGAATTAAACAGTTTTGAAGAGTTAAACAATCGGTTTGATCTGATACCGGTAGGAACATTTTCATATCATTTGCATAAAACAATTTTTCGCAATCTGGTATAACGTAAATAACATCATTTATAAATTTTTAAATAGAATAGGGCCGAGAAACGTGGATCCCCGGACGTGTTGGTGAATGGTGCAGATAGAGAGAAGGAAATATTCACTGTAATATGCCTATCACTTCAATAACAGGAGAGCCAATGAACTAGCGCCCCATTTACTCCATAGCTTGATAGTTTTGAAATAAGCATTGAGTGATTTACGGATTCAAAGGCAACATTGACGCTGTTGGCTGTTATAATAAATTCATAAACTTTATGTAAACGGTGTAGTTTTTTTCATCCGATTTCCTTCTTTTGATGAGTTATCCCAAGTATACATGAACGATGCGCATGTATAAGTCAGATTAGAGCTGATGCAAAAAACGGTATGATCCACGCGGCGATTATTGCTTCAAAAGGATGAGAGGTTTGCTCTAAAAAAATATTTTTATTAGAAAATTTAGATAAAAAAACGCAAGAGAGAAAAATGATTCATTTTAACTAACGCTTCAATTGTTGCTTTTGCGAACGCTTCAAACGCATACGTATAAGATAAAAAATCACACTCACAAAACGCCATCTCATGTAAATGCACTGAATATACAGCAGTGTGAGTGCTTGTTATGCGAGTAAAATGTTATACGCACACCATTCGAAGCCATCATAGACATTTTTTCTCTCAAATAAAACATTTTAATGTTGCGAAAGACACAGCTCTTGAGTAATGTATTGTGGTCCTGAAAAGGACCGTTTTGAGACTCCATTTGGAGGTTTGTTAGAGCACGTTGAATTTAACCTCCAAAACCGTACAGAGTGCGGCCCTGACGCTTCAGAGCATACACCACATCCATAGCGGTGACGGTCTTACGCTTGGCGTGTTCAGTGTAAGTGACCGCATCACGAATCACATTCTCCAGAAATACTTTCAGGACGCCACGGGTTTCCTCGTAGATGAGGCCGGAGATACGTTTCACTCCTCCGCGCCGAGCCAAACGGCGGATGGCGGGCTTGGTAATGCCCTGGATGTTATCCCGCAGCACTTTTCGGTGACGCTTGGCTCCTCCTTTACCCAGACCTTTTCCTCCCTTTCCTCTTCCAGTCATGATGAGCACAGGATTGTACGTTCACGATGTTCCAACTTTAAATTGACGATCACGATTTTTTTTTTTTTTTTTTTTTATAGAGACTTTGAGCCTTTCAGCTTCATTCGCCTCTTCGTAAACTACTTAAACCTAACAATCTTCTTACCCAGGGCATTTCCTCCCTGTGTAAACCTTAATCCGAGTTTGCTCGGTTACCTTAAAACTAAGCTTATAACTAAAAGGAAGATCAATTTATTAAATTATCAATTTAAGATCAATATTAATTTACGACACATATTATTCTGATAAACTAAATTTCTTCATAAAGGTTTGTCATACGGAGGAATTTGAGGAGTTTTCGCTGACATTTGGGGTCGGGTGATAGGATGATGTCTATGCTGGTATCAAGATGGCATAAGGCGCGTTCGGTGGTGTATCCATGGCAATCGGTGAGAATATGACGAACAGTAATGTTTACGCCACAAAAGCTGCATAACGGTGGACTGGACTTTTCTAGGAGATAGGAATGTGTAAGCCGGGTGTGTCCAATCCTGAGGCGTGATAGCACTCGTTGGTTCTGGCTGGAGTGTGTGTCTTTCCAGGCTGTTGTTGATGGTTTGATGGTTCGAAGAATAGAATTTTGTTTCCGGTGCCAGGTGAGGTTCCATTTTTCGTCAACTATTGTTTTGCTCCATATGTTGAAGTCTCTGCGGGATATGGTTGTGTTGTTTTCTGGAGGGCGAGAGCCGACGGAGTGGTTTGCAAGTTGGTCAGCTTTCTCGTTTCCGCTGATACCCGAGTGACCAGGTATCCAGCAGAATGTTATAATCGGGGAGTTATCAAGTTGATCTAATAGTTGGATGTGCGGATCTCGGATGTTACCGTGTTCTATGGCGGCTAGAACACTGGCACTGTCGGTGAAAATAATATTTGGTTTATTAAGGCAAATACTTTCTTGCGCGGCGACTATCATGGCTATTGCTTCAGCTGAGAATATAGAGGTTTGGTCTGGTAGTTTGATGGCACAACTGTTGTTGGAGGAGAAAATACCGAAACCGGCGGATTCATTAAGGACAGAGCCGTCGGTAAAGATATGATGGTGATTCTGGTATTTGCTTTGGATGAGACTGGTAAAATGATGGCCGGCGATATGGCTGCAATTTCCTGCACGTAGTTTATCTTTTAAAGACCAGTCTATTGTAGGCGGTTGACGATACCAAGGGCGTCCTCCGCGTCCGGTAAGCTTGCTGATATGGGGAAGCTGGTTGTTGGTAAGGGCAAGAAATTGTGCATTGACTCTGTTGATAAATGATTCGGCTTTGATGTCCTTCTCTAGGATGCGTCCTGCTGCTGCTGTTAATCTGTTGGTGATAATGTAATCAAAAGGAAGAAGTCCGCTCTCACAAAGTAGAGAGAGGATTGGACTGGTGCAGAAGGCTCCAGTTGAAAGGCGGATGGCTGTATGGTATATGGGAGCAATACGCTTCTCAAAGTTTTCTCGTTGGCGAGAGACAATCTCAATACCGTAGAGAATTTTGGGAAGCAGCCAGCTATTGAGGATCTGCAGAAGTGTTAGACGTGATGCACGATGTTGTCCAGCTCCTAACATCCTAAAGAGGTTCAGTCTGGTTTTTGCTTCTTTTCTTATCCGGTTGGAGTGGGGAATGAAAGTAAGTTTTGTGTCAAATGTAACACCTAATATTTTCGCTGAGTTTACATTTGGTATGATGTGGTTGTGAAGTTTGATTGGTAGTTTGCGATGAAAGCCCATTTTGCAGATATGGAGGATTTGAGATTTGGAATGGGATATTTCATGACCTGTCCACCGAGACCATTGCCTTATCTTGTCAACTCCTTTTTGGAGAAGCTGACGAGACGTGCTAACAGATCTCGATGAAGAGACCAGAATGATATCATCGGCATAGACAAAAGGTTTGATTTCATATGGAATGGAGCAAAACAGAGATTCTATACTGATAAGGAAAAGTGTAGGAGAAAGGATGGCGCCCTGAGGGACACCGTTTTCTAGAGGATATGGATTAGAAACACTATTACCGATTAGGACTCTAAATGATCTGTCTGTAAAAAAATTGTCTATGAAATTAGTGAGCCGGCCACCAAAGCCCCAAAAAGCTAGTTGAGAAAGAATGGAATGGCGCCAAGTGCGATCAAAAGCTTTGGAAATATCTATGATGGCAAAGTCTATGTGATGATCCTGGTCTATTGATTTTTGAATAGTATCATCTAATTTGGCAAAATATGTTTCCGTGCCCAACCCGCTCCGAAAAGCGTGTTGGTCAGAGCTAAGCAGGTTTCTGTCTTCTAATTCTTGCGAGAGGCGGCGATTAACCATGCGTTCTAAAACTTTACCCATGCAGCTAAGGAGGGAGATTGGACGGTAGCTATCAACGTTGTTGTTAGGTTTGTTAGGTTTGGGTATGGGGATAGTTAAACTACTTTTCCAATCATTAGGAATATTACCAGAAGACCAAATACTATTGTAAATGTTAAGAAGGGTGGATTTAGATTCTACAGGGAGGTTTTGCAGTAAGGGATATCCTATGTTATCGGGACCAGCAGATCTACCTTTACATTTCCTTAATGCCCAATGGAGTTCAGTTAATGTGAAAAGACTATTGTATCTATGTTCAGTGGCATCAGGGAAAGAAATTGGAACAGATTCAGTGTTAAGTTTATGGGTTTGAAAATTACTCGGATAATTGTGTGTGGCAGAAACATCAGAAAAGTGGATGGCAAAGGCTTCAGGTACTTCAGCAGGGGCAATGATAGTGTCCTGGGTTTTGAGAACTATTGTGGAGCTTTGTTGATTTTTACCATTCAAACAACCGACTCGTCTCCACACTTCCTTGCTAGATAACTGAGGATTAATTTCATTAATGAAATTATCCCAGTAATTCTTTTTGGCAAGACGAACTGCTTCCTTGGCAAATCGATTGGCTGTACGAAATTCCTCAGCAAAAATTGGTGTGAAAAAATTATCCGGATTTTTGCTAGCTCGGCGGAATTTACGCAAAGCAGCTCTGCGAGCTTTAATAGCTGTAGCAACTGTTGCGTTCCACCATGGCTCACATCTTTTTCCAGGTTTTCCAGTTGTACGGGGAATACTCCGAGAAGCGGCGTATTCAATGCATGCAGTAAAGCGAGAGAGAGGGGGATTTTCATCAAGTGGAAGATTGAATATTATTTCTCTTTGATATGCTGCCCAATTGGCCTCCTCATATTTCCACCTGGGGCGGAGAAGAGGCCGCTGGGGATTTAAACTACTGTGGATTAAAAGTGGAAAATGATCACTACCATGAGTGTCATTAGAAACTGTAACTGTGAACTGCTGTGCCATAGAAGATGATACAGCGCAGTAGTCAAGTATGGAGCCTTTGCCGTTTATGGGAGAAATACGTGTAGCGGATTGGTTTGAAATTACTTCCAGACCAATTGTTTCAAAAACACAAGCAATGCTGTTCCCTCTGTTACATGAGGTCGAGCATCCCCAGGTGGTATGTTGGGCATTAAAATCCCCTAAAACAATTAAATTATTATTAATTTGCTGAAAGGTACTAGTGAGATCGGAAATTATTGTAAAAGGGTTGATTGAATGAGAAAGATATAAACATACTATGGAGCATTGTACGGGAGAAGAAATTTCTACAACTACTGCGGGAAGATTAGTGGATATAGCTATTCTATTTGATGGAATGTGTTTTAAAATGCCTACAGCTACACTATGATGAGGTATGGTTGGGTGTATGTTAGTGTACCAATTGTATCTATTAAGAGGAGAGCTAAGGAGAGAGGGAACTGTCATTACTTCTTGAAGGGTGATTATTGTTGGATCGTGTCTATTGATTAGTAGTTTTAGTTCTTCTATATTTTGGTTCATGCTTCTGATATTCCAGGATAATGCAAATATGGATGAATAGTTATTAGATTGATAGGATGAATTGAATTATGTAGTAAAGGAAAAATGAATGAAAGTTAATGCTTATAATCAGAAGGATATTGTTAATATTGAAATTATAAATTAATCTACAGATTTCGTGTTAGATCTAAGAGTTTTTTTAGAGGCGACAGAGGGAGAAGGATTGGATGTGGGAGGGTTGGGGGATTGGGATGAGGGAGAGATGGGGATGATTTTTCGGGGTTGGGATTCCTCTTCCGAGGAGGGGGTGTTCTTTTGGTGGGAACGTTTCCGTTTGTTAGTGGTGTTATTTTGTTCGTCTACGTCATTTTGTTTTACATGTTTTACTTTTTCTACTTTTTTGTCTTCATTATCTTCTTCAGTTTCTTCTTCAGTGCTTTCTTCCGTGCTTTCTTCCGAGCTAAAATCGTCTAATTCTTCTTCACTTTCATCCTCTTCAATTTCCATTTGAGATTCTATTTTCTTTTTTTCTAAACTCTTTTCAAAATTCTTGCACATTCTTTTCATAGTTTTATCCTGATCTTCGATTTTTGTTGTTAGATTAGTTACTGTTTGTGTAAGCAAAATTATCATTTTTTCTAGAGATTCATTCTTTTTCTTGAGTTCTTCAATTTGGGTGTCTTTTTCATCTACTGTGTGTGTCTGTTGTGCGTATGTGATGCGGTTTTGAATGGGACTAGAATTTGTGGAATGGGTAGCATTAAGCAGAACTTTACGTGCCTCACCGTAAGAACAGTTGTTGTCGATCTTGTACTTGATGACCTGTTCTTCTTGAATGTAGCGGGGACAGGTACGAGACGTGGTGCTGTGGTTGTCCTTGCAGTTTATGCACACGGGATCTACGGTGCACTCTCCATGCGCAGGGGTACCACAGTTAGTGCAGGTAGGCGACAGTTTACAGTGAATCTGTGTATGTCCAAACTGTCCACACTTAAAACACTGCATTGGTTTCGGGTAATAGGCTCTTGTTTTTACTTGTAAAGCACCAAGGCGAATAAACTCCGCAATGGAGGTAGCATTGATTCGAAGCAGAAAAATGTTTGTTGGCACAATTTCACCATTCACTTTACGCGTAAAACGCCGAACATTCATTACTTTTTGGTCACTCAAGTTCTCCAGAATATCTTCATCACTTAATCCTTTTAGATCCGGGGCAAAAATTACACACTGAACACTATTGAGGGTCACATGAGGAGCAACTTTCACAAGGGATCCATCGATTAACTTTGTAATTTTTTGTAGCTTCTCGAAGTGGCTTTGGTTCCTAGTTTTCAGCAAAAGCTTCTTTCCACTGTCGATTTTACGGCCAAACTCACTAAGATCACTGCCAACGGCGTCCTTGATGGTTTTACCTACGATGAATGGGTTTACGGGCAAGACAGAGTCATTTGCCATTTTAAGCACCAAATACTTTAGTTCACCATTCTCATTGTCTTTGTCCATCCACGGGGGCATAGGTCTCACTCTACGAGTGGTCCCGGGAGGGGGAAAATTCCCCCCTAAGGGGGGAGGGTCTGACATGTTGTCGGCCCAATGTAAAAATTTATCTTTTAAAACAACTGTTTATTTCAATTTCAAATCACTGTTTAAATCACAGAATCACCACACCAACAAACACTTCACTGTGATACAGATATTATCCCTAACCACGTAAAACCAGTCCTGAAAAGGACTGCATTGAACGGCTAAAAGTAACACTTCACAGCAAGGTCGCACACAAAACAAAGAGGAAAAATACCGGGTAACAAATCACAGACTACAGAGCAGGAGGTATAAGAAATACGTCCGCACACTTCAGCTGTCACAAGTCGAATGGTCTTTACGGAATGGACGATCACGAATGACTGGACGATCACGAATGTGACGATCACGAATGAGCGTTTTCGAGCTCAACGTCCCTATTTATACTTTTTCATCCACGCATTCCCTCTTGCTCTTAAGATGAGAGAAAACAAGGGTTGGCAAGCGCATAAAAAGAGCTCTTGTTCGAGCAGTTTCCTCATTTAACGTTCAACTTTTGTCAAATAAACAAGTTCGCTCCGTGCTCAACGAAACCTACGCTCCCGAAGTGAAATGGCTCGTACCAAGCAAACCGCTCGTAAATCGACTGGAGGTAAGGCTCCTCGCAAGCAGCTGGCCACCAAGGCTGCTCGTAAAAGTGCCCCGGCCACCGGAGGAGTGAAGAAGCCGCATCGTTACCGTCCGGGAACGGTGGCCCTCCGAGAAATCCGTCGCTACCAGAAGTCGACCGAGCTGCTCATCCGCAAGCTGCCCTTCCAGCGCTTGGTGCGTGAGATCGCCCAGGACTTCAAGACTGATCTCCGCTTCCAGAGCTCAGCCGTCATGGCGCTGCAGGAAGCCAGCGAGGCGTATCTGGTTGGTCTGTTCGAAGACACGAATCTGTGCGCCATCCACGCCAAGCGCGTCACCATCATGCCCAAGGACATCCAGCTGGCCCGTCGCATCCGCGGAGAGCGTGCCTAAATCGTCCATGCATCCGGAAGCGGTCCCTGTCTAAACGGGGCATTTCCTTCTCAAAACGGTCCTTTTCAGGACCACCAATACTGTTGAACATTCCAAGAATTTTCTTTCGATTGCTATTATGAAATTGTACATACGAATGCAAGCCTTCACGTATGTCGTTTTGTTATAACGAGGAAAGTGTGAAAAGGGGGAAAATTTGTTTTAAATAATCAATGTTATGGGAGGTATTTTAACTTTTTCTTGTCAAAGTTTCGCTATTTAATAGGGCATCTGAGGATTTTGACTATATTGATCAATATTTTATTACCATCTATATTATCTATGACTATTATACCAACATCGCTGCTTACAACAAACTACGAACGAATAGTATGACTATATATTTTACAACAAATGTTCGACACAAACAGCTTAACTGATGCTTATACACACTTTAATTCAAACGCTTAAGACGACCCTTCAATCCTTATAAGCAAGTTTAAAATCGAACAAATCTATTACAAAATTTGACTCACGACACATAAGCTGCTATTGGTTGCTTTGTCGATAAATTATCCTCGTATGCGCGAGGAAAATTTAATTTAAAAAAATGATTGTCATACAACGAGCGAAACGACTTCTATTCATAATTCATGATACACGAAACTCCATTTACAATTTCACCTCGCAAAACGCTTCCAACCAGTGCGGACTTCTTTTTAATGTTTTTGTAAACGTGCTAAGGTTCTTTTTAACATTAATATTTACAATGAACAACCCAGAACTTTAATGTCAATCACAGCATCATTGTTTCCAATACAAAGTTCGCAAACAAACTTAGGATATGGCTGCGTTTACCTGCACTAATGCCATTTAGTACAGGCAAACGCAACAAACTGAACAATTACGTTGACGAAGACGGACACCCTGAAATTAAAGCGCTAATTCGCTGGTGCAGATGAAACGAAGGATAATTCTTTGTTTGAATGCGGTTTGTGGTCCTGAAAAGGACCGATTTGAGAGAACGAAGCCAATCATTTCAGTGGCTTACTTCGAGCTGGTGTACTTTGTGACAGCCTTCGTTCCTTCGGAGACGGCGTGCTTGGCAAGCTCACCAGGCAGCAGCAGACGAACAGCGGTTTGGATTTCGCGGGACGTGATCGTCGAACGCTTGTTGTAGTGCGCCAAGCGGGATGCCTCAGCAGCAATGCGTTCGAAGATATCGTTGACGAAGCTGTTCATGATGCTCATGGCCTTCGAAGAGATGCCAGTATCCGGGTGGACTTGCTTCAACACTTTGTAGATGTAAATAGCGTAGCTTTCCTTGCGGGTCTTGCGCTTCTTTTTCTTGTCGGACTTGGAAATATTTTTCTGGGCCTTGCCAGACTTCTTCGCAGCTTTGCCACTGGTTTTGGGTGCCATTTCGACGGAAAAATTCACTCAACACTGGGACACGATGTGTATGATTCAACGGGTGATTGCGTTCTTTTGTTGTTGTTAGTATGGTTTAGAGAGACTTTGGCTCCTGCGGAGTTCTTTCGCCTCTTTGTGGGGAAAAGTCAGATTATTATATTGCTATAGCTGATGGAATAAATGTGATAGTTTTAAAAATTTTAGTAGATTTTCCTGTTTCTGTGGGTGAGGTGAAAGTATTGAGTCTATGTTGGCGTCAAGATGGCAAGTATTACGAAGTTGTGTGTATCCGTGGCATTCTGTTAAGAGGTGGAATATTGTTATAGTGGTACCGCAGAATTGGCAGAGAGGAGGACTGGATCGTTCGATGAGATGGCTGTGGGTCAGTCTAGTGTGGCCTATTCTTACTCGAGTAAGGATCTTTTGGTCTCGATGTTTTATTACTGATGGCCATGGTGTAGTTGTTAATTTCACTAGCCGAAGGAAGTTGTTTTTGGTTTTAAACCATTCCTTTTCCCACGCCTCTCTTATTTTTCCATTTATATAGATAATTGCGTCTCTTTTAGGCAACGAGGTGTTGTAGGTTGATGTTTTTCTTCGGCCTTTGTTGGCGAGGCGGTCGGCGATCTCGTTGCCTTTGATACCAGTGTGACCAGGTATCCAACAGATGGTGAGTTGTTGATCCTGGTTTATGTGTGGGCTAGTGACCTGGTAGAGCTTTTGGATGTTTGGGTCCTTACATGTTCCATGCTCTAGTGCCGAGAGGACACTCGCACTGTCGGTAAAGATGACGTTTTCCAGGTCAGAGCGCAGGGTATCTTCAACTGCCTGGATTAATGCCAACGTTTCTGCCGTAAAGATGGAAGAGTGATCCGGCAGTTTGGACGCTACTTTATCAATGGGTGAGTAAATCCCGAATCCTGCTGCTGCTTCATCGACGGATCCATCGGTGTAGATGTGATTGTGCTTAATGTATTTGTTGTTGATGTATTCTATGAAATGTTTTTGTGCTATTGTACTATTGCAGCCTGCTTTAAGGATGTTTTTAAAATGCCAGTCTATGTTAGGGGGTTCATGGTACCACGGCCGAGTGCCAAGATGTAACAGTGTTGTGATATCCGGGATATTGCAGTTTGTTATAGCGAAAAGTTCGGAGTTGGCTCTATTGAGGAATGATGGTGCTTGGATATTCTTTTCTTTAATTCTTGTTGCTGTTGCGGCTAATTTAGTTATTATTATATGGCTAAGTGGAAGAAGTCCGCTCTCACTTAGCATAGAGACGATGGGGCTGGTTCGGAAGGCGCCTATGGCATATCTTAGAACGGCATGGTAGATGGGGCTTATTGCTTTTTCAAACTGTTCCTTTTTAATCGATACTATTGCTATACCGTACAGTAGTTTTGGAAGTAACCAGTGATTAATAATGAAGATAAGTGTATCTTTTGAAGCTTTGTGGGTTCCTGTGCTGAGCATTTTGAAAAGGTTGATATTCTTGGTTGCTGTAGTTTTTAACTGTTTAATGTGGGCTTGGAATGTGAGTTTTTGGTCTATTGTGATCCCGAGTATCTTTACTTTTTTGCAGTCTGGAATTTGTGATTGATTAAGGCAAAGCGGTACAGTTGGGTGCGGTTTGGTGCAGATGTGTAGTATATTGCTTTTTTCAGCAGCGATGTCATAACCAATACATTTTGACCATTCCCATAAGATGTTCAGTCCCTGTTGCAGATTGTATCGCGCTGCTCCATTATCTGCATTGCTCGAGATCAGAACGATATCATCAGCGTACACCAGTGGAGTGATGGATGGTGGTAGTGAGCGGAGAAGACTTTCGATGCTAATCAGAAATAATGTTGGAGAAAGGATGGCTCCTTGAGGAACTCCGTTTTCGAGTGTTTTAGTGCTGGATTTGTTCGTTCCAATCAGAACCTCGAAGGTACGGTCTGAGAGGAAATCATCGAGGAATGTGATTATGTTACCTCCGAAATTCCATCTGGCTAGCTGGCGCATGATTGCGTATTTCCATGTCCGATCGAAAGCTTTAGCCAAGTCGATGATAGCACAGTCGGCATGATGTTTATCAGATTTTACTTTGGCCAGCAGTTCTTCGAGTTGCACAAAGTAAGTTTCCGTGCCTAATCCGCATCTAAATGCGTGTTGATTAATGCTGAGGAGTTTCCTGCCTTCCAGTTCTTGGGTAAGACGCCGGTTTACCATTCTTTCCAACACTTTTCCGATGCAGTTTAGTAAGCTTATTGGTCTGTAGCTATTTGGGCTGTGTTTAGGTTTATCGGGCTTTAAGATGGGTATTGTTAGACTTTTCTTCCAGTGAGGAGGAATTTTGCCACTCTGCCATATGTGGTTGTAAAGCTTTAAGAGCAGGTTTTTTCCTTCAGAAGGAAGGTTTTTCAACAGTGGATAGCCAATGTCGTCTGGTCCTGCTGAGTTGCCTTTGCACTTGGCAAGAGCCCAACTCAGTTCGGCTATAGAAAAGGATCTATTGTAATGTATGTTGGGTCTGCTATTGAATTGTAATTGTATGGATTCAGTTTTTGCTTTGATGGTCTTAAATTCTGGCGAATAACTATTTGTGGCGGATATGGTGGCAAAATGAGTGGCAAGTACCTCTGGTGTTGATTCAACTGGCACTATTGTGTCGTCATCGGTTTTGATGATGATATGAGCGGTATCTTGCTTGCGTTCTGTTAGGCATTTCACATTTTTCCACATGTCTTTTCCAGACATTTCGGGACTTATGTTGTCTTTGAATCGGTTCTATGATTCTTGTTTTGCCTTCTTTATTTCTTCTCGTACAATGCGATGAGAAATTTGAAATTCCTCGGAGAGGGTAGGGATATGGGTGTGGTCTTGGTTTTTCTTGGCATTTTGTAGTTTTCGGAGCGTCTTGCGTCTCCTTTTTATGGCTTTTGCGACAGTGTCGTTCCACCAGTGAAAACTTCGTTTGCCTGGTTTGCCTTTTGATTTTGGGATTGATTTCGCTGCTGCATCGTTTATGATCTTGATGATGTTTTCTTCTCTTGCTGTTTGCTTTCTAGAAAAATTCCGAGCTCTCCGATCGCTTATAACGGGCTGTGAGAGAGAATACGTATCGTGCAGCTCGAAAAATTCCAAACGAGTATCGGGCAGCACGAATAAGCTGCTATATAAGCATCGGTCGGGTCAAAATTGTTCTATTATAAAAAGACCCCTATTATAAAAAGACCCTGTATTATAAAAAGATCAGCGGTTCACCCGGACGGACGTGTTTTTGTTCAATTTCAGTGTCTACGCCAACGATCTCGGGAGAGAACGTTGGTAAGTAGTGAATATACCGTTACTTTTTGTGTGTGATCTCGGGAGAGATAAACCACAGTGCCAGCTGCGCGCGTTGATATTGTTTCCGTGAGAGTGATACATACACACGCACACACGACACAGTTTGGAACGTGTGACAAGCACAGCGCATTGGCGCCAAAAACGTCGCTCGCAGCGTAAGCAGTGAAGCCGGTGTTTTCGTGCCATTTTACCCCGCTACTCGGGAGAGTAACGAGAAAAATTATCTTATTTATCTTGAAATTAAAACTCTTTTATTTTACTATTCCGAAATTGTAAATATTAGTCTTAAGATTAATTGAACTTTTGCTTTTAAGGAACATTTATTTACTTTATTTCATATATTTCTTTATAACCTTATATACACTATATACATTGCATTGAACTAAATAAAACTAACCAACCCGGCAAAATGCCGGGACCCTCCCATCCTGTACGGGATGCACTTCCGCCCGAGCCTCCCCAGAGAGCTCGATCACTACCACCATGGATGGATCGTAATAACGAGTTTGGGGACATGAAGTTCCTCGTTCTCGAGCCGTTGAAAGGCTTTAAGCTCCCGCAAAACCCATGGATAATTTCAAAGAGCATTACCAACGTGGTTGGAGAGCTTACCGAAAGCAGCCACTCGATGGAATTCGGGCAGAAATATCTGATCAAAACCCGAAACGTTGCGCAGTACACAAAAATGCAAAGCATCACGCAACTCATCGATGGTACAAAAGTATCCATCACCCCACACGCTACGCTGAACACAGTCCAGTGCGTAATATTCGCCCCGGAGCTGAAAGGACTAAAGGACGAAGAAATTTTGCTCAACATGGAAAGTCAAAACGTCAAGCAAGTCCGACGATTCACCCGAAAGGTGAATGACGAAATACAACCATCGAACTCTTTCCTGATACGCGTAGAAGCTGGAAAAATACCGGAATCCCTTCGCATAGGGCTGTTGCAGGTGCGAACGAAACCATACTACCCAAAACCAATGCTGTGCTACAAATGCGCCACCTATGGGCACACAAAAATGCGCTGCTCAAAGGGACAGGTGTGTGGAAACTGCGGAACCGCAGCACACGGTGAATGTTCGACCCATCCCGCTTGCGTGAACTGCAAAGGCGAACACAGCGCATTTTCTCGCGAATGCCCTGCGTTCCAATTTGAAGAACAAGTCATCAAAATAAAAGTCGACCACAACTGCACCTACAAGGAAGCTCGGCAAATGGCCCTCCAACAACATCAGCGAACAAGTGCTGTACAGCAGCGAATCACATTTGCGCAACAAACTACCACGGTGGATGATAAAGACATGAAAATCAAGCGGCTCGAAGAAGAACAAAATGAACTGAAGAAAACGATCGTAGATCAGATGAAAAAGATGGATACCCAGAGCAAGCTCATCGAAGCTCTTCTGAAGAAACTGAAAGAACCAAATGGAAATTCTTGGAATGGAAATGGAAATGGAAAAGAAAAATAAGAATAACCCAACGAACGAAGCCACTACACAAATCGAAGAAAACCAAAGCTCGACCCAATCCAACAATGTCTGCGAGAGCAACAACAATGCTGAAGCAACGGAAAGCCTCGAAACCGACAACGAAACAAATGACCAGGAATCAATGTCTACATCCGACACAGAATCAGAAAATTCGGCCACATCAGTCATCTCAGCACAATCCCGCAAACGAAACCACAACCTGGAAAACGTCTCATCGGAAGAAGAAGAACTAAGAAATGCAGTAAAAAACATGGCATCCAACGAAATCACAGTCATCTCGCCCATTGCTTCTCCCACTCTTCCCTCCGAACAACGATCGCCAACTGCCAAACCATCGAAGAAAAAACATCGCCACTGAATTTATTCTCCTTTCCTCTTACCACAATAGTCTACTAACCTAAATCATTATCATGCTCTCCACAACCAATAATACTAATGACATAAACAAACCATTTCTATTAAACTGGAACATAAGAGGAATGAACACTAACCTCTACGAACTTCAACTTCTAATTAACGAATACAAACCTGCCGTCATAACACTTCAAGAAGTTTGCGATCCACCAAATACCAACCACTCTCCACTTAATCACTACAATTGGTCCTACAAGCTCTCTCCAACTAACCTACATCACAGTGTTGCAATAGGTGTACATAAATCTATTCCCTTCAAATTAATAAAAACTAACACCAATCTTTCCGCAATAGCAGTAAATATTAAGTCTCCCATAGACATGACCATCGTTTCACTCTACCTACCCCCTAGACCTAACTTCAACGAATCCGAGCTTAACTCATTTCTTAACCTTTTTTCACATCCCTTGCTAATAGCAGGAAACCTTAATGCAGAAGATAAGAATCTTAGAATCTCCCAAACTAACAGAAAATTTAATAAACTAAATAACATTTTTACTAACCATAATCTTTCTTTCATTTCCAACCCCAACCCTACCCGACTATGTATCTCTTCAGGTACAGAATCCTTCCTTGACTACATCATCTCATCCTCCTCCCTCCTCAACGAACTTAAACTTTACGTGTTGGCGGACACACATGGCAGTGATCACTATCCGATCATTGTCAAAAGCAAATCATCTCTTCCGGAAAATAAACAACGACCAAAATGGAAATACGAGAATGCCGATTGGACATCATACCAAATAAACATAATAAAACATCTACATTCAGATCCTCAGGCAAGAGAAGAAAACATCATCAAGATCATAAACGATGCAGCAGCTAAATCAATCCCAAAATCAAAGGGCAAACCAGGCAAACGAAGTGTTCACTGGTGGAACGACACTGTCGCAAAAGCCATAAAAAGGAGACGCAAGGCGCTCCGAAAACTACAAAATGCCAAGAAAAACCAAGACCACACCCATATCCCTACCCTCTCCGAGGAATTTCAAATTTCTCATCGCATTGCACGAGAAGAAATAAAGAAGGCAAAACAAGAATCATGGAACCGATTCAAAGACAACATAAGTCCCGAAATGTCTGGAAAAGACATGTGGAAAAATGTGAAATGCCTAACAGAACGCAAGCAAGATACCGCTCATATCATCATCAAAACCGATGACGACACAATAGTGCCAGTTGAATCAACACCAGAGGTACTTGCCACTCATTTTGCCACCATATCCGCCACAAATAGTTATTCGCCAGAATTTAAGACCATCAAAGCAAAAACTGAATCCATACAATTACAATTCAATAGCAGACCCAACATACATTACAATAGATCCTTTTCTATAGCCGAACTGAGTTGGGCTCTTGCCAAGTGCAAAGGCAACTCAGCAGGACCAGACGACATTGGCTATCCACTGTTGAAAAACCTTCCTTCTGAAGGAAAAAACCTGCTCTTAAAGCTTTACAACCACATATGGCAGAGTGGCAAAATTCCTCCTCACTGGAAGAAAAGTCTAACAATACCCATCTTAAAGCCCGATAAACCTAAACACAGCCCAAATAGCTACAGACCAATAAGCTTACTAAACTGCATCGGAAAAGTGTTGGAAAGAATGGTTAACCGGCGTCTTACCCAAGAACTGGAAGGCAGGAAACTCCTCAGCATTAATCAACACGCATTTAGATGCGGATTAGGCACGGAAACTTACTTAGGACAACTGCAACTGCAAAGCAACTTGTGCAACTCGAAGAACTGCTGGCCAAAGTAAAATCTGATAAACATCATGCCGACTGTGCTATCATCGACTTGGCTAAAGCTTTCGATCGAACATGGAAATACGCAATCATGCGCCAGCTAGCCAGATGGCATTTCGGAGGTAACATGATCACATTCCTCGATGATTTCCTCTCAGACCGTACCTTCGAGGTTCTGATTGGAACGAACAAATCCAGCACTAAAACACTCGAAAACGGAGTTCCTCAAGGAGCCATCCTTTCTCCAACATTATTTCTGATTACCATCGAAAGTCTTCTCCGCTCACTACCACCATCCATCACTCCACTGGTGTACGCTGATGATATCGTTCTGATCTCGAGCAATGCAGATAATGGAGTAGCGCGATACAATCTGCAACAGGGACTGAACATCTTATGGGAATGGTCAAAACGTATTGGTTATGACATCGCTGCTGAAAAAAGCAATATACTACACATCTGCACCAAACCGCACCCAACTGTACCGCTTTGCCTTAATCAATCACAAATTCCAGACTGCAAAAAAGTAAAGATACTCGGGATCACAATAGACCAAAAACTCACATTCCAAGCCCACATTAAACAGTTAAAAACTACAGCTACCAAGAATATCAACCTTTTCAAAATGCTCAGCACAGGAACCCACAAAGCTTCAAAAGATACACTTATCTTCATTATTAATCACTGGTTACTTCCAAAACTACTGTACGGTATAGAAATAGTATCGATTAAAAAGGAACAGTTTGAAAAAGCAATAAGCCCCATCTACCATGCCGTTCTAAGATATGCCATAGGCGCCTTCCGAACCAGCCCCATCGTCTCTATGCTAAGTGAGAGCGGACTTCTTCCACTTAGCCATATAATAATAACTAAATTAGCCGCAACAGCAACAAGAATTAAAGAAAAGAATATCCAAGCACCATCATTCCTCAATAGAGCCAACTCCGAACTTTTCGCTATAACAAACTGCAATATCCCGGATATCAAAACACTATTACATCTTGGCACTCGGCCGTGGTACCATGAACCCCCTAACATAGACTGGCATTTTAAAAACATCCTTAAAGCAGGCTGCAATAGTACAATAGCACAAAAACATTTCATAGAATACATCAACAACAAATACATTAAGCACAATCACATCTACACCGATGGATCAGTCGATGAAGCAGCAGCAGGATTCGGGATTTACTTACCCATTGATAAAGTAGCGTCCAAACTGCCGGATCACTCTTCCATCTTTACGGCAGAAACGTTGGCATTAATCCAGGCAGTTGAAGATACCCTGCGCTCTGACCTGGAAAACGTCATCTTTACCGACAGTGCGAGTGTCCTCTCGGCACTAGAGCATGGAACATGTAAGGACCCAAACATCCAAAAGCTCTACCAGGTCACTAGCCCACACATAAACCAGGATCAACAACTCACCATCTGTTGGATACCTGGTCACACTGGTATCAAAGGCAACGAGATCGCCGACCGCCTCGCCAACAAAGGCCGAAGAAAAACATCAACCTACAACACTTCGTTGCCTAAAAGAGACGCAATTATCTATATAAATGGAAAAATAAGAGAGGCGTGGGAAAAGGAATGGATTAAAACCAAAAACAACTTCCTTCGGCTAGTGAAATTAACAACTACACCATGGCCATCAGTAATAAAACATCGAGACCAAAAGATCCTTACTCGAGTAAGAATAGGCCACACTAGACTGACCCACAGCCATCTCATCGAACGATCCAGTCCTCCTCTCTGCCAATTCTGCGGTACCACTATAACAATATTCCACCTCTTAACAGAATGCCACGGATACACACAACTTCGTAATACTTGCCATCTTGACGCCAACATAGACTCAATACTTTCACCTCATCCACAGAAACAGGAAAATCTACTAAAATTTCTAAAACTATCACATTTATTCCATCAACTATAACAATCCAATAGTCCTATTATATAAACAAAGAGGCGAAAGAACTCCGCAGGAGCCAAAGCCTCTCTAAACCATACTAACAACAACAACAACATTCCGTAAAGACCCTTCTCAAAGAGAACATCGTGTTGTTCGTGATCCCTTACAAACGTACCTCAATCAAATCTAACCATGTCTGGCCGTGGAAAGGGAGGAAAGGTAAAGGGAAAGGCAAAGTCCCGTTCCAACCGTGCCGGTCTTCAGTTCCCCGTTGGCCGTATTCATCGTCTCCTGCGCAAGGGTAACTATGCCGAGCGCGTCGGTGCCGGAGCACCCGTGTATCTGGCAGCCGTCATGGAATACTTGGCCGCTGAAGTGCTTGAGTTGGCCGGAAACGCTGCCCGTGACAACAAGAAGACGCGCATCATCCCGCGTCATCTGCAGCTGGCCATCCGCAACGACGAGGAGTTGAACAAGCTGCTGTCCGGAGTAACCATCGCTCAGGGTGGTGTGCTGCCCAACATTCAGGCCGTGCTGCTGCCCAAGAAGACCGAAAAGAAGGCTTAAACGGTGTGACAAAGCTTCCTTCATCTCAAACCCAAAACCGTCCTTTTCAGGGCGACAAATTACTTTGCCAAAGACATTTTATTCGATTTATGCTGTTATGGGAGAACCAGAAGGAATACAAATTCCTTACATTGAACAGTGCTTGAAACTGTGTACAAAATGTAGATGAAAAAAAAGTGCCTTCTTTTGGCACAAAAAACATCATTTGCTGTTGTCGATTCTGTAACCTCTCATTACGACTTCTACAAAATGCAGCATATCATAAGCGATGCATAAAATTTTCCTGGTAGCTTGTTCAAGAGGGTTGGTTTTACCATATAAATGCAAGCAGTGATACCTGCGTGTTGACCTTTTTCTGAAAACAGTAAAGAACATTTTTACCTGATTTATCGTTAACCACGGGAAAATGTTGAACGTATCGGTACATCTTTCTGGAAGATTGTCATAAAATGTTGTGCGGTTAGGTAGGCTTAGGTTCGCATAAAAATATTGTTTTCAATATATTGGGAAACTTTGAAAATGGCTTTAAAATAGGTTGACCAAAAATTTGGAGGATTCATATAAACAAACATACTGTAAAATCGATCGTTTCACACTTCATTTAAATAACCATATATCCAAATATGTGTTGCATTTTAAAGTATGTCTATGTTTTAAACAATACATTGATTTGCAATGTAGGAATGCCAATAAAATACAAAGTATTGAAATGCCCTAACGCATATGCAACTCCACATTCAATAACGCCGTCTAGTGGTGATCAAAGTCCCTGCAACCAGTAGTAACGCCATCTAAATAATTGGTAAAAGTAAGGCTCAGTGATCTACGTTCATATGAGAAGCGTTACATGCCTTTTAAAATTCCCAAGCAGTATTTTTGAAAAGTTCATAAACACCCCAAAAGCTTTCAATTTTAGCAACATTTCCTATGATTAGAAAGTATAAAATATTAAAAATATTAATAAATTAATAATGCATATGAAATATAATTATTACCTATTCAATCTATGTGTCCGCCTATTGTGAATAAACTTTACTTTAGGTGCGAGGGCTCTTTTTTAAATTGAGGTTAATGAAGGTAGTAAATATTTGTATGTATTTCATTATCCTACTTTATCAATAGTTGGGAAAATAAATAAATAATCATTTTTATAAGTAACCATTTTTTATGTGTAAGATTGTTATAATTATAATACGTGAAGTTGTTACAACTCTGATTGCTGTTAAAAATGATAGCCTAATAGTAATAATAAAATTTATTTATACTCATGAATTATCAATGAGTGTTATCTTTAGAAGCAATTGCTGTTCTTTTTTATGTTTGTTCAAAAATTTTTGCTTTTCTAATTATCATGTAAAAAAAAATATATTAAGACATGATAATCTATTAATTTGCTCATCAACGGCGGTTAAAACAGGCGTTCAAAAATGGTGCTTGGGTTTGTGGTAAACAGGCGTTACGCGTAACGCTAGCGTAACGTAGAGGGCTGAGCCTTCCCGCTGCGCAAAGCGACGGAAGAAATCAAGGCGTTCTGAGAATTTTATCATGCCCTCTTTTTCTCTCCAACGGCAAATTTGTCGAGCAGCTCGTCGAGCTGCCCGTCCCTGGCTCCGCCTCATTCCCCTCGCCTGAACGCGCTGCCGAAGGTTTGGATGTGTTGGTGCATCAGACGGCCAATCGCTGTCAGCCATCGTCCGTGCTCTTTCCCTCCCTAGCGCTATCTCATTCTCGCGTGTGGTCAATGCTCTCGAGCTGTTGTGGCGCCTAAAAATGCCGTTAACAAACATTGCGGCGATGAAGTTGCATTTTCACAAATCAAACCAAAAAAGCGCAATGAGTTCAAACGCTGCCACGTAAAAATGACTATGGAATCGCTAGTTCACGCAGGAGGGTTTGTTGTGCATCGCGCAGAACTCTAATTCGCATTGACACGTTCAGCCCGGCGCTGATTTTCGCACTTTCCGTTCCACCAGCATCAAGAACGCAACCTGATTGTGAAACCAGCATCCTGGATGGGGGGGGCGGGGGGGTGGCCATGGGACCCCTACGATCATTAGTCACAGGCCCTAAAATTGTTGTCGCCATGGGGGGAGGGGAGGTGCAAATGGTTCTCCAGCCACGGAGCCCTAACGACCATCTTTCCGGGGGCCCTTGTCGTTAATACTCTGTCCACTTGTAGAGATCATCGGCGACCGCCTAGTCCGCCTACCGTTAGGTCCGCCGCTGGTTCATGACGGTGTTTTTTTTATCGTGGAGGTCCATCCTTCCCCCTGCCTGCAGCGTATACATCGAGCAGGAGACAGTGTGGCAGTACCCCCGTCGTGGGTTCTAACCGCGTATGAACCGTCCGCCGTAGCAAGAGGTGACTATCCAGCTACGTGGTACCTAAGTCGTGAAAAGGCCGGCATGATCGCGTTGGCTATTACGCCAATAATAATAATAATAATAATAATAATAATAATAATAATAATAATAATAAAAAGAACTAAGCGTAGCAGTCCACACCCGGGTAAGAGTTTGTATTGACTTTGTTGCTGCCGGGTCTACTGCTGTGGCGCGACAAATGCACGGAATGCACTCGACCAAAACATGAGCCTACCGATCCGAACCCATTCCAAGGCATTGCCGGTCAATCGGCGTCATGATAACTACTCCAAACGAACAAGCCACCAGATTCTGGACGGACAGGTGCAGCACCATACGCGTACCGTAATAAACAAATCCAGAATCCTCTTTTGTATGAATTCAATTCAAAATGTTGTTTCCACTTGCGTCCGTTAGCTGAATTGGAAAGAAATGTGCTACATATCACACGCACGATTGCTTAGATCGTGTGTCTTTTTGATACCCCCAACAGCAGAGCCGATCGCAAAGATGCCAATGCCAATGGTTGTGTTGTCTCTCAGGTAGCGAGATCGAAAATGCATGGACTTTGTAGCCGCAGCGGATGAAAATGTACCCATCAGAATCAAATAGTTCTGGGGTTTCCAAACGCACGCACACATACAAACACACAAACACGCGCGCGCAAACTCACACACAAACACGCGCGCGCAAACTCGCACACACACACACACACACACACACACACACACACAAACGCGCGCGCGCACGCATGCATGAACACGCGCACGCCACCACGCACGCACACACACGCACGTACGCGCGCCCGCGAGCATGAAAGCGCGCACGCCAGCACGCACCCACGAAAGCGCACTCGCGAGGTCGCACCCCCGAAGTCGCGCAAGCACGCACAACCCCCCCCCCCACTAGACCACCCCCCTCCCCCTCCACGCATGATCGATTACGGCTACCTTATCGGTAGAACGGATGATTCAGCTATCTTGTAGCGCATCCTCATCCAAAGGGCCGGGCGGGGAGGGGGATCGTGGCATGGTAGAGTGAACGGTCACTTTCCCCGCGCTGTGTGTGTGTGTGTGTCGTGGCCCGAAAACTCGAGACAGATTTAGGCATATTTTAAAAAAAAATATTTTTGTGCCACTATACACTGTGCTACATGATGCTTAGAAGGTCGTTGAAGCATCAAACATGTTCAAATTAAAAAAATATTAGATTAGTGTTAGACGTTCTCCTACGCTTGTTTTAAATAGGCTTCTTCACCCTCAATTGGCAGGGGCATCGAATGGTCTCATCAGCAGCGGCACGAAATAAAATAATCCATCAATACACCGATAACACTTTAAATCCCAATCCAGCTTCTCCCGCATCGTCCCAAGGTCACACACTAATTAATAAATGCTAACACCCACCAATAACAATACATAACCGCAATGCACATATAAGTATCAACGCATACACCACAACACCCAATCAGCTGGCGGCGGAAGGCACGGGCTGAAGCTCAAGTAAGGCAAGCCAGGGTGAAGGAGGGAGAGGAGAGGAAGAAGCGGACGAAAAAATGGGCGCCATTATTTTTTTAAATTTTTTGACCGTTTTTTTTTTGCTCCGCCGCCCGAACTGTCCGAACTGTCCGAACTGCCCGAACTGCGCGACCCAGCGCAGAAATCGCTGAAGAACAGCGCGGGAGACCAGGCCAAATCTGCGCTGGCCAGCGCAGATTTTGGTGCGTTTTCTGCGCTGGAAACTGCTCGAATTTGCGCAGCGGGTTACTTTTACCTCAATTTGCTTATCCACGGCGGTTAAAACAGGCGTTCAAAAATGCTGCTTGGGTTTGCGCTAGACAGACGTTACTTGTAACGCTAGCGTAACGTAGAGGGCTGAGCGTTACTTTTCCAAAATAATTCATTATGCGATCTATGAGCTCCCAGGGTGTTTGTCCTGGATAGTAACTGGGAAACATTTTAATGATAACGGAAGCTGGGGAACAATTACCAAATGTACAAACCAAAATGTAAGCATCGCTAGCGGAGCATCGCTAAGTCAGTATCCCAAGAAAATATATAGCATTCAGTTAACAGCATAGATTTTGGAGGTGGAGTTAATTTCTTCATGTTCATAGCACCCTGATAGCATTTCTTGCAGAAAGTATTTGGTGGGTATGAGTTAAATCGAATTAAACAGTTTTGAAGAGTTAAACAATCGGTTTGATCTGATACCGGTAGGAACATTTTCATATCATTTGGATAAAACAATTTTTCGCAATCTGGTATAACGTAAATAACATCATTTATGAAAATGATAAAAAGAATAGGGCCTAGAATACTGCCTTGTGGAACCCCGGATGAAATATTCACTGTAATTTGTCTTACACTTAAATTACAGGAGAGCCAATGAACAAGCGCCCTATTTATTCCGTAGCTTGATAGTTTTGAAATTAGCGTTGAGTGATTTACGGAGTCAAAGGCAGCATTGGCACCGTTAGCTGTTATAATAAACTCACAAACCTCATGAAAACGGTGTAGCTTTTTTCGCCCAATCCTTCTTTTGAATAATTATCACAAGTATCAATGAACGAAGCGCATGTGTAGCGGCGATTATTGCTTCAAGAGGATGAGCGGCTTGCCCTGAAGAATAAAATAATTTTAATTCGAGACTATAAAATAAATTAATAAATTAATAAGTAAATAAAAATTCAATATTTTAACAAACACTTCAATCGTCGCTTTTATGTACGCTTCAAACGCATGCACATACGTTTAAAAGGCACATTTACAAAACGCCATTTCATGTAAATGCACTGAATATACAGCAGTGTGAGTGCTTGTTATGCGAGTAAAATGTTATACGCACACCATTCGAAGCCATCATAGACATTTTTTCTCTCAAATAAAACATTTTAATGTTGCGAAAGACACAGCTCTTGAGTAATGTATTGTGGTCCTGAAAAGGACCGTTTGATTTGAGACTCCACATGGAAGTTTTATAGAGATAAATTTAACCTCCAAAACCGTACAGAGTGCGGCCCTGACGCTTCAGAGCATACACCACATCCATAGCGGTGACGGTCTTACGCTTGGCGTGTTCAGTGTAAGTGACCGCATCACGAATCACATTCTCCAGAAATACTTTCAGGACGCCACGGGTTTCCTCGTAGATGAGGCCGGAGATACGTTTCACTCCTCCGCGACGAGCCAAACGGCGGATGGCGGGCTTGGTAATGCCCTGGATGTTATCCCGCAGCACTTTTCGGTGACGCTTGGCTCCTCCTTTACCCAGACCTTTTCCTCCCTTTCCTCTTCCAGTCATGATGAGCACAGGATTGTACGTTCACGATGTTCACACTTCAAATTGACGATCACGAATGAGCGTTTTCGAGCTCAACGTCCCTATTTCTACTTTTTCATCCACGCATTCCCTCTTGCTCTTAAGATGAGAGAAAACAAGGGTTGGCAAGCGTATGAATAAAGCTGTTGTTCGAGCAGTTTCATCATTTAACGTTCAACTTTTGTCAAATAAACAAGTTCGCTCCGTGCTCAACGAAACCTACGCTCCCGAAGTGAAATGGCTCGTACCAAGCAAACCGCTCGTAAATCGACTGGAGGTAAGGCTCCTCGCAAGCAGCTGGCCACCAAGGCTGCTCGTAAAAGTGCCCCGGCCACCGGAGGAGTGAAGAAGCCGCATCGTTACCGTCCGGGAACGGTGGCCCTCCGAGAAATCCGTCGCTACCAGAAGTCAACTGAGCTGCTCATCCGCAAGCTGCCCTTCCAGCGCTTGGTGCGTGAGATCGCCCAGGACTTCAAGACTGATCTCCGCTTCCAGAGCTCAGCCGTCATGGCGCTGCAGGAAGCCAGCGAGGCGTATCTGGTTGGTCTGTTTGAAGACACGAATCTGTGCGCCATCCACGCCAAGCGCGTCACCATCATGCCCAAGGACATCCAGCTGGCCCGTCGCATCCGCGGAGAGCGTGCCTAAATCGTCCATGCATCCGGAAGCGGTCCCTGTCTAAACGGGGCATTTCCTTCTCAAAACGGTCCTTTTCAGGACCACCAATACTGTTGAACATTCCAAGAATTTTCTTTCGATTGCTATTATGAAATTGTACATACGAATGCAAGTCTTCACGTATGTCGTTTTGTTATAACGAGGAAAGTGTGAAAAGGGGGAAAATTTGTTTTAAATAATCAATGTTATGGGAGGTATTTTAACTTTTTCTTGTCAAAGTTTCGCTTTTTAATAGGGCATCTGAGGATTTTGACTATATTGATCAATACTTTATTACCATCTATATAACCTATGACTATTATACCAACATCGCTGCTTACAACAAACTACGAACGAATAGTATGACTATATATTTTACAACAAATGTTCAACTCAAACAGCTTAACTGATGCTTATACAAACGTGAATTAAAATGCTCAAGAAGACGACCCTTCAATACTTATAAGCAAGTTTAAAATCGAACAAATCTATTACAACATTTGACTCACGACACATAAGCTGCTATTGGTTGCTTTGTCGATAAATTATCCTCGTATGCGCGAGGAAAATTTAATTTAAAAAAATGATTGTCATACAACGAGCGAAACGACTTTTATTCATAATTCATGATACACGAAACTCCATTTTCAATCTCACCTCGCAAAACGCTTCCAATCAGTGCGGACTTTTTTCATGTTTTTTTTTTTAACGTACTAAGGTTCTATTTAACATTAATATTTACAATGAACAACGCAGAACTTTAATGTCAATCACAGCATCATTGTTTCCAATACAAAGTTCGCAAACAAACTTAGGATATGGCTGCGTTTACCTGCACTAATGCCATTTAGTACAGGCAAACGCAACAAACTGAACAATAACGTTGACGTAGACGGACACCCTGAAATCAAAGCGCTAATTCGCTGGTGCAGATGAAACGAAGGATAATTCTTTGTTTGAATGCGGTTTGTGGTCCTGAAAAGGACCGATTTGAGAGAGGTTCATGAAAAGAAGCCAATCATTTCAGTGGCTTACTTCGAACTGGTGTACTTTGTGACAGCCTTCGTTCCTTCGGAGACGGCGTGCTTGGCAAGCTCACCAGGCAGCAGCAGACGAACAGCGGTTTGGATTTCGCGGGACGTGATCGTCGAACGCTTGTTGTAGTGCGCCAAGCGGGATGCCTCAGCAGCAATGCGTTCGAAGATATCGTTGACGAAGCTGTTCATGATGCTCATGGCCTTCGAAGAGATGCCAGTATCCGGGTGGACTTGCTTCAACACTTTGTAGATGTAAATAGCGTAGCTTTCCTTGCGGGTCTTGCGCTTCTTTTTCTTGTCGGACTTGGAAATATTTTTCTGGGCCTTGCCAGACTTCTTCGCAGCTTTTCCACTGGTTTTGGGTGCCATTTCGACGGAAAAATTCACTCAACACTGGGACACGATGTGTATGATTCCACGGGTGATTGCGTTCTAGAAAAATTCCGAGCTCTCCGATCGCTTATAACGGACTGTGAGAGAGAATACGTATCGTGCAGCTCGAAAAATTCCAAACGAGTATCGGGCAGCACGAATAAGCTGCTATATAAGCATCGGTAGGGTCTAAATTCATTTTATTCCGTAAAGACCCTTCTCAAAGAGAACATCGTGTTGTTCGTGATCCCTTACAAACGTACCTCAATCAAATCTAACCATGTCTGGCCGTGGAAAGGGAGGAAAGGTAAAGGGAAAGGCAAAGTCCCGTTCCAACCGTGCCGGTCTTCAGTTCCCCGTTGGCCGTATTCATCGTCTCCTGCGCAAGGGTAACTATGCCGAGCGCGTCGGTGCCGGAGCACCCGTGTATCTGGCAGCCGTCATGGAATACTTGGCCGCTGAAGTGCTTGAGTTGGCCGGAAACGCTGCCCGTGACAACAAGAAGACGCGCATCATCCCGCGTCATCTGCAGCTGGCCATCCGCAACGACGAGGAGTTGAACAAGCTGCTGTCCGGAGTAACCATCGCTCAGGGTGGTGTGCTGCCCAACATTCAGGCCGTGCTGCTGCCCAAGAAGACCGAAAAGAAGGCTTAAACGGTGTGACAAAGCTTCCTTCATCTCAAACCCAAAACCGTCCTTTTCAGGGCGACAAATAACTTTGCCAAAGACATTTTATTCGATTTATGCTGTTATGGGAGAACCAGAAGGAAAAAAAATCCAGATATATCAAGAACCGTGCTTGAAACTGTGTACAAAATGTAAATGAAAAAATGTGCCGTCCTTTGGCACAAAAAGCATCCCTTAATATTTTCAATTCTGTAACCTCTCACTACGAATTCTACAAAATGCAGCATATCATAAGCGATGCATAAGATTTTCCAGGAAGGTTGGATTTACCATATAAATGCAACCAGTGATACCTGCGTGTTGACCTTTTTCTGAAAACAGTAAAGGACACTTTTACCTGATTTATCGTTAACCACGGGAAAATGTTGAAAGGGTCGATTGTCGAAAAATGTTGTGCGTTTAGGTAGCCTTAGGTTCTCACAAAAGTTTGGCTTTCAATATATCGGGAAACGTTGATAATGGCTTTAAAAAAGTTGGACCAAAAATTAGGAAGGTTCGAATAAACAACCATTGTTGACGCTTCGCTTGGATGTCAAATGATAACTTGACGAAAGTGAGTTTCGTCAAGTGAGAATGAGCACGGTAGGAAATGATGAGTAGCGGGTGAGTTGCCACTCGCGTGAGTTGCAATCATAGAAAAATTATAAATAGGGCAACATAATGAATACACTTTCTCTTGCACTTTGGAAATTCAACACACAGCGGTAAATATTCAGCCCACGCAAAATCATCCGAAACGTTCGCGATTGTTCAACCATACTTATTAATGTTTCCCTTCACCCTTCATCTTAATCACCAGTTACCCAAATTTGTGAAGCATTTTAAAGTGTTTCGTTGTTTGAAACAATAAAATGATTTGCAATGTAGGAATACCTATAAAATACAAAGTATTGAAATGCCCTAACGCATATGCAACTCCACATTCAATAACGCCGTCTAGTGGTGATCAAAGTCCCTGCAACCAGTAGTAACGCCATCTAAATAATTGGTTAAAGTAAGGCTCAGTGATCTACGTTACATATGAGAAGGGTTACATGCCTTTTAAAATTCCCAAGCAGTATTTTTTACAGGTTTTGTCATCTTCGCGACCGACCACTGTACATTACTTAAATAAATTTTTTAAACATGTCGTTGAATATCTAAGCTATTTGCTTAAGAAAAAATCGATATTAAGAAGATTAAATTCTTTAATTACAAGTAAAACACAGATTTATTATTTTTCATTCATGCACTATTATTTAAGCAAAATAGTCTTTCAGCTTTAAGTTCTTGAAATCTTTTAAGCTTTAAGTGGGAGTTACATTGCCAAAGAAAGAATTATAAAATGTTGAGAGTAAATTTAAATAACTTAAACATATGAAATAAATTTATTGCCTAATAAGTTTACATAAGTTTACTACAACCGCTTTGCGGTCTTGGCCTGCCTCAGGAGTGTCCGAAACCGTTCACGGTCTCGCGTCTTTGTCTGCCAGTCCGTTACCCCGGTTATCCTTGTGGACGGCCTAAAAAGACTTTACGGGCTGGGTCGTCCGATTCCATGCGTACAACATGGCCAGCCCACCGGAGCCTGGCGAGCTTGATACGCTGTACGACAGTGAGGTCGCCGTACATCTCGTATAGCTCGTCATTATAGCGGCCCCTCCATTGTCCTTCCACACATACGGGGCCAATTATCCTTCTGAGCATCTTCCTCTCGAACGCGGCTAAGAGGGTTTCGTCAGATTTGGACAGTGTCCATGTCTCTAAGGCGTATGTGAGTACTGGTACTATATAGGTACTATATAGTCCCAGCTTCGTCCGTCGCGACAGGTTCTTTGAGGTGAACTGATTTTTCAGGCTGTAGAATGACTGGTTGGCAGCCAGCATCCTTGCGCGTAACTCAACTTCTATGCTGTTGTCGTTGCTGACCTTTGACCCCAGATAGGTGAATTCTGGGACGACTTCAAACGTGCGTTCACCTATCTGTACATCACGCCTACGTAGATTCTGATTATTTATTGGTAGGCCCGCTGATGTTGCCACCATCAGTTTGGTCTTTGCCTCGTTTATCTGCAATCCGAGGCTCTCTGCCGCCTGCACGATCCCTTGGTAGGCTTCTGCTACATAGGAGAGCCGCAGACCAATGATGTCTATATCATCAGCGTATGCCAGGATCTGGGTTGACTTATAGAAGATGGTTCCCGTAGTCTCTACCCTCGTGTCGCGGATGGCCCTCTCTAGCGCCAAGTTGAATAGGAGGCAGGCAAGCCCGTCCCCCTGGCGCAGACCCTTGGTGGTAGTAAAAGGTCCTGAGAGTTTTCCATCCACCCTCACCTGGCATGTGACGTTGGTCATAGTCATTCTAACTAGCCTTATCAGTTTGGCCGGGATTCCAAATGAGTTCATAGCGTCGTACAGTTTTACCCTGGCTATGCTATCGTATGTGGCTTTGAAGTCCATGAAGAGATGGTATCTGTCGTTTCTGTATTCAGCCATCTTCTCCAAGATCTGCCGCATGGTGCAGATCTGATCAGTGGTTGATTTTCCGTTTCGGAATCCTCTTTGATAGTTTCCGACTATCTCTTCGACGTGCGGGACAAGGCGATCCTGAAGGATCAGGGATAATATTTTATAGGCGGTATTCAACACCGTAATACCCCTGTAGTTGTTGCAGTCCAACCTATCTCCCTTCTTGTATATGGGGTAGATGATGCCGAGATTCCAGTCACAAGGCATCGATTCGCTATCCCACACCTCAGTAACAATTTGATGAATCGCGTTTTCTAGTCGCGCCCCTCCATTTTTGACCAGTTCGGCTGCAATTCCGTCAGTTCCGGGTGCCTTGTTATTTTTCAGCCGACGGATAGCCTTTCGTGTTTCTTCTATGCTAGGTGGCAGTAGCATGACACTATCTGCTAGTGGCGCTTCTAGCTGTTCGTTAAACTGGTCGTTGAGTAATTCATCAAAGTACTGAGCCCACCGCGAGAGGACCTCTGGCTGGTTACTGACCAGATCTCCATCCTTGTTGCGACAGCAGGTAACCTTAGGTACAACGTTGTTTCGGTGACCTGCTATCGCTTGGTAAAACTTTCGTGTCCGTTCGTACGCCTCTCTGGTTTTTTCGAGTTCCCGCATTTTTTGCTCTTCCAAAGCATGCTTCTTGGAGCGGTGAACTCGTTTCTCTTCGCGTCTGAGCCGTGAATATTCCTCTGCGCATGCCCGCGTTCTATGCCGTTGCTGCATTGCTCGGTATGCAGTATTCTTACGTTCGGTCACTTGTCTGCATTCATCGTCGAACCAGCCAGATTTGGTGTTGCCACGACGTGGTGGGAGTATATTTCTTGCACAGTTTATTATTTTTGTTTTTAGAGCGTTCCACCTCTCGCTCGTAGTTTCATATCTGTTTTCTGGTAGTAGAGACTCGTCTAAAGCAGCTTTGAATTCCTGTTGGACAGTAATGTCCCTTAGAGAGTCCGTGTTGAGCCGAGGCTGCGTGTTTTCTCCGCCCCCATCGGCGCGGGGGCGGGTGATTCTACCACGTATCACTAAGCCAACCAAGTAGTGATCGGAATTGATATTGGCTCCTCGATATGTTCTGACATTTAACAGACTCGACTGTCGGCGGCGGCTTATTAACACGTGGTCGATCTGGTTGAAGAATTCTCCCTCAGGGTGCGCCCATGTGACCTTGTGGATTTTCTTGCGCGCAAATTTGGTACTTCTTACAACCAGATTGTTCGCTGCGGCGAACTGGACCAATCTACTACCATTATCGTTACTGTGCTCATGCAGACTGTGACAGTCAGTGTATTGGCGGTACATTGGCTCCCTACCGACTTTTGCATTGAAGTCCCCCAGGATGATTATGAGGTCATGTCTGGGGCACGCATCTATAGTTCTAGCAAGGCGGCCGTAAAAAGGTCCTTCTCCTCTTCCTCTTTCTCTTCGATAGGGGCGTGAACGTTTATGAGGCTTGTTACGAACAGAGTTGAGCGGCACTGACAGTGTAGGATGGCTAGAGCTATGCCATAGGTTTGAGAGATCGGAAGCGTGAAATATTAGTGAAGGATAATCGGCCAAAACGATAGAAAAAGGTTTGATGGAAACAGAATGGCGGTAAACCGAAAGATTATAAATAGGAGCGAATGCTATACGAACGTTCTTTTCGGATCGAATCTCTGGGTAAATAGATTTTAATTTTGGCGCTCGCCTCAAGCTGCCTAAAATAAGTCTACGGCTTGCAGAAGTTTGAACAACATCCGAAAGCAGTTATAACATTCCAAAATTAAATCTGTAGTTGTGAAGAAACCCGTTGAGTATTTGTTTGTGAGTGCAGTTCAACGGAAAATGTTCGGTGTTATGTCCATCCAGCAGAAGGAAACCCGAGAGGTTGCCAGTTCGGTGGTGAGGCAGGAGAGTGACCAAGTTGAAGCGGTCGTGCCGCGAAGCAACAAAGTCGTTGGTGGAATGGCGAGCGGAGGTTTTCCGACTGCGGAAGGGTTATTGAACACGGAATCGAGCACGACACAGCCGAACGGCCCACGGAACGAGGCGGATTTGCGATCACCGTTGCCCAACTCAATGGCGGAGTGCATTGCGACGCCAGAGGAGTCAGTTTTGTTGATTGAAGAGGAGTTAGCAGAAAATCATGTGACGGAAAAACGCACCGCCGTTCCTACGGCACACCATTCTCGGCGTGCCGAGATTTTAAGAAAGAGAGTTGAAGTGGAGAAGCAGCAGTTGAAGTTGAGACAGATGGAACTGGAGTTGATAGAGCTTGAAGATGCAGGCTACACAGAAGCCAGTGAGCGCGATGGCGCAGCGCAACGGGTTAAAGCAAAAGAATGGCTGTCCGCTACCGATCACTGCGGCGCAAACTCGGCTCCGGGTATGGTACCTCCTACTCCATGTTTCGCTAGCACCGCCAACCCACCACGAATGTTATATCACGATCATCCCCAGGTTCCTGATTATATTACCTGAAGAAAGTACCATGATGAGGCTCATAGAAGAACTTCCTTCCAAATGCCGCCGAATTATCGCTCTAGAACTTACGCTGGCACCACCATATATTCAAGCGCTAACCTCACACAATCGCAAATTTCGGCCCGACAAGGTGCTGTTGGAAAAGAACTACCGGTATTCAGTGGTGCGGTGGAAGAGTGGCCGATGTTCATTCGGATGTTTGAGCGATCGACGGAGTTATGTGGTTTTTCGGAGGCAGAAAACTTACTACGGCTTCAGCGAGCGTTGATCGGAGAGGCTAAAGAAAGTGTTGGACATTTGCTGCTATTTCACCTGCTGAATTCACCCACCAGCGATTCGTGCACCTCAAACCGCCTACTGGAACACACACACACGACAATTGGCAATTCGATACGGTCACCACAAACGTCATCGGGAGAAGGTTCATCGGGCGTACAAATCTAGTGCAAGTTGTGCAAAGGAACGTGTCAATCTTTATCTAACTGCAGTGCGTTTTTGCAGTTTTCGGTGGCAGCACGCAGAGCGTTCGTTCACTCAAGGCAACTTTGCATGAAGTGTCTAGTTGCCCACCAGACACCTTGTCTTATAACTGCTCTTTGCGGAATGGATGGGTGCGAAGCTGTGCACCATGCTCTGTTACACGACGGTTGACAGTTGACTTCTAGTTACGAGCACTTAAAGGGCCTTACAGGGTATGAGTCGATCATACGCCACCATCCAGCCACGAATTCTTATAGGAATTGATAATTGTCATGTGACCAGACCACTCAATAGCGTTGAAAGAAGGTATAACGAGCCCGTTGCTTCCAAAATTCGGCTAGGATGGGTTATATACGGTTCCTGTCCAATCGCCAAGAACGTCCCAGGCGCGACATACTCGAACTTTCATGTGCGCTCGTGTGATGGAGTAAGTGAAGAGCTACAAAATAAAGCGTTGAAGAAGCATTCTGCACTAGAAACCATCAGAGCCGAAAGACCGTCTCAGGAGAGGCGGCGTAGAGAAGATGCAATGTTGAAGCAACAGGAGCTAACGGATGCAGATAACACTTTGGTTAAGCAGATCGAACCGGGAGCATACTCACGTGATAGCTGTAGTTCCATGCGTCAAACTGAGATCGTTCATTCCAGGCATAGCGATTCGGAGAAGGACAGTTCGCTTCACACCGTCCTCGACGGCCGAGGGCTACTGGTAGTGGATGGGCGTTTGATCAACGCCAGTGCACGCAACCCGCCAACGAGTAGTCGAATCAAATTGCTTTCAAAACATCGTGGTACACTTATATTAATCCAAGAGTTTTGTGATCGTTTCAGGCACCGCAACGATATTCCTATCATCAACGAAGTCCGTCCGCGCTTCAGAATACCGCGGTTGCCGAAAACGTGTGCGGATGCCTCCCAAGCCTGTCGAATCTACCGCATTCGGGCCAAGCTCGATCCCCCGATGAAGGAAAGTCAACTGGATCCCGGAACTTTGATGAGACAGCGAGCATTCGTGAACATTGCGATCGTCCACGTCAGGCTTATAAGCGCTTCGATAGGACGACGCACAGAGAAGCGGCGGGGCGTATGGTACATGTGCGTTACGGTCAGAGCGGTACACTCGGGAGCAGCGCCGTCACTCTCCACCGGCCACGGAATAAACAGTACGGAAGCAGCCCGCGAGTTGATGGAAGGGGTTGCCGAGGTTGATTACGAAGCGCTTATGATGGAGTTCTTCGTTCCGGTGTAAAGTGGCCGTTTAACCGTGTCGGCCAGCCTCCCGGCCGATCGATGAAGACGATAGTTGTTGATGAATACTTACCACGTAACTTCGGGTAAGTCTAAAATAAGTCTACGGCTTGCAGAAGTTTGAACAACATCCGAAAGCATTGCCTTGACATCTTCTTCTTCTTCATTAGCAGCTTGGCTTTCAGTGACTTATTGTTAAGAATAGCAGGATAGTCAGTCCTACGTATGGGAGCACGGTCTATTCGGGGCTTGAACCCATGATGGGCGTGTTGTTAAGTCGTTCGAGAATGATTACTTGAAATCTATGATTACGGATTTCAGCCGAGGACCTACGGCGGAACCCGTTCCGAGCACGCGGTGGCGGTCGTGGCAGCTGTAATAAATGTCGTAGCATTGCTTACCACGCCTGTTGTGCACACCGTTCCCTAGCCACCGAATCTCTTGTAGAGCTACGAGGTCTATGCTCAGTGGGGCTAGGGCATCATCAAGTTTTTTCAAGGCTCCGGCTTCGCTAAGAGTGCGTACGTTCCATGAGCCCATTTTGATCGTTGTCCGGGGGTATTGCGTTGGGTCGGTATCGTTAGGTCAGTTTCGTAACTCTCTGTTGCTTTCCGTAGTGTGTTGTTCCGTGAGACTGGGTGACTGGCCCTGCGCTCACGTGGCCGTTTTATTTAACGTCGGGTTGCCCCCTCGACGTTCAGGCACCCAGTTTCCCGGGATACCCACCCCCCTCCGTCCAAGGGGTTGGATCTAGCCCGTGTACCCAAGCTAGGATATATGGAGGCACATGTTACCACTCTGCACGACGAGGACGTGTCGGAATAGAAGTTGGATGGGAGAGCCTATATTATCCCTCGGAGGGCTTCGGATCCCATCCCATTGCAGAGCAATCAATGTTACTATTCTTTAAAAAAGATGCCTGATCCTCTTTTTATTTGTGTTGAATATTATTATTTTCTGATTATTGCATAAAAATAATCAATATTGAGATATGATTTAATATCTATCAATTTGCTTATCCACGACGATTAAACCAGGCGTTCAAAAATGCTGCTTGGGTTTGCGCTAGACAGACGTTTCTTGTAACGCTAGCGTAACGTAGAGGGCTGAGCGTTACTTTTCCCAAATAATTCATTATGCGATCTATGAGGTCCCAGGGTGTTTGTCCTGGATAATAACTGGGAAACATTTTAATGATAACGGAAGCTGGGGAACAATTACCAAATGTACAAACCAAAATGTAAGCATCGCTAGCGGAGCATCGCTAAGTCAGTATACCAAATGAAGTCAGTATCCCAAGAAAATATATAGCATTCAGTTAACAGCATAGATTTTGGAGGTGGAGTTAATTTCTTCATGTTCATAGCACCCTGATAGCAAATCTTGCAGAAAGTATTTGGTGGGTAAGAGTTAAATCGAATTAAACAGTTTTGAAGAGTTAAACAATCGGTTTGATCTGATACCGGTAGGAACATTTTCATATCATTTGCATAAAACAATTTTTCGCAATCTGGTATAACGTAAATAACATCATTTATCAAAATGATAAAAAGAATAGGGCCTAGAATACTGCCTTGTGGAACCCCGGATGAAATATTCACTTTAATTTGTCTTACACTTAAATTACAGGAGAGCCAATGAGCAAGCGCCCTATTTATTCCGTAGCTTGATAGTTTTGAAATTAGCGTTGAGTGATTTACGGAGTCAAAGGCAGCATTGGCACCGTTAGCTGTTATAATAAACTCACAAACCTCATGAAAACGGTGTAGCTTTTTTTCGCCCAATCCTTCTTTTGAATAATTATCACAAGTATCAATGAACGAAGCGCATGTGTAGCGGCGATTATTGCTTCAAGAGGATGAGCGGCTTGCCCTGAAAAATAGAATAATTTTAATTCGACACTATAAAATAAATTCATAAATTAATAAGTAAATAAAAATTCAATATTTTAACAAACACTTCAATCGTCGCTTTTATGTACGCTTCAAACGCATGCACATACGTTTAAAAGGCACATTTACAAAACGCCATTTCATGTAAATGCACTGAATATACAGCAGTGTGAGTGCTTGTTATGCGAGTAAAATGTTATACGCACACCATTCGAAGCCATCATAGACATTTTTTCTCTCAAATAAAACATTTTAATGTTGCGAAAGACACAGCTCTTGAGTAATGTATTGTGGTCCTGAAAAGGACCGTTTGATTTGAGACTCCACATGGAAGTTTTATAGAGATAAATTTAACCTCCAAAACCGTACAGAGTGCGGCCCTGACGCTTCAGAGCATACACCACATCCATAGCGGTGACGGTCTTACGCTTGGCGTGTTCAGTGTAAGTGACCGCATCACGAATCACATTCTCCAGAAATACTTTCAGGACGCCACGGGTTTCCTCGTAGATGAGACCGGAGATACGTTTCACTCCTCCGCGCCGAGCCAAACGGCGGATGGCGGGCTTGGTAATGCCCTGGATGTTATCCCGCAGCACTTTTCGGTGACGCTTGGCTCCTCCTTTACCCAGACCTTTTCCTCCCTTTCCTCTTCCAGTCATGATGAGCACAGGATTGTACGTTCACGATGTTCACACTTCAAATTGACGATCACGAATGAGCGTTTTCGAGCTCAACGTCCCTATTTATACTTTTTCATCCACACATTCCCTCTTGCTCTTAAGATGAGAGAAAATGAGGGTTGGCAAGCGCATAAAAAGAGCTCTTGTTCGAGCAGTTTCATCATTTAACGTTCAACTTTTGTCAAATAAACAAGTTCGCTCCGTGCTCAACGAAACCTACGCTCCCGAAGTGAAATGGCTCGTACCAAGCAAACCGCTCGTAAATCGACTGGAGGTAAGGCTCCTCGCAAGCAGCTGGCCACCAAGGCTGCTCGTAAAAGTGCCCCGGCCACCGGAGGAGTGAAGAAGCCGCATCGTTACCGTCCGGGAACGGTGGCCCTCCGAGAAATCCGTCGCTACCAGAAGTCGACCGAGCTGCTCATCCGCAAGCTGCCCTTCCAGCGCTTGGTGCGTGAGATCGCCCAGGACTTCAAGACTGATCTCCGCTTCCAGAGCTCAGCCGTCATGGCGCTGCAGGAAGCCAGCGAGGCGTATCTGGTTGGTCTGTTCGAAGACACGAATCTGTGCGCCATCCACGCCAAGCGCGTCACCATCATGCCCAAGGACATCCAGCTGGCCCGTCGCATCCGCGGAGAGCGTGCCTAAATCGTCCATGCATCCGGAAGCGGTCCCTGTCTAAACGGGGCATTTCCTTCTCAAAACGGTCCTTTTCAGGACCACCAATACTGTTGAACATTCCAAGAATTTTCTTTCGATTGCTATTATGAAATTGTACATACGAATGCAAGTCTTCACGTATGTCGTTTTGTTATAACGAGGAAAGTGTGAAAAGGGGGAAAATTTGTTTTAAATAATCAATGTTATGGGAGGTATTTTAACTTTTTCTTGTCAAAGTTTCGCTTTTTAATAGGGCATCTGAGGATTTTGACTATATTGATCAATACTTTATTACCATCTATATTACCTATGACTATTATACCAACATCGCTGCTTACAACAAACTACGAACGAATAGTATGACTATATATTTTACAACAAATGTTCAACTCAAACAGCTTAACTGATGCTTATACAAACGTGAATTAAAATGCTCAAGAAGACGACCCTTCAATACTTATAAGCAAGTTTAAAATCGAACAAATCTATTACAACATTTGACTCACGACACATAAGCTGCTATTGGTTGCTTTGTCGATAAATTATCCTCGTATGCGCGAGGAAAATTTAATTTAAAAAAATGATTGTCATACAACGAGCGAAACGACTTTTATTCATAATTCATGATACACGAAACTCCATTTTCAATCTCACCTCGCAAAACGCTTCCAATCAGTGCGGACTTTTTTCATGTTTTTTTTTTTAACGTACTAAGGTTCTATTTAACATTAATATTTACAATGAACAACGCAGAACTTTAATGTCAATCACAGCATCATTGTTTCCAATACAAAGTTCGCAAACAAACTTAGGATATGGCTGCGTTTACCTGCACTAATGCCATTTAGTACAGGCAAACGCAACAAACTGAACAATTACGTTGACGTAGACGGACACCCTGAAATCAAAGCGCTAATTCGCTGGTGCAGATGAAACGAAGGATAATTCTTTGTTTGAATGCGGTTTGTGGTCCTGAAAAGGACCGATTTGAGAGAGGTTCATGAAAAGAAGCCAATCATTTCAGTGGCTTACTTCGAACTGGTGTACTTTGTGACAGCCTTCGTTCCTTCGGAGACGGCGTGCTTGGCAAGCTCACCAGGCAGCAGCAGACGAACAGCGGTTTGGATTTCGCGGGACGTGATCGTCGAACGCTTGTTGTAGTGCGCCAAGCGGGATGCCTCAGCAGCAATGCGTTCGAAGATATCGTTGACGAAGCTGTTCATGATGCTCATGGCCTTCGAAGAGATGCCAGTATCCGGGTGGACTTGCTTCAACACTTTGTAGATGTAAATAGCGTAGCTTTCCTTGCGGGTCTTGCGCTTCTTTTTCTTGTCGGACTTGGAAATATTTTTCTGGGCCTTGCCAGACTTCTTCGCAGCTTTTCCACTGGTTTTGGGTGCCATTTCGACGGAAAAATTCACTCAACACTGGGACACGATGTGTATGATTCCACGGGTGATTGCGTTCTAGAAAAATTCCGAGCTCTCCGATCGCTTATAACGGACTGTGAGAGAGAATACGTATCGTGCAGCTCGAAAAATTCCAAACGAGTATCGGGCAGCACGAATAAGCTGCTATATAAGCATCGGTAGGGTCTAAATTCATTTTATTCCGTAAAGACCCTTCTCAAAGAGAACATCGTGTTGTTCGTGATCCCTTACAAACGTACCTCAATCAAATCTAACCATGTCTGGCCGTGGAAAGGGAGGAAAGGTAAAGGGAAAGGCAAAGTCCCGTTCCAACCGTGCCGGTCTTCAGTTCCCCGTTGGCCGTATTCATCGTCTCCTGCGCAAGGGTAACTATGCCGAGCGCGTCGGTGCCGGAGCACCCGTGTATCTGGCAGCCGTCATGGAATACTTGGCCGCTGAAGTGCTTGAGTTGGCCGGAAACGCTGCCCGTGACAACAAGAAGACGCGCATCATCCCGCGTCATCTGCAGCTGGCCATCCGCAACGACGAGGAGTTGAACAAGCTGCTGTCCGGAGTAACCATCGCTCAGGGTGGTGTGCTGCCCAACATTCAGGCCGTGCTGCTGCCCAAGAAGACCGAAAAGAAGGCTTAAACGGTGTGACAAAGCTTCCTTCATCTCAAACCCAAAACCGTCCTTTTCAGGGCGACAAATAACTTTGCCAAAGACATTTTATTCGATTTATGCTGTTATGGGAGAACCAGAAGGAAAAAAAATCCAGATATATCAAGAACCGTGCTTGAAACTGTGTACAAAATGTAAATGAAAAAATGTGCCGTCCTTTGGCACAAAAAGCATCCCTTAATATTTTCAATTCTGTAACCTCTCACTACGAATTCTACAAAATGCAGCATATCATAAGCGATGCATAAGATTTTCCAGGAAGGTTGGATTTACCATATAAATGCAACCAGTGATACCTGCGTGTTGACCTTTTTCTGAAAACAGTAAAGGACACTTTTACCTGATTTATCGTTAACCACGGGAAAATGTTGAAAGGGTCGATTGTCGAAAAATGTTGTGCGTTTAGGTAGCCTTAGGTTCTCACAAAAGTTTGGCTTTCAATATATCGGGAAACGTTGATAATGGCTTTAAAAAAGTTGGACCAAAAATTAGGAAGGTTCGAATAAACAACCATTGTTGACGCTTCGCTTGGATGTCAAATGATAACTTGACGAAAGTGAGTTTCGTCAAGTGAGAATGAGCACGGTAGGAAATGATGAGTAGCGGGTGAGTTGCCACTCGCGTGAGTTGCAATCATAGAAAAATTATAAATAGGGCAACATAATGAATACACTTTCTCTTGCACTTTGGAAATTCAACACACAGCGGTAAATATTCAGCCCACGCAAAATCATCCGAAACGTTCGCGATTGTTCAACCATACTTATTAATGTTTCCCTTCACCCTTCATCTTAATCACCAGTTACCCAAATTTGTGAAGCATTTTAAAGTGTTTCGTTGTTTGAAACAATAAAATGATTTGCAATGTAGGAATACCTATAAAATACAAAGTATTGAAATGCCCTAACGCATATGCAACTCCACATTCAATAACGCCGTCTAGTGGTGATCAAAGTCCCTGCAACCAGTAGTAACGCCATCTAAATAATTGGTTAAAGTAAGGCTCAGTGATCTACGTTACATATGAGAAGGGTTACATGCCTTTTAAAATTCCCAAGCAGTATTTTTTACAGGTTTTGTCATCTTCGCGACCGACCACTGTACATTACTTAAATAAATTTTTTAAACATGTCGTTGAATATCTAAGCTATTTGCTTAAGAAAAAATCGATATTAAGAAGATTAAATTCTTTAATTACAAGTAAAACACAGATTTATTATTTTTCATTCATGCACTATTATTTAAGCAAAATAGTCTTTCAGCTTTAAGTTCTTGAAATCTTTTAAGCTTTAAGTGGGAGTTACATTGCCAAAGAAAGAATTATAAAATGTTGAGAGTAAATTTAAATAACTTAAACATATGAAATAAATTTATTGCCTAATAAGTTTACATAAGTTTACTACAACCGCTTTGCGGTCTTGGCCTGCCTCAGGAGTGTCCGAAACCGTTCACGGTCTCGCGTCTTTGTCTGCCAGTCCGTTACCCCGGTTATCCTTGTGGACGGCCTAAAAAGACTTTACGGGCTGGGTCGTCCGATTCCATGCGTACAACATGGCCAGCCCACCGGAGCCTGGCGAGCTTGATACGCTGTACGACAGTGAGGTCGCCGTACATCTCGTATAGCTCGTCATTATAGCGGCCCCTCCATTGTCCTTCCACACATACGGGGCCAATTATCCTTCTGAGCATCTTCCTCTCGAACGCGGCTAAGAGGGTTTCGTCAGATTTGGACAGTGTCCATGTCTCTAAGGCGTATGTGAGTACTGGTACTATATAGGTACTATATAGTCCCAGCTTCGTCCGTCGCGACAGGTTCTTTGAGGTGAACTGATTTTTCAGGCTGTAGAATGACTGGTTGGCAGCCAGCATCCTTGCGCGTAACTCAACTTCTATGCTGTTGTCGTTGCTGACCTTTGACCCCAGATAGGTGAATTCTGGGACGACTTCAAACGTGCGTTCACCTATCTGTACATCACGCCTACGTAGATTCTGATTATTTATTGGTAGGCCCGCTGATGTTGCCACCATCAGTTTGGTCTTTGCCTCGTTTATCTGCAATCCGAGGCTCTCTGCCGCCTGCACGATCCCTTGGTAGGCTTCTGCTACATAGGAGAGCCGCAGACCAATGATGTCTATATCATCAGCGTATGCCAGGATCTGGGTTGACTTATAGAAGATGGTTCCCGTAGTCTCTACCCTCGTGTCGCGGATGGCCCTCTCTAGCGCCAAGTTGAATAGGAGGCAGGCAAGCCCGTCCCCCTGGCGCAGACCCTTGGTGGTAGTAAAAGGTCCTGAGAGTTTTCCATCCACCCTCACCTGGCATGTGACGTTGGTCATAGTCATTCTAACTAGCCTTATCAGTTTGGCCGGGATTCCAAATGAGTTCATAGCGTCGTACAGTTTTACCCTGGCTATGCTATCGTATGTGGCTTTGAAGTCCATGAAGAGATGGTATCTGTCGTTTCTGTATTCAGCCATCTTCTCCAAGATCTGCCGCATGGTGCAGATCTGATCAGTGGTTGATTTTCCGTTTCGGAATCCTCTTTGATAGTTTCCGACTATCTCTTCGACGTGCGGGACAAGGCGATCCTGAAGGATCAGGGATAATATTTTATAGGCGGTATTCAACACCGTAATACCCCTGTAGTTGTTGCAGTCCAACCTATCTCCCTTCTTGTATATGGGGTAGATGATGCCGAGATTCCAGTCACAAGGCATCGATTCGCTATCCCACACCTCAGTAACAATTTGATGAATCGCGTTTTCTAGTCGCGCCCCTCCATTTTTGACCAGTTCGGCTGCAATTCCGTCAGTTCCGGGTGCCTTGTTATTTTTCAGCCGACGGATAGCCTTTCGTGTTTCTTCTATGCTAGGTGGCAGTAGCATGACACTATCTGCTAGTGGCGCTTCTAGCTGTTCGTTAAACTGGTCGTTGAGTAATTCATCAAAGTACTGAGCCCACCGCGAGAGGACCTCTGGCTGGTTACTGACCAGATCTCCATCCTTGTTGCGACAGCAGGTAACCTTAGGTACAACGTTGTTTCGGTGACCTGCTATCGCTTGGTAAAACTTTCGTGTCCGTTCGTACGCCTCTCTGGTTTTTTCGAGTTCCCGCATTTTTTGCTCTTCCAAAGCATGCTTCTTGGAGCGGTGAACTCGTTTCTCTTCGCGTCTGAGCCGTGAATATTCCTCTGCGCATGCCCGCGTTCTATGCCGTTGCTGCATTGCTCGGTATGCAGTATTCTTACGTTCGGTCACTTGTCTGCATTCATCGTCGAACCAGCCAGATTTGGTGTTGCCACGACGTGGTGGGAGTATATTTCTTGCACAGTTTATTATTTTTGTTTTTAGAGCGTTCCACCTCTCGCTCGTAGTTTCATATCTGTTTTCTGGTAGTAGAGACTCGTCTAAAGCAGCTTTGAATTCCTGTTGGACAGTAATGTCCCTTAGAGAGTCCGTGTTGAGCCGAGGCTGCGTGTTTTCTCCGCCCCCATCGGCGCGGGGGCGGGTGATTCTACCACGTATCACTAAGCCAACCAAGTAGTGATCGGAATTGATATTGGCTCCTCGATATGTTCTGACATTTAACAGACTCGACTGTCGGCGGCGGCTTATTAACACGTGGTCGATCTGGTTGAAGAATTCTCCCTCAGGGTGCGCCCATGTGACCTTGTGGATTTTCTTGCGCGCAAATTTGGTACTTCTTACAACCAGATTGTTCGCTGCGGCGAACTGGACCAATCTACTACCATTATCGTTACTGTGCTCATGCAGACTGTGACAGTCAGTGTATTGGCGGTACATTGGCTCCCTACCGACTTTTGCATTGAAGTCCCCCAGGATGATTATGAGGTCATGTCTGGGGCACGCATCTATAGTTCTAGCAAGGCGGCCGTAAAAAGGTCCTTCTCCTCTTCCTCTTTCTCTTCGATAGGGGCGTGAACGTTTATGAGGCTTGTTACGAACAGAGTTGAGCGGCACTGACAGTGTAGGATGGCTAGAGCTATGCCATAGGTTTGAGAGATCGGAAGCGTGAAATATTAGTGAAGGATAATCGGCCAAAACGATAGAAAAAGGTTTGATGGAAACAGAATGGCGGTAAACCGAAAGATTATAAATAGGAGCGAATGCTATACGAACGTTCTTTTCGGATCGAATCTCTGGGTAAATAGATTTTAATTTTGGCGCTCGCCTCAAGCTGCCTAAAATAAGTCTACGGCTTGCAGAAGTTTGAACAACATCCGAAAGCAGTTATAACATTCCAAAATTAAATCTGTAGTTGTGAAGAAACCCGTTGAGTATTTGTTTGTGAGTGCAGTTCAACGGAAAATGTTCGGTGTTATGTCCATCCAGCAGAAGGAAACCCGAGAGGTTGCCAGTTCGGTGGTGAGGCAGGAGAGTGACCAAGTTGAAGCGGTCGTGCCGCGAAGCAACAAAGTCGTTGGTGGAATGGCGAGCGGAGGTTTTCCGACTGCGGAAGGGTTATTGAACACGGAATCGAGCACGACACAGCCGAACGGCCCACGGAACGAGGCGGATTTGCGATCACCGTTGCCCAACTCAATGGCGGAGTGCATTGCGACGCCAGAGGAGTCAGTTTTGTTGATTGAAGAGGAGTTAGCAGAAAATCATGTGACGGAAAAACGCACCGCCGTTCCTACGGCACACCATTCTCGGCGTGCCGAGATTTTAAGAAAGAGAGTTGAAGTGGAGAAGCAGCAGTTGAAGTTGAGACAGATGGAACTGGAGTTGATAGAGCTTGAAGATGCAGGCTACACAGAAGCCAGTGAGCGCGATGGCGCAGCGCAACGGGTTAAAGCAAAAGAATGGCTGTCCGCTACCGATCACTGCGGCGCAAACTCGGCTCCGGGTATGGTACCTCCTACTCCATGTTTCGCTAGCACCGCCAACCCACCACGAATGTTATATCACGATCATCCCCAGGTTCCTGATTATATTACCTGAAGAAAGTACCATGATGAGGCTCATAGAAGAACTTCCTTCCAAATGCCGCCGAATTATCGCTCTAGAACTTACGCTGGCACCACCATATATTCAAGCGCTAACCTCACACAATCGCCAATTTCGGCCCGACAAGGTGCTGTTGGAAAAGAACTACCGGTATTCAGTGGTGCGGTGGAAGAGTGGCCGATGTTCATTCGGATGTTTGAGCGATCGACGGAGTTATGTGGTTTTTCGGAGGCAGAAAACTTACTACGGCTTCAGCGAGCGTTGATCGGAGAGGCTAAAGAAAGTGTTGGACATTTGCTGCTATTTCACCTGCTGAATTCACCCACCAGCGATTCGTGCACCTCAAACCGCCTACTGGAACACACACACACGACAATTGGCAATTCGATACGGTCACCACAAACGTCATCGGGAGAAGGTTCATCGGGCGTACAAATCTAGTGCAAGTTGTGCAAAGGAACGTGTCAATCTTTATCTAACTGCAGTGCGTTTTTGCAGTTTTCGGTGGCAGCACGCAGAGCGTTCGTTCACTCAAGGCAACTTTGCATGAAGTGTCTAGTTGCCCACCAGACACCTTGTCTTATAACTGCTCTTTGCGGAATGGATGGGTGCGAAGCTGTGCACCATGCTCTGTTACACGACGGTTGACAGTTGACTTCTAGTTACGAGCACTTAAAGGGCCTTACAGGGTATGAGTCGATCATACGCCACCATCCAGCCACGAATTCTTATAGGAATTGATAATTGTCATGTGACCAGACCACTCAATAGCGTTGAAAGAAGGTATAACGAGCCCGTTGCTTCCAAAATTCGGCTAGGATGGGTTATATACGGTTCCTGTCCAATCGCCAAGAACGTCCCAGGCGCGACATACTCGAACTTTCATGTGCGCTCGTGTGATGGAGTAAGTGAAGAGCTACAAAATAAAGCGTTGAAGAAGCATTCTGCACTAGAAACCATCAGAGCCGAAAGACCGTCTCAGGAGAGGCGGCGTAGAGAAGATGCAATGTTGAAGCAACAGGAGCTAACGGATGCAGATAACACTTTGGTTAAGCAGATCGAACCGGGAGCATACTCACGTGATAGCTGTAGTTCCATGCGTCAAACTGAGATCGTTCATTCCAGGCATAGCGATTCGGAGAAGGACAGTTCGCTTCACACCGTCCTCGACGGCCGAGGGCTACTGGTAGTGGATGGGCGTTTGATCAACGCCAGTGCACGCAACCCGCCAACGAGTAGTCGAATCAAATTGCTTTCAAAACATCGTGGTACACTTATATTAATCCAAGAGTTTTGTGATCGTTTCAGGCACCGCAACGATATTCCTATCATCAACGAAGTCCGTCCGCGCTTCAGAATACCGCGGTTGCCGAAAACGTGTGCGGATGCCTCCCAAGCCTGTCGAATCTACCGCATTCGGGCCAAGCTCGATCCCCCGATGAAGGAAAGTCAACTGGATCCCGGAACTTTGATGAGACAGCGAGCATTCGTGAACATTGCGATCGTCCACGTCAGGCTTATAAGCGCTTCGATAGGACGACGCACAGAGAAGCGGCGGGGCGTATGGTACATGTGCGTTACGGTCAGAGCGGTACACTCGGGAGCAGCGCCGTCACTCTCCACCGGCCACGGAATAAACAGTACGGAAGCAGCCCGCGAGTTGATGGAAGGGGTTGCCGAGGTTGATTACGAAGCGCTTATGATGGAGTTCTTCGTTCCGGTGTAAAGTGGCCGTTTAACCGTGTCGGCCAGCCTCCCGGCCGATCGATGAAGACGATAGTTGTTGATGAATACTTACCACGTAACTTCGGGTAAGTCTAAAATAAGTCTACGGCTTGCAGAAGTTTGAACAACATCCGAAAGCATTGCCTTGACATCTTCTTCTTCTTCATTAGCAGCTTGGCTTTCAGTGACTTATTGTTAAGAATAGCAGGATAGTCAGTCCTACGTATGGGAGCACGGTCTATTCGGGGCTTGAACCCATGATGGGCGTGTTGTTAAGTCGTTCGAGAATGATTACTTGAAATCTATGATTACGGATTTCAGCCGAGGACCTACGGCGGAACCCGTTCCGAGCACGCGGTGGCGGTCGTGGCAGCTGTAATAAATGTCGTAGCATTGCTTACCACGCCTGTTGTGCACACCGTTCCCTAGCCACCGAATCTCTTGTAGAGCTACGAGGTCTATGCTCAGTGGGGCTAGGGCATCATCAAGTTTTTTCAAGGCTCCGGCTTCGCTAAGAGTGCGTACGTTCCATGAGCCCATTTTGATCGTTGTCCGGGGGTATTGCGTTGGGTCGGTATCGTTAGGTCAGTTTCGTAACTCTCTGTTGCTTTCCGTAGTGTGTTGTTCCGTGAGACTGGGTGACTGGCCCTGCGCTCACGTGGCCGTTTTATTTAACGTCGGGTTGCCCCCTCGACGTTCAGGCACCCAGTTTCCCGGGATACCCACCCCCCTCCGTCCAAGGGGTTGGATCTAGCCCGTGTACCCAAGCTAGGATATATGGAGGCACATGTTACCACTCTGCACGACGAGGACGTGTCGGAATAGAAGTTGGATGGGAGAGCCTATATTATCCCTCGGAGGGCTTCGGATCCCATCCCATTGCAGAGCAATCAATGTTACTATTCTTTAAAAAAGATGCCTGATCCTCTTTTTATTTGTGTTGAATATTATTATTTTCTGATTATTGCATAAAAATAATCAATATTGAGATATGATTTAATATCTATCAATTTGCTTATCCACGACGATTAAACCAGGCGTTCAAAAATGCTGCTTGGGTTTGCGCTAGACAGACGTTTCTTGTAACGCTAGCGTAACGTAGAGGGCTGAGCGTTACTTTTCCCAAATAATTCATTATGCGATCTATGAGGTCCCAGGGTGTTTGTCCTGGATAATAACTGGGAAACATTTTAATGATAACGGAAGCTGGGGAACAATTACCAAATGTACAAACCAAAATGTAAGCATCGCTAGCGGAGCATCGCTAAGTCAGTATACCAAATGAAGTCAGTATCCCAAGAAAATATATAGCATTCAGTTAACAGCATAGATTTTGGAGGTGGAGTTAATTTCTTCATGTTCATAGCACCCTGATAGCAAATCTTGCAGAAAGTATTTGGTGGGTAAGAGTTAAATCGAATTAAACAGTTTTGAAGAGTTAAACAATCGGTTTGATCTGATACCGGTAGGAACATTTTCATATCATTTGCATAAAACAATTTTTCGCAATCTGGTATAACGTAAATAACATCATTTATCAAAATGATAAAAAGAATAGGGCCTAGAATACTGCCTTGTGGAACCCCGGATGAAATATTCACTTTAATTTGTCTTACACTTAAATTACAGGAGAGCCAATGAGCAAGCGCCCTATTTATTCCGTAGCTTGATAGTTTTGAAATTAGCGTTGAGTGATTTACGGAGTCAAAGGCAGCATTGGCACCGTTAGCTGTTATAATAAACTCACAAACCTCATGAAAACGGTGTAGCTTTTTTTCGCCCAATCCTTCTTTTGAATAATTATCACAAGTATCAATGAACGAAGCGCATGTGTAGCGGCGATTATTGCTTCAAGAGGATGAGCGGCTTGCCCTGAAAAATAGAATAATTTTAATTCGACACTATAAAATAAATTCATAAATTAATAAGTAAATAAAAATTCAATATTTTAACAAACACTTCAATCGTCGCTTTTATGTACGCTTCAAACGCATGCACATACGTTTAAAAGGCACATTTACAAAACGCCATTTCATGTAAATGCACTGAATATACAGCAGTGTGAGTGCTTGTTATGCGAGTAAAATGTTATACGCACACCATTCGAAGCCATCATAGACATTTTTTCTCTCAAATAAAACATTTTAATGTTGCGAAAGACACAGCTCTTGAGTAATGTATTGTGGTCCTGAAAAGGACCGTTTGATTTGAGACTCCACATGGAAGTTTTATAGAGATAAATTTAACCTCCAAAACCGTACAGAGTGCGGCCCTGACGCTTCAGAGCATACACCACATCCATAGCGGTGACGGTCTTACGCTTGGCGTGTTCAGTGTAAGTGACCGCATCACGAATCACATTCTCCAGAAATACTTTCAGGACGCCACGGGTTTCCTCGTAGATGAGACCGGAGATACGTTTCACTCCTCCGCGCCGAGCCAAACGGCGGATGGCGGGCTTGGTAATGCCCTGGATGTTATCCCGCAGCACTTTTCGGTGACGCTTGGCTCCTCCTTTACCCAGACCTTTTCCTCCCTTTCCTCTTCCAGTCATGATGAGCACAGGATTGTACGTTCACGATGTTCACACTTCAAATTGACGATCACGAATGAGCGTTTTCGAGCTCAACGTCCCTATTTATACTTTTTCATCCACACATTCCCTCTTGCTCTTAAGATGAGAGAAAATGAGGGTTGGCAAGCGCATAAAAAGAGCTCTTGTTCGAGCAGTTTCCTCATTTAACGTTCAACTTTTGTCAAATAAACAAGTTCGCTCCGTGCTCAACGAAACCTACGCTCCCGAAGTGAAATGGCTCGTACCAAGCAAACCGCTCGTAAATCGACTGGAGGTAAGGCTCCTCGCAAGCAGCTGGCCACCAAGGCTGCTCGTAAAAGTGCCCCGGCCACCGGAGGAGTGAAGAAGCCGCATCGTTACCGTCCGGGAACGGTGGCCCTCCGAGAAATCCGTCGCTACCAGAAGTCGACCGAGCTGCTCATCCGCAAGCTGCCCTTCCAGCGCTTGGTGCGTGAGATCGCCCAGGACTTCAAGACTGATCTCCGCTTCCAGAGCTCAGCCGTCATGGCGCTGCAGGAAGCCAGCGAGGCGTATCTGGTTGGTCTGTTCGAAGACACGAATCTGTGCGCCATCCACGCCAAGCGCGTCACCATCATGCCCAAGGACATCCAGCTGGCCCGTCGCATCCGCGGAGAGCGTGCCTAAATCGTCCATGCATCCGGAAGCGGTCCCTGTCTAAACGGGGCATTTCCTTCTCAAAACGGTCCTTTTCAGGACCACCAATACTGTTGAACATTCCAAGAATTTTCTTTCGATTGCTATTATGAAATTGTACATACGAATGCAAGCCTTCACGCATGTCGTTTTGTTATAACGAGGAAAGTGTGAAAAGGGGGAAAATTTGTTTTAAATAATCAATGTTATGGGAGGTATTTTAACTTTTTCTTGTCAAAGTTTCGCTTTTTAATAGGGCATCTGAGGATTTTGACTATATTGATCAATACTTTATTACCATCTATATAACCTATGACTATTATACCAACATCGCTGCTTACAACAAACTACGAACGAATAGTATGACTATATATTTTACAACAAATGTTCGACACAAACAACTTAACTGATGCTTATACACACTTTAATTCAAACGCTTAAGAAGACGACCCTTCAATACTTATTAGCAAGTTTAAAATCGAACAAATCTATTACAAAATTTGACTCACGACACATAAGCTGCTATTGGTTGCTTTGTCGATAAATTATCCTCGTATGCGCGTCATACAACGAGCGAAACGACTTTTATTCATAATTCATGATACACGAAACTCCATTTTCAATTTCACCTCGCAAAACGCTTCCAACCAGTGCGGACTTTTTTTAATGTTTTTTTTTAAACGTGCTAAGGTTCTATTTAACATTAATATTTACAATGAACAACGCAGAACTTTAATGTCAATCACAGCATCATTGTTTCCAATACAAAGTTCGCAAACAAACTTAGGATATGGCTGCGTTTACCTGCACTAATGCCATTTAGTACAGGCAAACGCAACAAACTGAACAATAACGTTGACGAAGACGGACACCCAGAAATTAAAGCGCTAATTCGCTGGTGCAGATGAAACGAAGGATAATTCTTTGTTTGAATGCAGTTTGTGGTCCTGAAAAGGACCGATTTGAGAGAACGAAGCCAATCATTTCAGTGGCTTACTTCGAGCTGGTGTACTTTGTGACAGCCTTCGTTCCTTCGGAGACGGCGTGCTTGGCAAGCTCACCAGGCAGCAGCAGACGAACAGCGGTTTGGATTTCGCGGGACGTGATCGTCGAACGCTTGTTGTAGTGCGCCAAGCGGGATGCCTCAGCAGCAATGCGTTCGAAGATATCGTTGACGAAACTGTTCATGATGCTCATGGCCTTCGAAGAGATGCCAGTATCCGGGTGGACTTGCTTCAACACTTTGTAGATGTAAATAGCGTAGCTTTCCTTGCGGGTCTTGCGCTTCTTTTTCTTGTCGGACTTGGAAATATTTTTCTGGGCCTTGCCAGACTTCTTCGCAGCTTTTCCACTGGTTTTGGGTGCCATTTCGACGGAAAAATTCACTCAACACTGGGACACGATGTGTATGATTCAACGGGTGATTGCGTTCTAGAAAAATTCCGAGCTCTCCGATCGCTTATAACGGACTGCGAGAGAGAATACGTATCGTGCAGCTCGAAAAATTCCAAACGAGTATCGGGCAGCACGAATAAGCTGCTATATAAGCATCGGTTGGGTCAAAATTGTTCTATTATAAAAAGACCCTTCTCAAAGAGAACATCGTGTTGTTCGTGATCCCTTACAAACGTACCCCAATCAAATCTAACCATGTCTGGCCGTGGAAAGGGAGGAAAGGTAAAGGGAAAGGCAAAGTCCCGTTCCAACCGTGCCGGTCTTCAGTTCCCCGTTGGCCGTATTCATCGTCTCCTGCGCAAGGGTAACTATGCCGAGCGCGTCGGTGCCGGAGCACCCGTGTATCTGGCAGCCGTCATGGAATACTTGGCCGCTGAAGTGCTTGAGTTGGCCGGAAACGCTGCCCGTGACAACAAGAAGACGCGCATCATCCCGCGTCATCTGCAGCTGGCCATCCGCAACGACGAGGAGTTGAACAAGCTGCTGTCCGGAGTAACCATCGCTCAGGGTGGTGTGCTGCCCAACATTCAGGCCGTGCTGCTGCCCAAGAAGACCGAAAAGAAGGCTTAAACGGTGTGACAAAGCTTCCTTCATCTCAAACCCAAAACCGTCCTTTTCAGGGCGACAAATTACTTTGCCAAAGACATTTTATTCGATTTATGCTGTTATGGGAGAACCAGAAGGAAAAAAAATCCAGATATATCAAGAACCGTGCTTGAAACTGTGTACAAAATGTAAATGAAAAAATGTGCCGTCCTTTGGCACAAAAAGCATCCCTTAATATTTTCAATTCTGTAACCTCTCACTACGAATTCTACAAAATGCAGCATATCATAAGCGATGCATAAGATTTTCCAGGTAGCTTGTTCAAGAGGGTTGGTTTTACCATATAAATGCAACCAGTGATACCTGCGTGTTGACCTTTTTCTGAAAACAGTAAAGGACACTTTTACCTGATTTATCGTTAACCACGGGAAAATGTTGAAAGGGTCGATTGTCGAAAAATGTTGTGCGTTTAGGTAGCCTTAGGTTCTCACAAAAGTTTGGCTTTCAATATATCGGGAAACGTTGACAATGGCTTTAAAAAAGTTGGACCAAAAATTAGGAAGGTTCAAATAAACAACCATACTTATTAATGTTTCCCTTCACCCTTCATCTTAATCACCAGTTACCCAAATTTGTGAAGCATTTTAAAGTGTTTCGTTGTTTGAAACAATAAAATGATTTGCAATGTAGGAATGCATATAAAATACAAAGTATTGAAATGCCCTAACGCATATGCAACTCCACATTCAATAACGCCGTCTAGTGGTGATCAAAGTCCCTGCAACCAGTAGTAACGCCATCTAAATAATTGGTAAAAGTAAGGCTCAGTGATCTACGTTACATATGAGAAGCGTTACATGCCTTTTAAAATTCCCAAGCAGTATTTTTGAAAAGCTCATAAACACCCCAAAAGCTTTCAATTTTAGTAACATTTCCTATGATTAGAAAGTATAAAATATTAAAAATATTAATAAATTAATAAACTATATGAAATATAATTATTACCTATTCAATCTATGTTTCCGCCTATTGTGAATAAACTTTACTTTAGGTGCGAGGGCTCTTTTTTAAATTGAGGTTAATGAAGGTAGTAAATATTTGTATGTATTTCATTATCTTGCTTTTTCAATAGTTGGGAACATAAATAAATAATCATTTTTAAAAGTAACCACTTTTTATGTGTAAGATTGTTATAATTAAATTAGGTGAAGTTGTTACAACTCTGATTGCTGTTAAAAATGATAGCCTAATAATAATAATATAATTTATTTATACTCATGAATTATCAATGAGTGTTTTCTTTGCAATTGCTGTTCTATTTTATGTTTGTTCAAAAATTGTTGCTTTTCTAATTATCATGTAAAATAAAATATATTAAGACATGATAATCTATTAATTTGCTCATCCATGACGATTAAACCAGGCGTTCAAAAATGCTGCTTGGGTTTGCGCTAGACAGACGTTACTCGTAACGCTAGCGTAATGTAGAGGGCTGAGCGTTACTTTTCCCAAATAATTCATTATGCGCTCTATGAGGTCCCAGGGTGTTTGCCCTGGATAATAACTGGGAAACATTTTAATGATAACGGAAGCTGGGGAACAATTACCAAATGTACAAACCAAAATGTAAGCATCGCTAGCGGAGCATCGCTAAGTCAGTATACCAAATGAAGTCAGTATCCCAAGAAAATATGTAGCATTCAGTTTACATCATAGATTTTGGAGGTGGAGTTAATTTCTTCATGTTCATAGCACCCTGATAGCAAATCTTGCAGAAAGTATTTGGTGAGTATGAGTTAAATCGAATTAAACAGTTTTGAAGAGTTAAACAATCGGTTTGATCTGATACTGGTAGGAACATTTTCATATCATCTGCATAAAACAAATTTTCGCAATCTGGTATAACGTAAATAATATCATTTATCAAAATGATAAAAAGAATAGGGCCTAGAATACTGCCTTGTGAAACCCCGGATGAAATATTCACTGTAATTTGTCTTACACTTAAATTACAGGAGAGCCAATGAACAAGCGTTCTATTTATTCCGTAGCTTGATAGTTTTGAAATTAGCGTTGAGTGATTTACGGAGTCAAAGGCAGCATTGGCACCGTTAGCTGTTATAATAAACTCACAAACCTCATGGAAACGGTGTAGCTTTTTTTCACCCAATCCTTCTTTTGAATAATTATCACAAGTATCAATGAACGAAGCGCATGTGTAGCGGCGATTATTGCTTCAAGAGGATGAGAGGCTTGCCCTGAAAAATTAAATAATTTTAATTCGAGACTATAAAATAAATTCATAAATTAATAAGTAAATAAAAATTCAATATTTTAACAAACACTTCAATCGTCGCTTTTATGTACGCTTCAAACGCATGCAAACTTTTGTGAGTGCTTGTTATGCAAGTAAAATGTTATACGCACACCATTCGAAGCCATCATAGACATTTTTTCTCTCAAATAAAACATTTTAATGTTGCGAAAGACACAGCTCTTGAGTAATGTATTGTGGTCCTGAAAAGGACCGTTTGATTTGAGACTCCACATGGAAGTTTTATAGAGATAAATTTAACCTCCAAAACCGTACAGAGTGCGGCCCTGACGCTTCAGAGCATACACCACATCCATAGCGGTGACGGTCTTACGCTTGGCGTGTTCAGTGTAAGTGACCGCATCACGAATCACATTCTCCAGAAATACTTTCAGGACGCCACGGGTTTCCTCGTAGATGAGGCCGGAGATACGTTTCACTCCTCCGCGACGAGCCAAACGGCGGATGGCGGGCTTGGTAATGCCCTGGATGTTATCCCGCAGCACTTTTCGGTGACGCTTGGCTCCTCCTTTACCCAGACCTTTTCCTCCCTTTCCTCTTCCAGTCATGATGAGCACAGGATTGTACGTTCACGATGTTCCTACTTTAAATTGACGATCACAAATGAGCGTTTTCGAGCTCAACGTCCCTATTTATACTTTTTCATCCACGCATTCCCTCTTGCTCTTAAGATGAGAGAAAACAAGGGTTGGCAAGCGCATAAAAAGAGCTCTTGTTCGAGCAGTTTCCTCATTTAACGTTCAACTTTTGTCAAATAAACAAGTTCGCTCCGTGCTCAACGAAACCTACGCTCCCGAAGTGAAATGGCTCGTACCAAGCAAACCGCTCGTAAATCGACTGGAGGTAAGGCTCCTCGCAAGCAGCTGGCCACCAAGGCTGCTCGTAAAAGTGCCCCGGCCACCGGAGGAGTGAAGAAGCCGCATCGTTACCGTCCGGGAACGGTGGCCCTCCGAGAAATCCGTCGCTACCAGAAGTCGACCGAGCTGCTCATCCGCAAGCTGCCCTTCCAGCGCTTGGTGCGTGAGATCGCCCAGGACTTCAAGACTGATCTCCGCTTCCAGAGCTCAGCTGTGATGGCGCTGCAGGAAGCCAGCGAGGCGTACCTGGTTGGTCTGTTCGAAGACACGAATCTGTGCGCCATCCACGCCAAGCGCGTCACCATCATGCCCAAAGACATCCAGCTGGCCCGTCGCATCCGCGGAGAGCGTGCCTAAATCGTCCATGCATCCGGAAGCGGTCCCTGTCTAAACGGGGCATTTCCTTCTCAAAACGGTCCTTTTCAGGACCACCAATACTGTTGAACATTCCAAGAATTTTCTTTCGATTGCTATTATGAAATTGTACATACGAACGCAAGCCTTCACGTATGTCGTTTTGTTATAACGAGGAAAGTGTGAAAAGGGGGAAAATTTGTTTTAAATAATCAATGTTATGGGAGGTATTTTAACATTTTCTTGTCAAAGTTTCGCTTTTTAATAGGGCATCTGAGGATTTTGACTATATTGATCAATACTTTATTACCATCTATATTACCTATGACTATATTACCAACATCGCAGCTAACGACAAACCACGAACGAATAGTATGACTATATATTTTACAACAAATGATCGACACAAACAGCTTAACTGATGCTTATACACACTTTAATTCAAACGCTTAAGAAGACGACCCTTCAATCCTTATAAGCAAGATTAAAATCGAACAAATCTATTACAACATTTGACTCACGACACATAAGCTGCTATTGGTTGCTTTGTCGATAAATTATCCTCGTATGCGCGAGGAAAATTTAATTTAAAAAAATGATTGTCATACAACGAGCGAAACGACTTCTATTCATAATTCATGATACACGAAACTCCATTTTCAATTTCACCTCGCAAAACGCTTCCAACCAGTGCGGACTTTTTTTTAATGTTTTTTTTTTTAAACGTGCTAAGGTTCTATTTAACATTAATATTTACAATGAACAACGCAGAACTTTAATGTCAATCACAGCATCATTGTTTCCAATACAAAGTTCGCAAACAAACTTAGGATATGGCTGCGTTTACCTGCACTAATGCCATTTAGTACAGGCAAACGCAACAAACTGAACAATAACGTTGACGAAGACGGACACCCTGAAATTAAAGCGCTAATTCGCTGGTGCAGATGAAACGAAGGATAATTCTTTGTTTGAAGGCGGTTTGTGGTCCTGAAAAGGACCGATTTGAGAGAACGAAGCCAATCATTTCAGTGGCTTACTTCGAGCTGGTGTACTTTGTGACAGCCTTCGTTCCTTCGGAGACGGCGTGCTTGGCAAGCTCACCAGGCAGCAGCAGACGAACAGCGGTTTGGATTTCGCGGGACGTGATCGTCGAACGCTTGTTGTAGTGCGCCAAGCGGGATGCCTCAGCAGCAATGCGTTCGAAGATATCGTTGACGAAACTGTTCATGATGCTCATGGCCTTCGAAGAGATGCCAGTATCCGGGTGGACTTGCTTCAACACTTTGTAGATGTAAATAGCGTAGCTTTCCTTGCGGGTCTTGCGCTTCTTTTTCTTGTCGGACTTGGAAATATTTTTCTGGGCCTTGCCAGACTTCTTCGCAGCTTTTCCACTGGTTTTGGGTGCCATTTCGACGGAAAAATTCACTCAACACTGGGACACGATGTGTATGATTCAACGGGTGATTGCGTTCTAGAAAAATTCCGAGCTCTCCGATCGCTTATAACGGGCTGTGAGAGAGAATACGTATCGTGCAGCTCGAAAAATTCCAAACGAGTATCGGGCAGCACGAATAAGCTGCTATATAAGCATCGGTCGGGTCAAAATTGTTCTATTATAAAAAGACCCTTCTCAAGGAGAACATCGTGTTGTTCGTGATCCCTTACAAACGTACCCCAATCAAATCTAACCATGTCTGGCCGTGGAAAGGGAGGAAAGGTAAAGGGAAAGGCAAAGTCCCGTTCCAACCGTGCCGGTCTTCAGTTCCCCGTTGGCCGTATTCATCGTCTCCTGCGCAAGGGTAACTATGCCGAGCGCGTCGGTGCCGGAGCACCCGTGTATCTGGCAGCCGTCATGGAATACTTGGCCGCTGAAGTGCTTGAGTTGGCCGGAAACGCTGCCCGTGACAACAAGAAGACGCGCATCATCCCGCGTCATCTGCAGCTGGCCATCCGCAACGACGAGGAGTTGAACAAGCTGCTGTCCGGAGTAACCATCGCTCAGGGTGGTGTGCTGCCCAACATTCAGGCCGTGCTGCTGCCCAAGAAGACCGAAAAGAAGGCTTAAACGGTGTGACAAAGCTTCCTTCATCTCAAACCCAAAACCGTCCTTTTCAGGGCGACAAATTACTTTGCCAAAGACATTTTATTCGATTTATGCTGTTATGGGAGAACCAGAAGGAAAAAAATCCAGATATATCAAGAACCGTGCTTGAAACTGTGTACAAAATGTAAATGAAAAAATGTGCCGTCCTTTGGCACAAAACGCATCCCTTAATATTTTCAATTCTGTAACCTCTCACTACGAATTCTACAAAATGCAGCATATCATAAGCGATGCATAAGATTTTCCAGGTAGCTTGTTCAAGAGGGTTGGTTTTACCATATACATGCAACCAGTGATACCTGCGTGTTGACCTTTTTCTGAAAACAGTAAAGGACACTTTTACCTGATTTATCGTTAACCACGGGAAAATGTTGAAAGGGTCGATTGTCGAAAAATGTTGTGCGTTTAGGTAGCCTTAGGTTCTCACAAAAGTTTGGCTTTCAATATATCGGGAAACGTTGACAATGGCTTTAAAAAAGTTGGACCAAAAATTAGGAAGGTTCAAATAAACAACCATACTTATTAATGTTTCCCTTCACCCTTCATCTTAATCACCAGTTACCCAAATTTGTGAAGCATTTTAAAGTGTTTCGTTGTTTGAAACAATAAAATGATTTGCAATGTAGGAGTGCCAATAAAATACAAAGTATTGAAATGCCCTAACGCATATGCAACTCCACATTCAATAACGCCGTCTAGTGGTGATCAAAGTCCCTGCAACCAGTAGTAACGCCATCTAAATAATTGGTAAAAGTAAGGCTCAGTGATCTACGTTACATATGAGAAGCGTTACATGCCTTTTAAAATTCCCAAGCAGTATTTTTGAAAAGTTTATTAACACCCCAAAAGCTTTCAATTTTAGTAACATTTCCTATGATTAGAAAGTATAAAATATTAAAAATATTAATAAATTAATAAACTATATGAAATATAATTATTACCTATTCAATCTATGTTTCCGCCTATTGTGAATAAACTTTACTTTAGGTGCGAGGGCTCTTTTTTAAATTGAGGTTAATGAAGGTAGTAAATATTTGTATGTATTTCATTATCTTGCTTTATCAATAGTTGGGAACATAAATAAATAATCATTTTTAAAAGTAACCATTTTTTATGTGTAAGATTGTTATAATTATAATACGTCAAGTTGTTACAACTCTGATTGCTGTTAAAAATGATAGCCTAATAGTAATAATATAATTTATTCCCAAATAGCCAGCTCGTACTTTATAGCTGATTTAGGGCTGTTTAACGAAAAATCGTTCCGATGTAGTACTTTGTGGCTGATTAAGAGATAGACGGTACTTTGCGGAACTATGGAGCTTTTTAACAGGCACATGGTACTCTTTGGAACTTTGCGGCTGATTAGCACTATGTGTAGGGTTCATGATGGAACTTGAAGGCTTGTTAAGAAAGGGTACTGAACTTGGTGGAACTTTATAGCTTTTAAATGCATGACATCGGTACAAGGTGGCTCTTGTCAAAGTGTCAAAGACGGACGCCGGCAATAATCTCATTGCTGCTGCACAAGTTAGATTCGTTAATTGAAGAATGAATATTGAGTGAAGTGATTGTGAATTATCAGTAAATTGTGTAAAATTTTGTGTTATTCATCGATACAAAAGATTTAAAAATATACATATTTGATTAAACGAAACAAATCTTGTTGTTTATTTCATCGATGACGCTTGCTTGAAAATAAAACACAAAGAAAAATAATCCCTGGCATCGTGGCATAAGGAAGCTGCTTAGGCGCTGTTTGAAAGACCCACATAGAACTTTGATGCTGTTTATCTACTGCAAAAGGCGAATTAGAGCAGCGATCTTTAGCGTGCCAAAATGAGCTGCTTAAGCAATTCTGGCTATTTGGGTTTATACTCATGAATTATCAATGAGTGTTATCTTTGCAATTGCTGTTCTTTTTTATGTTTGTTCAAAAATTGTTGCTTTTCTAATTATCATGTAAAATAAAATATATTAAGACATGATAATCTATTAATTTGCTCATCCACGACGATTAAACCAGGCGTTCAAAAATGCTGCTTGGGTTTGCGCTAGACAGACGTTACTCGTAACGCTAGCGTAATGTAGAGGGCTGAGCGTTACTTTTCCCAAATAATTCATTATGCGATCTATGAGGTCCCAGGGTGTTTGTCCTGGATAATAACTGGGAAACATTTTAATGATAACGGAAGCTGGGGAACAATTACCAAATGTACAAACCAAAATGTAAGCATCGCTAGCGGAGCATCGCTAAGTCAGTATATCAAATGAAGTCAGTATCCCAAGAAAATATGTAGCATTCAGTTTACAGTATAGATTTTGGAGGTGGAGTTAATTTCTTCATGTTCATAGCACCCTGATAGCAAATCTTGCAGAAAGTATTTGGTGGGTATGAGTTAAATCGAATTAAACAGTTTTGAAGAGTTAAACAATCGGTTTGATCTGATACTGGTAGGAACATTTTCATATCATTTGCATAAAACAAATTTTCGCAATCTGGTATAACGTAAATAATATCATTTATGAAAATGATAAAAAGAATAGGGCCTAGAATACTGCCTTGTGAAACCCCGGATGAAATATTCACTGTAATTTGTCTTACACTTAAATTACAGGAGAGCCAATGAACAAGCGTTCTATTTATTCCGTAGCTTGATAGTTTTGAAATTAGCGTTGAGTGATTTACGGAGTCAAAGGCAGCATTGGCACCGTTAGCTGTTATAATAAACTCACAAACCTCATGAAAACGGTGTAGCTTTTTTTCGCCCAATCCTTCTTTTGAATAATTATCACAAGTATCAATGAACGAAGCGCATGTGTAGCGGCGATTATTGCTTCAAGAGGATGAGAGGCTTGCCCTGAAAAATTAAATAATTTTAATTCGAGACTATAAAATAAATTCATAAATTAATAAGTAAATAAAAATTGAATATTTTAACAAACACTTCAATAGTCGCTTTTATGTACGCTTCAAACGCATGCAAACTTTTGTGAGTGCTTGTTATGCAAGTAAAATGTTATACGCACACCATTCGAAGCCATCATAGACATTTTTTCTCTCAAATAAAACATTTTAATGTTGCGAAAGACACAGCTCTTGAGTAATGTATTGTGGTCCTGAAAAGGACCGTTTGATTTGAGACTCCACATGGAAGTTTTATAGAGATAAATTTAGCCTCCAAAACCGTACAGAGTGCGGCCCTGACGCTTCAGAGCATACACCACATCCATAGCGGTGACGGTCTTACGCTTGGCGTGTTCAGTGTAAGTGACCGCATCACGAATCACATTCTCCAGAAATACTTTCAGGACGCCACGGGTTTCCTCGTAGATGAGACCGGAGATACGTTTCACTCCTCCGCGCCGAGCCAAACGGCGGATGGCGGGCTTGGTAATGCCCTGGATGTTATCCCGCAGCACTTTTCGGTGACGCTTGGCTCCTCCTTTACCCAGACCTTTTCCTCCCTTTCCTCTTCCAGTCATGATGAGCACAGGATTGTACGTTCACGATGTTCACACTTCAAATTGACGATCACAAATGAGCGTTTTTGAGCTCAACGTCCCTATTTATACTTTTTCATCCACGCATTCCCTCTTGCTCTTAAGATGAGAGAAAACAAGGGTTGGCAAGCGTATGAATAAAGCTGTTGTTCGAGCAGTTTCATCATTTAACGTTCAACTTTTGTCAAATAAACAAGTTCGCTCCGTGCTCAACGAAACCTACGCTCCCGAAGTGAAATGGCTCGTACCAAGCAAACCGCTCGTAAATCGACTGGAGGTAAGGCTCCTCGCAAGCAGCTGGCCACCAAGGCTGCTCGTAAAAGTGCCCCGGCCACCGGAGGAGTGAAGAAGCCGCATCGTTACCGTCCGGGAACGGTGGCCCTCCGAGAAATCCGTCGCTACCAGAAGTCGACCGAGCTGCTCATCCGCAAGCTGCCCTTCCAGCGCTTGGTGCGTGAGATCGCCCAGGACTTCAAGACTGATCTCCGCTTCCAGAGCTCAGCCGTCATGGCGCTGCAGGAAGCCAGCGAGGCGTATCTGGTTGGTCTGTTCGAAGACACGAATCTGTGCGCCATCCACGCCAAGCGCGTCACCATCATGCCCAAGGACATCCAGCTGGCCCGTCGCATCCGCGGAGAGCGTGCCTAAATCGTCCATGCATCCGGAAGCGGTCCCTGTCTAAACGGGGCATTTCCTACTCAAAACGGTCCTTTTCAGGACCACCAATACTGTTGAACATTCCAAGAATCTTCTTTCGATTGCTATTATGAAATTGTACATACGAATGCAAGCCTTCACGTATGTCGTTTTGTTATAACGAGGAAAGTGTGAAAAGGGGGAAAATTTGTTTTAAATAATCAATGTTATGGGAGGTATTTTAACTTTTTCTTGTCAAAGTTTCGCTTTTTAATAGGGCATCTGAGGATTTTGACTATATTGATCAATACTTTATTACCATCTATATAACCTATGACTATTATACCAACATCGCTGCTTACAACAAACTACGAACGAATAGTATGACTATATATTTTACAACAAATGTTCAACTCAAACAGCTTAACTGATGCTTATACAAACGTGAATTAAAATGCTCAAGAAGACGACCCTTCAATACTTATAAGCAAGTTTAAAATCGAACAAATCTATTACAACATTTGACTCACGACACATAAGCTGCTATTGGTTGCTTTGTCGATAAATTATCCTCGTATGCGCGAGGAAAATTTAATTTAAAAAAATGATTGTCATACAACGAGCGAAACGACTTCTATTCATAATTCATGACACACGAAACTCCATTTTCAATTTCACCTCGCAAAACGCTTCCAATCAGTGCGGACTTTTTTCATGTTTTTTTTTTTAAACGTGCTAAGGTTCTATTTAACATTAATATTTACAATGAACAACGCAGAACTTTAATGTCAATCACAGCATCATTGTTTCCAATACAAAGTTCGCAAACAAACTTAGGATATGGCTGCGTTTACCTGCACTAATGCCATTTAGTACAGGCAAACGCAACAAACTGAACAATAACGTTGACGAAGACGGACACCCTGAAATTAAAGCGCTAATTCGCTGGTGCAGATGAAACGAAGGATAATTCTTTGTTTGAAGGCGGTTTGTGGTCCTGAAAAGGACCGATTTGAGAGAACGAAGCCAATCATTTCAGTGGCTTACTTCGAGCTGGTGTACTTTGTGACAGCCTTCGTTCCTTCGGAGACGGCGTGCTTGGCAAGCTCACCAGGCAGCAGCAGACGAACAGCGGTTTGGATTTCGCGGGACGTGATCGTCGAACGCTTGTTGTAGTGCGCCAAGCGGGATGCCTCAGCAGCAATGCGTTCGAAGATATCGTTGACGAAACTGTTCATGATGCTCATGGCCTTCGAAGAGATGCCAGTATCCGGGTGGACTTGCTTCAACACTTTGTAGATGTAAATAGCGTAGCTTTCCTTGCGGGTCTTGCGCTTCTTTTTCTTGTCGGACTTGGAAATATTTTTCTGGGCCTTGCCAGACTTCTTCGCAGCTTTTCCACTGGTTTTGGGTGCCATTTCGACGGAAAAATTCACTCAACACTGGGACACGATGTGTATGATTCAACGGGTGATTGCGTTCTAGAAAAATTCCGAGCTCTCCGATCGCTTATAACGGGCTGTGAGAGAGAATACGTATCGTGCAGCTCGAAAAATTCCAAACGAGTATCGGGCAGCACGAATAAGCTGCTATATAAGCATCGGTCGGGTCAAAATTGTTCTATTATAAAAAGACCCTTCTCAAGGAGAACATCGTGTTGTTGGTGATCCCTTACAAACGTACCCCAATCAAATCTAACCATGTCTGGCCGTGGAAAGGGAGGAAAGGTAAAGGGAAAGGCAAAGTCCCGTTCCAACCGTGCCGGTCTTCAGTTCCCCGTTGGCCGTATTCATCGTCTCCTGCGCAAGGGTAACTATGCCGAGCGCGTCGGTGCCGGAGCACCCGTGTATCTGGCAGCCGTCATGGAATACTTGGCCGCTGAAGTGCTTGAGTTGGCCGGAAACGCTGCCCGTGACAACAAGAAGACGCGCATCATCCCGCGTCATCTGCAGCTGGCCATCCGCAACGACGAGGAGTTGAACAAGCTGCTGTCCGGAGTAACCATCGCTCAGGGTGGTGTGCTGCCTAACATTCAGGCCGTGCTGCTGCCCAAGAAGACCGAAAAGAAGGCTTAAACGGTGTGACAAAGCTTCCTTCATCTCAAACCCAAAACCGTCCTTTTCAGGGCGACAAATTACTTTGCCAAAGACATTTTATTCGATTTATGCTGTTATGGGAGAACCAGAAGGAAAAAAATCCAGATATATCAAGAACCGTGCTTGAAACTGTGTACAAAATGTAAATGAAAAAATGTGCCGTCCTTTGGCACAAAAAGCATCCCTTAATATTTTCAATTCTGTAACCTCTCACTACGAATTCTACAAAATGCAGCATATCATAAGCGATGCATAAGATTTTCCAGGTAGCTTGTTCAAGAGGGTTGGTTTTACCATATACATGCAACCAGTGATACCTGCGTGTTGACCTTTTTCTGAAAACAGTAAAGGACACTTTTACCTGATTTATCGTTAACCACGGGAAAATGTTGAAAGGGTCGATTGTCGAAAAATGTTGTGCGTTTAGGTAGCCTTAGGTTCTCACAAAAGTTTGGCTTTCAATATATCGGGAAACGTTGACAATGGCTTTAAAAAAGTTGGACCAAAAATTAGGAAGGTTCAAATAAACAACCATACTTATTAATGTTTCCCTTCACCCTTCATCTTAATCACCAGTTACCCAAATTTGTGAAGCATTTTAAAGTGTTTCGTTGTTTGAAACAATAAAATGATTTGCAATGTAGGAATGCATATAAAATACAAAGTATTGAAATGCCCTAACGCATATGCAACTCCACATTCAATAACGCCGTCTAGTGGTGATCAAAGTCCCTGCAACCAGTAGTAACGCCATCTAAATAATTGGTAAAAGTAAGGCTCAGTGATCTACGTTACATATGAGAAGCGTTACATGCCTTTTAAAATTCCCAAGCAGTATTTTTGAAAAGCTCATAAACACCCCAAAAGCTTTCAATTTTAGTAACATTTCCTATGATTAGAAAGTATAAAATATTAAAAATATTAATAAATTAATAATGTACATGAAATATAATTATTACCTATTCCATCTATGTTTGTGAATCTATCCGCCTATTGTGAATAAACTTTATCTATCTATCTATCCGCCTTTTGTGAATAAACTTTACTTTAGGTGCGAGGGCTCTTTTTTAAATTGAGGTTATTGAATGTAGTAAATATTTGTATGTGTTTCATTTTCCTGCTTTATCTATAGTTGGGAAAATAAATAAATAATCATTTTTAAAAGTAACCATTTTTTATGTGTAAGATTGTTATAATTATAATACGTCAAGTTGTTACAACTCTGATTGCTGTTAAAAATGATAGCCTAATAGTAATAATATAATTTATTTATACTCATGAATTATCAATGAGTGTTATCTTTGCAATTGCTGTTCTTTTTTATGTTTGTTCAAAAATTGTTGCTTTTATAATTATCATGTAAAAAAACGGTATTAAGACATAATAATCTATTAATTTGCTCGTCCACGGCGGTTAAAACAGGCGTTCAAAAATGGTGCTTGGGTTTGTGGTAAACAGGCGTTACGCGTAACGCTAGCGTAACGTAGAGGGCTGAGCCTTACTTTTATCAAAAATACTGCTTGGGAATTTTAAAAGGCATGTAACGCTTCTCATATGTAACGTAGATCACTGAGCCTTACTTTTACCAATTATATACCCGCTGCGCAAATTCGAGCAGTTTCCAGCGCAGAAAATGCACCAAAATCTGCGCTGGCCAGCGCAGATTTCGCCTGGTCTCCCGCGCTGGACTTCAGCGATTCCCGCGCTGGGTCGAGCAAGTTTAGCGCCATCTGTGGGCGAAATGGACGAACTATTTATGGCGGTGGAGCAAAAAAAACGGTCAAATTTTTTTTAAAAAATGGCGCCCATTTTTTCGTCCGCTTCTTCTCCCTCCCTCACCCTGACCTGCCTTACTAGCGCTTCTGCCCGTGCCTTCCGTCGCCAGCTGATTGGTTGTTGTGGTGTATGCGTTGGTTCATATATGTGCATTGCGGTTGTGTATTGTTATTGGTGGGTGTTAGCATTTATTAATTTGTGTGTGACCTTGAGACGCTGTGGGAGAAGCTGGATTGGGATTTGAAGTGTTATCGCTGTATTGATGGTTTATTTTATTTCGTGCCGCTGCTGATGAGACCATTCGATGCCCGTGCCAGTTGAGGGTGAAGAAGCCTATTTAAAACAAGCGTAGGAGAACGTCTAACACTAATCTAATATTTTTTAATTTGAACATGTTTGATGCTTCAACGACCTTCTAAGCATCATGAAGCACAGTGTATAGTGACTAAAAATATATTTTTTTAATGTGCCGAAATCTTTCTCGAGTTTTTGTGTCTCGACACACACACACACGCACACAGCGCGGGGAAAGTGACCATTCACTCTATCATGTTCCGCTCCCCCACCCCGCCTGGCGTTTTGGATGAGGATGCGCTGCAAGATAGCTGAACCAGCCTATCTTCCGATAAGGTAGCCGTAATGGATCATGCGGTAAGGGGGGGGGGAGTGGGGGGGGGGGGGTTGTGAATGCGTATTCGCGTTCGCGCTTTCGTGGATGCATGCTCGCGTGCGCGCTTTCGTGGGTGCGTGCTCGCATGCGCGCTTTCGGGGGTGCGTGCTGGCGTGCGCGCTTTTATGCTCGCGGGCGCGCGTACGTGCGTGTGTGCGTGCGTGCGTGCGTGCGCGCGTTCATGCATGTGTGCGCGCGCGCGTGTGTGTGTGTGTGTGTGTGTGTATGTGTGTGTGTGTGTGTGTGTGTGCGAGTTTGCGCGTGCGTGTTTGTGTGTGAGTTTGCGCGCGCGTGTTTGTGGAAACTCCAAAACTATTTGATTCTGATGCGTACATTTTCATCCGCTGCGGCTACAAAGTCCATGCATTTTCGATCTCGCTACCTGAGAGACAACACAACCATTGGCATTGGCATCTTTGCGATAGGCTCTGCTATTGGGGGTATTAAAAAGACACACGATCAAAGCAAACGTGCGTGTTATATGTAGCACATTTACAGTGAACCCTCTCTTATTTGACACCTCTTCAATTTGAAAAACCTCTCTTATTTTAACATTTTGCACAGTCCCTTGATTTCCAGTACATTTTTGTTCCTTTAATTTGGAAAACCTCTGAAATCTGTATCCCTCTTATTTGTGTATGGTGTTGCCATGGTTATTGAAAGATGTGTGCTCAAATTGGCGATTCTGTTCGCAGTTACCTATAGCAACAGTTAAGGCTGCATACTAAATGTTCTGTCTCTTTCTTGTTTGGATTGACCTTTCATTCACTTTTCACCTCTGTAATTTGAAAACCCCTCTTATTCGACAGTCCCATCGCCTCTCAAATAAGAGAGGGTTCACTGTATTTCTAATTCAGCTAGTGGACCCAAGTGGAAACAACATTTTGAATTGAATTTATACAAAAGAGGATTCTGGATTTGTTTATTACGGTGCGCGTATGGTGCTGCACCTGTCCGTCCAGAATCTGGCGGCTTGTTGGCTTGGAGTCGGTATCATGACGCCGATTGACCGGCAATGCCTTGGAATGGGTTCGGATCGGTAGGTTCATGTTTTGGTCGAGTGCATTCCGTCCATTTGTCTCGTCACAGCGGTAGCCCGGCAGCAACAAAGTCAAGACAAACTCTTACCCGGGTGTGGACTGCTACGCTAAGTTCTTTATATTATTATTATTATTATTATTATTGGCGTACTAGCCAAAGCGATCATGCCGGCCTTTTCAGGACTTGAGTACCACGTAGCCGGATAGTCACCTCTTGATACGGCGGACGGTTCGTACGCGGTTAGAACCCACGACGGGGGTACTGCCACACTGTCTCCTGCTCGATGTATACGCTGCAGGCAGGGGGAAGGATGCACTCTACAGTAAAAAAAAAACACCGTCATGGACCAGCGACGGACCTAACGGTAGGTGGACTAGGCGGTCGGCGATGATCTCTACAAATGGACAGAGTATCAACGACAAGGGCCCCCGGAAAGATGGTCTTTAGGGCTCCGTGGCTGGAGAACCATTCGCACCTCCCCTCCCCCCATGGCGACTACAATTTTAGGGCCTGTGACCGATGATCGTAGGGGTTCCATGGCCACCCCCCTCTCCATCCGTCGGCAATTTAAGTATACTGTTCAATCTCCCAACAGCTGTGTGCCACTACCCCTGCTCCCTGTCATCAGTTACCATTGACAGGGACCTCAATTCGTCTTTCCGCCTTTCATTAACACCTTCCTTCTTTGACCGATGGATCATAACATTCCGGAAAAAACACATTTGGCGACAGTTGTGCACACACACGCACGCTCATACCTTTGCGCAGACGGCACAGCATATCTGTGTAATCTACAACATACGAAAGCAAAAGCTTAGTGTAACAAAGTTATCTTTAATGCTTAACACGTTCAGATCGATGACAGGCCCCACTGCCTGCCAGTGAACTTTCCAGCCTGCGTTCTAGGTGCTGGTGGAAAGGAAAGTTGATGAAAATCAGCGCCGAGATGAACGTGTTAATGCGAATTAGGATTCAGCGCGTTTCACATCAAACCCTCCAGCGTTAGCTAGCGATTCCTTAGTCATTTTTACATTGCAGCAATAGAACTTATTGCGCTTTTTTGGTTTGATTTGTAAAAATGCAACTTCATCGCCGCAATGTGTATAAACGGTTTTTTAAGCGCCACAGCAACTCATGAGCATTGTCCACACGCGAGAATGAGATAGCGCTAGGGAGGGAAAGAGCACGGACGATGGCTGACAGCGATTGGCCGTCTGACACACCAACACATTCAAACCTTCGGCAGCGTTTTGAAGAGTTAAACAATCGGTTTGATCTGATACCGGTAGGAACATTTTCATATCATTTGCATAAAACAATTTTTCGCAATCTGGTTTAACGTAAATAACATCATTTATGAAAATGATAAAAAGAATAGGGCCTAGAATACTGCCTTGTGGAACCCCGGATGAAATATTCACTGTAATTTGTCTTACACTTAAATTACAGGAGAGCCAATGAACAAGCGTTCTATTTATTCCGTAGCTTGATAGTTTTGAAATTAGCGTTGAGTGATTTACGGAGTCAAAGGCAGCATTGGCACCGTTAGCTGTTATAATAAACTCACAAACCTCATGGAAACGGTGTAGCTTTTTTTCACCCAATCCTTCTTTTGAATAATTATCACAAGTATCAATGAACGAAGCGCATGTGTAGCGGCGATTATTGCTTCAAGAGGATGAGAGGCTTGCCCTGAAAAATAAAAATTTTTTAGTTCGACACTATAAAATAAATTCATAAATTAATAAGTAAATAAAAATTAAATATTTAAACAAACACTTCAATCGTCGCTTTTATGTACGCTTCAAACGCATGCAAACTTTTGTGAGTGCTTGTTATGCAAGTAAAATGTTATACGCACACCATTCGAAGCCATCATAGACATTTTTTCTCTCAAATAAAACATTTTAATGTTGCGAAAGACACAGCTCTTGAGTAATGTATTGTGGTCCTGAAAAGGACCGTTTGATTTTAGACTCCACATGGAAGTTTTATAGAGATAAATTTAACCTCCAAAACCGTACAGAGTGCGGCCCTGACGCTTCAGAGCATACACCACATCCATAGCGGTGACGGTCTTACGCTTGGCGTGTTCAGTGTAAGTGACCGCATCACGAATCACATTCTCCAGAAATACTTTCAGGACGCCACGGGTTTCCTCGTAGATGAGGCCGGAGATACGTTTCACTCCTCCGCGCCGAGCCAAACGGCGGATGGCGGGCTTGGTAATGCCCTGGATGTTATCCCGCAGCACTTTTCGGTGACGCTTGGCTCCTCCTTTACCCAGACCTTTTCCTCCCTTTCCTCTTCCAGTCATGATGAGCACAGGATTGTACGTTCACGATGTTCACACTTCAAATTGACGATCACGAATGAGCGTTTTCGAGCTCAACGTCCCTATTTCTACTTTTTCATCCACGCATTCCCTCTTGCTCTTAAGATGAGAGAAAACAAGGGTTGGCAAGCGCATAAAAAGAGCTCTTGTTCGAGCAGTTTCCTCATTTAACGTTCAACTTTTGTCAAATAAACAAGTTCGCTCCGTGCTCAACGAAACCTACGCTCCCGAAGTGAAATGGCTCGTACCAAGCAAACCGCTCGTAAATCGACTGGAGGTAAGGCTCCTCGCAAGCAGCTGGCCACCAAGGCTGCTCGTAAAAGTGCCCCGGCCACCGGAGGAGTGAAGAAGCCGCATCGTTACCGTCCGGGAACGGTGGCCCTCCGAGAAATCCGTCGCTACCAGAAGTCGACCGAGCTGCTCATCCGCAAGCTGCCCTTCCAGCGCTTGGTGCGTGAGATCGCCCAGGACTTCAAGACTGATCTCCGCTTCCAGAGCTCAGCCGTCATGGCGCTGCAGGAAGCCAGCGAGGCGTATCTGGTTGGTCTGTTCGAAGACACGAATCTGTGCGCCATCCACGCCAAGCGCGTCACCATCATGCCCAAGGACATCCAGCTGGCCCGTCGCATCCGCGGAGAGCGTGCCTAAATCGTCCATGCATCCGGAAGCGGTCCCTGTCTAAACGGGGCATTTCCTTCTCAAAACGGTCCTTTTCAGGACCACCAATACTGTTGAACATTCCAAGAATTTTCTTTCGATTGCTATTATGAAATTGTACATACGAATGCAAGTCTTCACGTATGTCGTTTTGTTATAACGAGGAAAGTGTGAAAAGGGGGAAAATTTGTTTTAAATAATCAATGTTATGGGAGGTATTTTAACTTTTTCTTGTCAAAGTTTCGCTTTTTAATAGGGCATCTGATGATTTTGACTATATTGATCAATACTTTATTACCATCTATATAACCTATGACTATTATACCAACATCGCTGCTTACAACAAACTACGAACGAATAGTATGACTATATATTTTACAACAAATGTTCAACTCAAACAGCTTAACTGATGCTTATACAAACGTGAATTAAAATGCTCAAGAAGACGACCCTTCAATACTTATAAGCAAGTTTAAAATCGAACAAATCTATTACAACATTTGACTCACGACACATAAGCTGCTATTGGTTGCTTTGTCGATAAATTATCCTCGTATGCGCGAGGAAAATTTAATTTAAAAAAATGATTGTCATACAACGAGCGAAACGACTTCTATTCATAATTCATGATACACGAAACTCCATTTTCAATTTCACCTCGCAAAACGCTTCCAATCAGTGCGGACTTTTTTCATGTTTTTTTTAAACGTGCTAAGGTTCTATTTAACATTAATATTTACAATGAACAACGCAGAACTTTAATGTAAATCACAGCATCATTGTTTCCAATGATGTGGATGACATAGTTCGCAAACAAACTTAGGATATGGCTGCGTTTACCTGCACTAATGCCATTTAGTACAGGCAAACGCAACAAACTGAACAATAACGTTGACGTAGACGGACACCCTGAAATCAAAGCGCTAATTCGCTGGTGCAGATGAAACGAAGGATAATTCTTTGTTTGAATGCGGTTTGTGGTCCTGAAAAGGACCGATTTGAGAGAACGAAGCCAATCATTTCAGTGGCTTACTTCGAGCTGGTGTACTTTGTGACAGCCTTCGTTCCTTCGGAGACGGCGTGCTTGGCAAGCTCACCAGGCAGCAGCAGACGAACAGCGGTTTGGATTTCGCGGGACGTGATCGTCGAACGCTTGTTGTAGTGCGCCAAGCGGGATGCCTCAGCAGCAATGCGTTCGAAGATATCGTTGACGAAACTGTTCATGATGCTCATGGCCTTCGAAGAGATGCCGGTATCCGGGTGGACTTGCTTCAACACTTTGTAGATGTAAATAGCGTAGCTTTCCTTGCGGGTCTTGCGCTTCTTTTTCTTGTCGGACTTGGAAATATTTTTCTGGGCCTTGCCAGACTTCTTCGCAGCTTTTCCACTGGTTTTGGGTGCCATTTCGACGGAAAAATTCACTCAACACTGGGACACGATGTGTATGATTCAACGGGTGATTGCGTGCTATGTTGTTGTTAGTATGGTTTAGAGAGGCTTTGGCTCCTGCGGAGTTCTTTCGCCTCTTTGTGTATAAAATAGGACTATTAGATTGTTATAGTTGATGGAATAAATGTGATAGTTTTAGAAATTTTAGTAGATTTTCCTGTTTCTGTGGATGAGGTGAAAGTATTGAGTCTATGTTGGCGTCAAGATGGCAAGTATTACGAAGTTGTGTGTATCCGTGGCATTCTGTTAAGAGGTGGAATATTGTTATAGTGGTACCGCAGAATTGGCAGAGAGGAGGACTGGATCGTTCGATGAGATGGCTGTGGGTCAGTCTAGTGTGGCCTATTCTTACTCGAGTAAGGATCTTTTGGTCTCGATGTTTTATTACTGATGGCCATGGTGTAGTTGTTAATTTCACTAGCCGAAGGAAGTTGTTTTTGGTTTTAAACCATTCCTTTTCCCACGCCTCTCTTATTTTTCCATTTATATAGATAATTGCGTCTCTTTTAGGCAACGAAGTGTTGTAGGTTGATGTTTTTCTTCGGCCTTTGTTGGCGAGGCGGTCGGCGATCTCGTTGCCTTTGATACCAGTGTGACCAGGTATCCAACAGATGGTGAGTTGTTGATCCTGGTTTATGTGTGGGCTAGTGACCTGGTAGAGCTTTTGGATGTTTGGGTCCTTACATGTTCCATGCTCTAGTGCCGAGAGGACACTCGCACTGTCGGTAAAGATGACGTTTTCCAGGTCAGAGCGCAGGGTATCTTCAACTGCCTGGATTAATGCCAACGTTTCTGCCGTAAAGATGGAAGAGTGATCCGGCAGTTTGGACGCTACTTTATCAATGGGTGAGTAAATCCCGAATCCTGCTGCTGCTTCATCGACGGATCCATCGGTGTAGATGTGATTGTGCTTAATGTATTTGTTGTTGATGTATTCTATGAAATGTTTTTGTGCTATTGTACTATTGCAGCCTGCTTTAAGGATGTTTTTAAAATGCCAGTCTATGTTAGGGGGTTCATGGTACCACGGCCGAGTGCCAAGATGTAACAGTGTTGTGATATCCGGGATATTGCAGTTTGTTATAGCGAAAAGTTCGGAGTTGGCTCTATTGAGGAATGATGGTGCTTGGATATTCTTTTCTTTAATTCTTGTTGCTGTTGCGGCTAATTTAGTTATTATTATATGGCTAAGTGGAAGAAGTCCGCTCTCACTTAGCATAGAGACGATGGGGCTGGTTCGGAAGGCGCCTATGGCATATCTTAGAACGGCATGGTAGATGGGGCTTATTGCTTTTTCAAACTGTTCCTTTTTAATCGATACTATTGCTATACCGTACAGTAGTTTTGGAAGTAACCAGTGATTAATAATGAAGATAAGTGTATCTTTTGAAGCTTTGTGGGTTCCTGTGCTGAGCATTTTGAAAAGGTTGATATTCTTGGTAGCTGTAGTTTTTAACTGTTTAATGTGGGCTTGGAATGTGAGTTTTTGGTCTATTGTGATCCCGAGTATCTTTACTTTTTTGCAGTCTGGAATTTGTGATTGATTAAGGCAAAGCGGTACAGTTGGGTGCGGTTTGGTGCAGATGTGTAGTATATTGCTTTTTTCAGCAGCGATGTCATAACCAATACGTTTTGACCATTCCCATAAGATGTTCAGTCCCTGTTGCAGATTGTATCGCGCTACTCCATTATCTGCATTGCTCGAGATCAGAACGATATCATCAGCGTACACCAGTGGAGTGATGGATGGTGGTAGTGAGCGGAGAAGACTTTCGATGCTAATCAGAAATAATGTTGGAGAAAGGATGGCTCCTTGAGGAACTCCGTTTTCGAGTGTTTTAGTGCTGGATTTGTTCGTTCCAATCAGAACCTCGAAGGTACGGTGTCGTTCCACCAGTGAACACTTCGTTTGCCTGGTTTGCCTTTTGATTTTGGGATTGATTTCGCTGCTGCATCGTTTATGATCTTGATGATGTTTTCTTCTCTTGCTGTTTGCTTTCTAGAAAAATTCCGAGCTCTCCGATCGCTTATAACGGGCTGTGAGAGAGAATACGTATCGTGCAGCTCGAAAAATTCCAAACGAGTATCGGGCAGCACGAATAAGCTGCTATATAAGCATCGGTCGGGTCAAAATTGTTCTATTATAAAAAGACCCCTATTATAAAAAGACCCTGTATTATAAAAAGATCAGCGGTTCACCCGGACGGACGTGTTTTTGTTCAATTCCAGTGTCTACGCCAACGATCTCGGGAGAGAACGTTGGTAAGTAGTGAATATACCGTTACTTTTTGTGTGTGATCTCGGGAGAGATAAACCACAGTGCCAGCTGCGCGCGTTGATATTGTTTCCGTGAGAGTGATACATACACACGCACACACGACACAGTTTGGAACGTGTGACAAGCACAGCGCATTGGCGCCAAAAACGTCGCTCGCAGCGTAAGCAGTGAAGCCGGTGTTTTCGTGCCATTTTACCCCGCTACTCGGGAGAGTAACGAGAAAAATTATCTTATTTATCTTGAAATTAAAACTCTTTTATTTTACTATTCCGAAATTGTAAATATTAGTCTTAAGATTAATTGAACTTTTGCTTTTAAGGAAAATTTATTTACTTTATTTCATATATTTCTTTATAACCTTATATACACTATATACATTGCATTGAACTAAATAAAACTAACCAACCCGGCAAAATGCCGGGACCCTCGCATCCTGTACGGGATGCACTTCCGCCCGAGCCTCCCCAGAGAGCTCGATCACTACCACCATGGATGGATCGTAATAACGAGTTTGGGGACATGAAGTTCCTCGTTCTCGAGCCGTTGAAAGGCTTTAAGCTCCCGCAAAACCCATGGATAATTTCAAAGAGCATTACCAACGTGGTTGGAGAGCTTACCGAAAGCAGCCACTCGATGGAATTCGGGCAGAAATATCTGATCAAAACCCGAAACGTTGCGCAGTACACAAAAATGCAAAGCATCACGCAACTCATCGATGGTACAAAAGTATCCATCACCCCACACGCTACGCTGAACACAGTCCAGTGCGTAATATTCGCCCCGGAGCTGAAAGGACTAAAGGACGAAGAAATTTTGCTCAACATGGAAAGTCAAAACGTCAAGCAAGTCCGACGATTCACCCGAAAGGTGAATGACGAAATACAACCATCGAACTCTTTCCTGATACGCGTAGAAGCTGGAAAAATACCGGAATCCCTTCGCATAGGGCTGTTGCAGGTGCGAACGAAACCATACTACCCAAAACCAATGCTGTGCTACAAATGCGCCAGCTATGGGCACACAAAAGTACGCTGCTCAAAGGGACAGGTGTGTGGAAACTGCGGAACCGCAGCACACGGTGAATGTTCGACCCATCCCGCTTGCGTGAACTGCAAAGGCGAACACAGCGCATTTTCTCGCGAATGCCCTGCGTTCCAATTTGAAGAACAAGTCATCAAAATAAAAGTCGACCACAACTGCACCTACAAGGAAGCTCGGCAAATGGCCCTCCAACAACATCAGCGAACAAGTGCTGTACAGCAGCGAATCACATTTGCGCAACAAACTACCACGGTGGATGATAAAGACATGAAAATCAAGCGGCTCGAAGAAGAACAAAATGAACTGAAGAAAACGATCGTAGATCAGATGAAAAAGATGGATACCCAGAGCAAGCTCATCGAAGCTCTTCTGAAGAAACTGAAAGAACCAAATGGAAATTCTTGGAATGGAAATGGAAATGGAAAAGAAAAATAAGAATAACCCAACGAACGAAGCCACTACACAAATCGAAGAAAACCAAAGCTCGACCCAATCCAACAATGTCTGCGAGAGCAACAACAATGCTGAAGCAACGGAAAGCCTCGAAACCGACAACGAAACAAATGACCAGGAATCAATGTCTACATCCGACACAGAATCAGAAAATTCGGCCACATCAGTCATCTCAGCACAATCCCGCAAACGAAACCACAACCTGGAAAACGTCTCATCGGAAGAAGAAGAACTAAGAAATGCAGTAAAAAACATGGCATCCAACGAAATCACAGTCATCTCGCCCATCGCTTCTCCCACTCTTCCCTCCGAACAACGATCGCCAACTGCCAAACCATCGAAGAAAAAACATCGCCACTGAATTTATTCTCCTTTCCTCTTACCACAATAGTCTACTAACCTAAATCATTATCATGCTCTCCACAACCAATAATACTAATGACATAAACAAACCATTTCTATTAAACTGGAACATAAGAGGAATGAACACTAACCTCTACGAACTTCAACTTCTAATTAACGAATACAAACCTGCCGTCATAACACTTCAAGAAGTTTGCGATCCACCAAATACCAACCACTCTCCACTTAATCACTACAATTGGTCCTACAAGCTCTCTCCAACTAACCTACATCACAGTGTTGCAATAGGTGTACATAAATCTATTCCCTTCAAATTAATAAAAACTAACACCAATCTTTCCGCAATAGCAGTAAATATTAAGTCTCCCATAGACATGACCATCGTTTCACTCTACCTACCCCCTAGACCTAACTTCAACGAATCCGAGCTTAACTCATTTCTTAACCTTTTTTCACATCCCTTGCTAATAGCAGGAGACCTTAATGCAGAAGATAAGAATCTTAGAATCTCCCAAACTAACAGAAAATTTAATAAACTAAATAACATTTTTACTAACCATAATCTTTCTTTCATTTCCAACCCCAACCCTACCCGACTATGTATCTCTTCAGGTACAGAATCCTTCCTTGACTACATCATCTCATCCTCCTCCCTCCTCAACGAACTTAAACTTTACGTGTTGGCGGACACACATGGCAGTGATCACTATCCGATCATTGTCAAAAGCAAATCATCTCTTCCGGAAAATAAACAACGACCAAAATGGAAATACGAGAATGCCGATTGGACATCATACCAAATAAACATAATAAAACATCTACATTCAGATCCTCAGGCAAGAGAAGAAAACATCATCAAGATCATAAACGATGCAGCAGCTAAATCAATCCCAAAATCAAAGGGCAAACCAGGCAAACGAAGTGTTCACTGGTGGAACGACACTGTCGCAAAAGCCATAAAAAGGAGACGCAAGGCGCTCCGAAAACTACAAAATGCCAAGAAAAACCAAGACCACACCCATATCCCTACCCTCTCCGAGGAATTTCAAATTTCTCATCGCATTGCACGAGAAGAAATAAAGAAGGCAAAACAAGAATCATGGAACCGATTCAAAGACAACATAAGTCCCGAAATGTCTGGAAAAGACATGTGGAAAAATGTGAAATGCCTAACAGAACGCAAGCAAGATACCGCTCATATCATCATCAAAACCGATGACGACACAATAGTGCCAGTTGAATCAACACCAGAGGTACTTGCCACTCATTTTGCCACCATATCCGCCACAAATAGTTATTCGCCAGAATTTAAGACCATCAAAGCAAAAACTGAATCCATACAATTACAATTCAATAGCAGACCCAACATACATTACAATAGATCCTTTTCTATAGCCGAACTGAGTTGGGCTCTTGCCAAGTGCAAAGGCAACTCAGCAGGACCAGACGACATTGGCTATCCACTGTTGAAAAACCTTCCTTCTGAAGGAAAAAACCTGCTCTTAAAGCTTTACAACCACATATGGCAGAGTGGCAAAATTCCTCCTCACTGGAAGAAAAGTCTAACAATACCCATCTTAAAGCCCGATAAACCTAAACACAGCCCAAATAGCTACAGACCAATAAGCTTACTAAACTGCATCGGAAAAGTGTTGGAAAGAATGGTTAACCGGCGTCTTACCCAAGAACTGGAAGGCAGGAAACTCCTCAGCATTAATCAACACGCATTTAGATGCGGATTAGGCACGGAAACTTACTTTGTGCAACTCGAAGAACTGCTGGCCAAAGTAAAATCTGATAAACATCATGCCGACTGTGCTATCATCGACTTGGCTAAAGCTTTCGATCGGACATGGAAATACGCAATCATGCGCCAGCTAGCCAGATGGAATTTCGGAGGTAACATGATCACATTCCTCGATGATTTCCTCTCAGACCGTACCTTCGAGGTTCTGATTGGAACGAACAAATCTAGCACTAAAACACTCGAAAACGGAGTCCCTCAGGGAGCCATCCTTTCTCCAACATTATTTCTGATCAGCATCGAAAGTCTTCTCCGCTCACTTCCACCATCCATCACTCCACTGGTGTACGCTGATGATATCGTTCTGATCTCGAGCAATGCAGATAATGGAGTTGCGCGATACAATCTGCAACAGGGACTGAACATCTTATGGGAATGGTCAAAACATATTGGTTATGATATCGCTGCTGAAAAAAGCAATATCTTGCACATCTGCACCAAACCGCACCCAACCGCACCGCTTTGCCTCAATCAATCACAAATTCCAGACTGCAAAAAAGTAAGGATACTCGGGATCACAATAGACCAAAAACTCACATTCCAAGCCCACATTAAACAGTTAAAAACTACAGCTACCAAGAAAATCAACCTTTTCAAAATGCTCAGTACAGGAACCCACAAAGCATCAAAAGACACACTTATCTTCATTATTAATCACTGGTTACTTCCAAAACTACTGTACGGTATAGCAATAGTATCAATTAAAAAAGAACAGTTTGAAAAAGCAATAAGCCCCATCTACCATGCCGTTCTAAGATATGCCATAGGCGCCTTCCGAACCAGCCCCATCGTCTCTATGCTAAGTGAGAGCGGACTTCTTCCACTTAGCCATGTAATAACAACTAAATTAGCCGCAACAGCAACAAGAATTAAAGAAAAGAACATCCAAGCACCATCATTCCTCAATAGAGCCAACTCCGAACTTTTCGCTATAACAAACTGCAATATCCCGGATATCACAACACTGTTACATCTTGGCACTCGACCGTGGTACCATGAACCCCCTAACATAGACTGGCATTTTAAAAACATCCTTAAAGCAGGCTGCAATAGTACAATAGCACAAAAACATTTCATAGAACACATCAACAACAAATACATTAAGCACAATCACATTTACACCGATGGATCCGTCGATGAAGCAGCAGCAGGATTCGGGATTTACTCACCCATTGATAAAGTAGCGTCCAAACTGCCGGATCATTCTTCCATCTTTACGGCAGAAACGTTGGCATTAATCCAGGCAGTTGAAGATACCCTGCGCTCTGACCTGGAAAACGTCATCTTTACCGACAGTGCGAGTGTCCTCTCGGCACTAGAGCATGGAACATGTAAGGACCCAAACATCCAAAAGCTCTACCAGGTCACTAGCCCACACATAAACCAGGATCAACAACTCACCATCTGTTGGATACCTGGTCACACTGGTATCAAAGGCAACGAGATCGCCGACCGCCTCGCCAACAAAGGCCGAAGAAAAACATCAACCTACAACACCTCGTTGCCTAAAAGAGACGCAATTATCTATATAAATGGAAAAATAAGAGAGGCGTGGGAAAAGGAATGGTTTAAAACCAAAAACAACTTCCTTCGGCTAGTGAAATTAACAACTACACCATGGCCATCAGTAATAAAACATCGAGACCAAAAGATCCTTACTCGAGTAAGAATAGGCCACACTAGACTGACCCACAGCCATCTCATCGAACGATCCAGTCCTCCTCTCTGCCAATTCTGCGGTACCACTATAACAATATTCCACCTCTTAACAGAATGCCACGGATACACACAACTTCGCAATACTTGCCATCTTGACGCCAACATAGACTCAATACTTTCACCTCACCCACAAAAACAGGAAAATCTACTAAAATTTTTAAAACTATCACATTTATTCCATCAACTATAACAATCTAATAATCTGACTTTTCCCCACAAAGAGGCGAAAGAACTCCGCAGGAGCCAAAGCCTCTCTAAACCATACTAACAACAACATTCCGTAAAGACCCTTCTCAAGGAGAACATCGTGTTGTTGGTGATCCCTTACAAACGTACCCCAATCAAATCTAACCATGTCTGGCCGTGGAAAGGGAGGAAAGGTAAAGGGAAAGGCAAAGTCCCGATCCAACCGTGCCGGTCTTCAGTTCCCCGTTGGCCGTATTCATCGTCTCCTGCGCAAGGGTAACTATGCCGAGCGCGTCGGTGCCGGAGCACCCGTGTATCTGGCAGCCGTCATGGAATACTTGGCCGCTGAAGTGCTTGAGTTGGCCGGAAACGCTGCCCGTGACAACAAGAAGACGCGCATCATCCCGCGTCATCTGCAGCTGGCCATCCGCAACGACGAGGAGTTGAACAAGCTGCTGTCCGGAGTAACCATCGCTCAGGGTGGTGTGCTGCCCAACATTCAGGCCGTGCTGCTGCCCAAGAAGACCGAAAAGAAGGCTTAAACGGTGTGACAAAGCTTCCTTCATCTCAAACCCAAAACCGTCCTTTTCAGGGCGACAAATTACTTTGCCAAAGACATTTTATTCGATTTATGCTGTTATGGGAGAACCAGAAGGAAAAAAAAATCCAGATATATCAAGAACCGTGCTTGAAACTGTGTACAAAATGTAAATGAAAAAATGTGCCGTCCTTTGGCACAAAACGCATCCCTTAATATTTTCAATTCTGTAACCTCTCACTACGAATTCTACAAAATGCAACATATCATAAGCGATGCATAAGATTTTCCAGGTAGCTTGTTCAAGAGGGTTGGTTTTACCATATAAATGCAACCAGTGATACCTGCGTGTTGACCTTTTTCTGAAAACAGTAAAGGACACTTTTACCTGATTTATCGTTAACCACGGGAAAATGTTGAAAGGGTCGATTGTCGAAAAATGTTGTGCGTTTAGGTAGCCTTAGGTTCTCACAAAAGTCTGGCTTTCAATATATCGGGAAACGTTGACAATGGCTTTAAAAAAGTTAGACCAAAAATTAGGAAGGTTCAAATAAACAACCATACTTATTAATGTTTCCCTTCACCCTTCATCTTAATCACCAGTTACCCAAATTTGTGAAGCATTTTAAAGTGTTTCGTTGTTTGAAACAATAAAATGATTTGCAATGTAGGAATGCCATAAAATACAAAGTATTGAAATGCCCTAACGCATATGCAACTCCACATTCAATAACGCCGTCTAGTGGTGATCAAAGTCCCTGCAACCAGTAGTAACGCCATCTAAATAATTGGTAAAAGTAAGGCTCTGTAATGGGATGGGATACGAAGCCCTCCGAGGGATAACATAGGCTCTCCCATCCAACTCCTATTCCGACACGTCCTCGTCGTGCAGAGTGGTAACATGTGCCTCCATATATCCTAGCTTGGGTACACGGGCTAGATCCAACCCCTTGGGCGGATGGTGGCATATGGCGAACCAGGAGGGGGGTGGGTATCCCGGGAAACTGGGTGCCTGAACGTCGGGGGGCAACCCGACGCAAAATAAAACGGCCACGTGGGCGCAGGGCCAGTCACCCAGTCTCACGTAACAACTGACTACAGAAAGCACCAGAAGGATACGAAACGGACTTAACGATACCGACCCAACGCAATGCCCCCGGACAACGATAAAAATGGGCTCATGGAACGTACGCACTCTTAGCAAAGCCGGAGCCTTGAAACAACTTGATGACGCCCTAGTCACACTGAGCATGGACCTCGTAGCTCTACAAGAGATTCGGTGGCTAGGGAACGGTGTGCACAATAGGCGTGGTAAGCAATGCTACGACATTTACTACAGCTGCCATGACCGCCACCACGTGCTCGGAACGGGTTTCGCCGTAGGTCCCCGGCTGAAATCCGTAATCATAGATTTCAAGGCTATAAACGATAGGCTATGCACCCTGCGCATGTGAGGCAAATTTTTTAATATAAGCCTCATAAACGTTCACGCCCCTACCGAAGATAAAGAGGAAGAGGAGAAGGACCTTTTTTACGGCCGCCTCGCTAGAACTATAGATGCGTGCCCCAGGCATGACCTCAAAATCATCCTGGGGGACTTCAACGCAAAAGTCGGTAGGGAGCCAATGTACCGCCAATACACTGGCTGTCACAGTCTGCATGAGCACAGTAACGATAATGGTAGTAGATTGGTCCAGTTCGCCGCAGCGAACAATCTGGTTGTAGGAAGTACCAAATTTGCGCGGAGGGACATCCACAAAATAACGTGGGCGCACCCGGATGGCGAATCCTTCAACCAGATCGACCACGTGTTAATAAGCCGCCGACGACAGTCGAGCCTGTTAAACGTCAGAACTTATCGAGGAGCCAATATCGATTCCGATCACTACTTGGTTGGCTTAGTGATACGTTGTAGAATCGCCCGCGCCAATGGGGGCGGAGAAAACACGCAGCCTCGGCTCAACACGGACTCTCTAAGGGACATTACTGTCCAACAGGAATTCAAAGCCGCTTTAGACGAGTCTCTACTACCAGAAAACAGATATGAAACTACGAGCGAGAGGTGGAACGCTCTAAAAACAAAAATAATAAACTGTGCAAGAAATATACTCCCACCACGTCGTGGCAACACCAAATCTGGCTGGTTCGACGATGAATGCAGACTAGTGACCGAACGTAAGAATACTGCATACCGAGCAATGCAGCAACGGCATAGAACGCGGGCATGCGTAGAGGAATATTCACGGCTCAGACGCGAAGAGAAACGAGTTCACCGCTCCAAGAAGCATGCTTTGCAAGAGCAAAACATGCGGGAACTCGAACAAACCAGAGAGGCGTACGGACCGACACGAAAGTTTTACCAAGCGATAGCAGGTCACCGAAACAACGTTGTACCTAAGGTTACCTGCTGTCGCAACAAGGATGGAGATCTGGTCAGTAACCAGCCAGAGGTCCTCTCGCGGTGGGCTCAGTACTTTGATGAATTACTCAACGACCAGTTAAACGAACAGCTAGAAGCGCCACTAGCAGATAGTGTCATGCTACTGCCACCTAGCATAGAAGAAACACGAAAGGCTATCCGTCGGCTGAAAAATAACAAGGCACCCGGAACCGACGGAATTGCAGCTGAACTGGTCAAGAATGGAGGTGCACGACTAGAAAACGAGATTCATCAAATTGTTACTGAGGTGTGGGATAGCGAATCGATGCCTTGTGATTGGAATCTCGGCATCATCTACCCCGTATACAAGAAGGGAGACAGGTTGGACTGCAACAACTACAGGGGTATTACGGTGTTGAATACTGCCTATAAAATATTCTCCCTGATCCTTCAGGATCGCCTTGTCCCGCACGTCGAAGAGATAGTCGGAAACTATCAAAGAGGATTCCGAAACGGAAAATCAACCACTGATCAGATCTTCACCATGCGGCAGATCTTGGAGAAGATGGCTGAATACAAAAACGACACATACCATCTCTTCATAGACTTCAAAGCCGCATACGATAGCATAGCCAGGGTAAAACTGTACGACGCTATGAGCTCATTTGGAATCCCGGCCAAACTGATAAGGCTAGTTAGAATGACTATGACCAACGTCACATGCCAGGTGAGGGTGGATGGAAAACTCTCAGGACCTTTTGCTACCACCAAGGGTCTGCGCCAGGGGGACGGGCTTGCTTGTCTCCTATTCAACTTGGCGCTAGAGAGGGCCATCCGCAACTTGAGGGTGGAGACTACGGGAACCATCTTCTATAAGTCAACCCAGATTCTGGCATACGCTGATGATATAGACATCATTGGTCTGCGGCTCTCCTATGTAGCAGAAGCCTACCAAGGGATTGAGCAGGCGGCAGAGAACCTCGGATTGCAGATAAACGAGGCAAAGACCAAACTGATGGTGGCAACATCAGCGGACCAACCAATAAATAATCCGAATCTACGTATTCGTGATGTACAGATAGGTGAACGCACTTTTGAAGTCGCCCCAGAATTCAACTATCTGGGGTCAAAGGTCAGCAACGACAACAGTATGGAAGTTGAGTTGCGCGCAAGGATGCTGGCTGCCAACCGGTCATTCTACAGCCTGAAAAATCAGTTCACCTCAAAGAACCTGTCGCGACGGACGAAGCTGGGACTATATAGTACCTATATAGTACCAGTACTCACATACGCCTCTGAGACATGGACACTGTCCAAATCTGACGAAACCCTCTTAGCCGCGTTCGAGAGGAAGATGCTCAGAAGGATACTTGGCCCCGTATGTGTGGAAGGACAATGGAGGAGCCGCTATAATGACGAGCTATACGAGATGTACGGCGACCTCACTGTCGTACAGCGTATTAAGCTCGCCAGACTCCGGTGGGCTGGCCATGTTGTACGCATGGAAACGGACGACCCAGCCCGTAAAGTCTTTTTAGGCCGTCCACAAGGACAGAGGAGGCGTGGTAGGCCCAAATTAAGGTGGCAAGATGGCGTGGAGGGGTCCGCCATTAAGGCCGGGATAACGGACTGGCAGACGAAGGCGCGAGACCGTGAGCGGTTTCGGACACTCCTGAGGCAGGCCAAGACCGCAAAGCGGTTGTAGCGCCGGATAAGTAAGTAGGTAAGTAAAAGTAAGGCTCAGTGATCTACGTTACATATGAGAAGCGTTACATGCCTTTTAAAATTCCCAAGCAGTATTTTTGGTAAAAGTAAGGCTCAGTCCTCTACGTTACGCTAGCGTTACGCGTAACGCCTGTTTACCACAAACCCAGGCACCATTTTTGAACGCCTGTTTTAACCGCCGTGGATGAGCAAATTAATAGATTATCATGTCTTAATATAGTTTTTTGGTAAAAGTAAGGCTCAGCCCTCTACGTTACATAGGAGAAGCGTTACATACCCTTTATAATTCCCAAGCAGCATTTTTATAGAGATTTTGTCCACGCGACCAACCAGTGTGCATTATTTGAATAAAAAATATTTTAAACTGCGATGAAAAACAAGTTAATTGCTTGTGCACCTCGTGCAGATTAGCTGCCGCAATATTTACAAAACAACGAGCTGTCAAGGACAGCTCGAATAATTCGTAAAAGAAACTCCAGATGGCGTTGTGAGTTAGATAAGGACGAACAGATATCCCCAAAATGAGACAACTGGCTGAGCTGTTAAATAGGGCCAATAAGGGAAAAGTTCGACACAGGTCGCTAAGCGAGGTTACTTAGGGTCAAGTAGATCAGCTGGTCTGAAACAAAGCGCCATTGAAGACGGCGCTTAGTTGCAAATTATTTAGGAAGAAAGACAGACCAATTTTTGAACTGATCGGCGGAACCCTGAATACCCGAGCGACAGTTACAAAAATTCTGTAGCAGCAACTAAAATAAACATAAAGCTACACCCGTAGCAACAAGATGAATCGATTTCTACGAGATTTCATTTTTAAATAACAAGTAAATAAGAGGTTTAATATTTTTCAATGCTGCACTATGATTTATGAAAAATAGTCTGAAAGAAGGAAGTTCATAAACATCACTAAAGCTTTCAATTTTAGTAACATTTCCTATGATTAGAAAGTATAAAATATTAAAAATGTTAATAAATTAATAATGTATATGAAATATAATTATTACCTATTCAATCTATGTTTCCGCCTATTGTGAATAAACTTTACTGTAGGTGCGAGGGCTCTTTTTTAAATTGAGGTTAATGAAGGTAGTAAATATTTGTATGTATTTCATTATCCTGCTTTATCAATGGGAAAATAAATAAATAATCATTTTTAAAAGTAACCATTTTATATGTATAATATTGTTATAATTATAATACGTGAAGTTGTTACAACTCTGATTGCTGTTAAAATTGATAGCTTAATAGTAATAATATAATTCATTTATACTCATAAATTATAATGAGTGTTATCTTCGCAATTGCTGTTTTTTTTAATGTTTGTTCAAAAATTGTTGCTTTTCTAATTATCATGTAAAAAAACGATATTAAGACATGATAATCTATTAATTTGCTCATCCACGGCGGTTAAAACAGGCGTTCAAAAATGCTGCTTGGGTTTGTGGTAAACAGGCGTTACGCGTATCGCTAGCGTAACGTAGAGGGCTGAGCCTTACTTTTACCTCAATTTGCTTATCCACGACGATAAAACCAGGCGTTCAAAAATGCTGCTTGGGTTTGCGCTAGACAGACGTTACTTGTCTCGCTAGCGTAACGTAGAGGGCTGAGCGTTACTTTTCCCAAATAATTCATTATGCGATCTATGAGGTCCCAGGGTGTTTGTCCTGGATAATAACTGGGAAACATTTTAATGATAACGGAAGCTGGGGAACAATTACCAAATGTACAAACCAAAATGTAAGCATCGCTAGCGGAGCATCGCTAAGTCAGTATACCAAATGAAGTCAGTATCCCAAGAAAATATATAGCATTCAGTTAACAGCATAGATTTTGGAGGTGGAGTTAATTTCTTCATGTTCATAGCACCCTTATAGCAAATCTTGCAGAAAGTATTTGGTGGGTATGAGTTAAATCGAATTAAACAGTTTTGAAGAGTTAAACAATCGGTTTGATCTGATACCGGTAGGAACATTTTCATATCATTTGCATAAAACAATTTTTCGCAATCTGGTATAACGTAAATAATATCATTTATGAAAATGATAAAAATAATAGGGCCTAGAATACTGCCTTGTGAAACCCCGGATGAAATATTCACTGTAATTTGTCTTACACTTAAATTACAGGAGAGCCAATGAACAAGCGTTCTATTTATTCCGTAGCTTGATAGTTTTGAAATTAGCGTTGAGTGATTTACGGAGTCAAAGGCAGCATTGGCACCGTTAGCTGTTATAATAAACTCACAAACCTCATGAAAACGGTGTAGCTTTTTTTCGCCCAATCCTTCTTTTGAATAATTATCACAAGTATCAATGAACGAAGCGCTTGTGTAAAATAAAATTAAATAAAATAAAATAATTTATTTCGACACTATAAAATAAAGTCATAAATTAATAAGTAAATAAAAATTCAATATTTTAACAAACACTTCAATCGTCGCTTTTATGTACGCTTCAAACGCATGCACATACGTTTAAAAGGCACATTTACAAAACGCCATTTCATGTAAATGCACTGAATATACAGCAGTGTGAGTGCTTGTTATGCGAGTAAAATGTTATACGCACACCATTCGAAGCCATCATAGACATTTTTTCTCTCAAATAAAACATGTTAATGTTGCGAAAGACGCAGCTCTTGAGTAATGTATTGTGGTCCTGAAAAGGACCGTTTGATTTGAGACTCCACATGGAAGTTTTATAGAGATAAATTTAACCTCCAAAACCGTACAGAGTGCGGCCCTGACGCTTCAGAGCATACACCACATCCATAGCGGTGACGGTCTTACGCTTGGCGTGTTCAGTGTAAGTGACCGCATCACGAATCACATTCTCCAGAAATACTTTCAGGACGCCACGGGTTTCCTCGTAGATGAGACCGGAGATTCGTTTCACTCCTCCGCGCCGAGCCAAACGGCGGATGGCGGGCTTGGTAATGCCCTGGATGTTATCCCGGAGCACTTTTCGGTGACGCTTGGCTCCTCCTTTACCCAGACCTTTTCCTCCCTTTCCTCTTCCAGTCATGATGAGCACAGGATTGTACGTTCACGATGTTCACACTTCAAATTGACGATCACGAATGAGCGTTTTCGAGCTCAACGTCCCTATTTCTACTTTTTCATCCACGCATTCCCTCTTGCTCTTAAGATGAGAGAAAACAAGGGTTGGCAAGCGCATAAAAAGAGCTCTTGTTCGAGCAGTTTCCTCATTTAACGTTCAACTTTTGTCAAATAAACAAGTTCGCTCCGTGCTCAACAAAACCTACGCTCTCAAAGTGAGATGGCTCGTACCAAGCAAACCGCTCGTAAATCGACTGGAGGTAAGGCTCCTCGCAAGCAGCTGGCCACCAAGGCTGCTCGTAAAAGTGCCCCGGCCACCGGAGGAGTGAAGAAGCCGCATCGTTACCGTCCGGGAACGGTGGCCCTCCGAGAAATCCGTCGCTACCAGAAGTCGACCGAGCTGCTCATCCGCAAGCTGCCCTTCCAGCGCTTGGTGCGTGAGATCGCCCAGGACTTCAAGACTGATCTCCGCTTTCAAAGCTCAGCTGTGATGGCGCTGCAGGAAGCCAGCGAGGCGTATCTGGTTGGTCTGTTCGAAGACACGAATCTGTGCGCCATCCACGCCAAGCGCGTCACCATCATGCCCAAGGACATCCAGCTGGCCCGTCGCATCCGCGGAGAGCGTGCCTAAATCGTCCATGCATCCGGAAGCGGTCCCTGTCTAAACGGGGCATTTCCTTCTCAAAACGGTCCTTTTCAGGACCACCAATACTGTTGAACATTCCAAGAATTTTCTTTCGATTGCTATTATGAAATTGTACATACGAATGCAAGTCTTCACGTATGTCGTTTTGTTATAACGAGGAAAGTGTGAAAAGGGGGAAAATTTGTTTTAAATAATCAATGTTATGGGAGGTATTTTAACTTTTTCTTGTCAAAGTTTCGCTTTTTAATAGGGCATCTGAGGATTTTGACTATATTGATCAATACTTTATTACCATCTATATTACCTATGACTATATTACCAACATCGCAGCTAACGACAAACCACGAACGAATAGTATGACTATATATTTTACAACAAATGATCGACACAAACAGCTTAACTGATGCTTATACACACTTTAATTCAAACGCTTAAGAAGACGACCCTTCAATCCTTATAAGCAAGATTAAAATCGAACAAATCTATTACAACATTTGACTCACGACACATAAGCTGCTATTGGTTGCTTTGTCGATAAATTATCCTCGTATGCGCGAGGAAAATTTAATTTAAAAAAATGATTGTCATACAACGAGCGAAACGACTTCTATTCATAATTCATGATACACGAAACTCCATTTTCAATTTCACCTCGCAAAACGCTTCCAACCAGTGCGGACTTTTTTTTAATGTTTTTTTTTTTAAACGTGCTAAGGTTCTATTTAACATTAATATTTACAATGAACAACGCAGAACTTTAATGTCAATCACAGCATCATTGTTTCCAATACAAAGTTCGCAAACAAACTTAGGATATGGCTGCGTTTACCTGCACTAATGCCATTTAGTACAGGCAAACGCAACAAACTGAACAATAACGTTGACGAAGACGGACACCCTGAAATTAAAGCGCTAATTCGCTGGTGCAGATGAAACGAAGGATAATTCTTTGTTTGAAGGCGGTTTGTGGTCCTGAAAAGGACCGATTTGAGAGCACGAAGCCAATCATTTCAGTGGCTTACTTCGAGCTGGTGTACTTTGTGACAGCCTTCGTTCCTTCGGAGACGGCGTGCTTGGCAAGCTCACCAGGCAGCAGCAGACGAACAGCGGTTTGGATTTCGCGGGACGTGATCGTCGAACGCTTGTTGTAGTGCGCCAAGCGGGATGCCTCAGCAGCAATGCGTTCGAAGATATCGTTGACGAAACTGTTCATGATGCTCATGGCCTTCGAAGAGATGCCAGTATCCGGGTGGACTTGCTTCAACACTTTGTAGATGTAAATAGCGTAGCTTTCCTTGCGGGTCTTGCGCTTCTTTTTCTTGTCGGACTTGGAAATATTTTTCTGGGCCTTGCCAGACTTCTTCGCAGCTTTTCCACTGGTTTTGGGTGCCATTTCGACGGAAAAATTCACTCAACACTGGGACACGATGCGTATGATTCAACGGGTGATTGCGTTCTAGAAAAATTCCGAGCTCTCCGATCGCTTATAACGGACTGCGAGAGAGAATACGTATCGTGCAGCTCGAAAAATTCCAAACGAGTATCGGGCAGCACGAATAAGCTGCTATATAAGCATCGGTCGGGTCAAAATTGTTCTATTATAAAAAGACCCTTCTCAAGGAGAACATCGTGTTGTTCGTGATCCCTTACAAACGTACCCCAATCAAATCTAACCATGTCTGGCCGTGGAAAGGGAGGAAAGGTAAAGGGAAAGGCAAAGTCCCGTTCCAACCGTGCCGGTCTTCAGTTCCCCGTTGGCCGTATTCATCGTCTCCTGCGCAAGGGTAACTATGCCGAGCGCGTCGGTGCCGGAGCACCCGTGTATCTGGCAGCCGTCATGGAATACTTGGCCGCTGAAGTGCTTGAGTTGGCCGGAAACGCTGCCCGTGACAACAAGAAGACGCGCATCATCCCGCGTCATCTGCAGCTGGCCATCCGCAACGACGAGGAGTTGAACAAGCTGCTGTCCGGAGTAACCATCGCTCAGGGTGGTGTGCTGCCCAACATTCAGGCCGTGCTGCTGCCCAAGAAGACCGAAAAGAAGGCTTAAACGGTGTGACAAAGCTTCCTTCATCTCAAACCCAAAACCGTCCTTTTCAGGGCGACAAATTACTTTGCCAAAGACATTTTATTCGATTTATGCTGTTATGGGAGAACCAGAAGGAAAAAAATCCAGATATATCAAGAACCGTGCTTGAAACTGTGTACAAAATGTAAATGAAAAAATGTGCCGTCCTTTGGCACAAAACGCATCCCTTAATATTTTCAATTCTGTAACCTCTCACTACGAATTCTACAAAATGCAGCATATCATAAGCGATGCATAAGATTTTCCAGGTAGCTTGTTCAAGAGGGTTGGTTTTACCATATACATGCAACCAGTGATACCTGCGTGTTGACCTTTTTCTGAAAACAGTAAAGGACACTTTTACCTGATTTATCGTTAACCACGGGAAAATGTTGAAAGGGTCGATTGTCGAAAAATGTTGTGCGTTTAGGTAGCCTTAGGTTCTCACAAAAGTTTGGCTTTCAATATATCGGGAAACGTTGACAATGGCTTTAAAAAAGTTGGACCAAAAATTAGGAAGGTTCAAATAAACAACCATACTTATTAATGTTTCCCTTCACCCTTCATCTTAATCACCAGTTACCCAAATTTGTGAAGCATTTTAAAGTGTTTCGTTGTTTGAAACAATAAAATGATTTGCAATGTAGGAGTGCCAATAAAATACAAAGTATTGAAATGCCCTAACGCATATGCAACTCCACATTCAATAACGCCGTCTAGTGGTGATCAAAGTCCCTGCAACCAGTAGTAACGCCATCTAAATAATTGGTAAAAGTAAGGCTCAGTGATCTACGTTACATATGAGAAGCGTTACATGCCTTTTAAAATTCCCAAGCAGTATTTTTGAAAAGTTTATTAACACCCCAAAAGCTTTCAATTTTAGTAACATTTCCTATGATTAGAAAGTATAAAATATTAAAAATATTAATAAATTAATAAACTATATGAAATATAATTATTACCTATTCAATCTATGTTTCCGCCTATTGTGAATAAACTTTACTTTAGGTGCGAGGGCTCTTTTTTAAATTGAGGTTAATGAAGGTAGTAAATATTTGTATGTATTTCATTATCTTGCTTTATCAATAGTTGGGAACATAAATAAATAATCATTTTTAAAAGTAACCATTTTTTATGTGTAAGATTGTTATAATTATAATACGTCAAGTTGTTACAACTCTGATTGCTGTTAAAAATGATAGCCTAATAGTAATAATATAATTTATTCCCAAATAGCCAGCTCGTACTTTATAGCTGATTTAGGGCTGTTTAACGAAAAATCGTTCCGATGTAGTACTTTGTGGCTGATTAAGAGATAGACGGTACTTTGCGGAACTATGGAGCTTTTTAACAGGCACATGGTACTCTTTGGAACTTTGCGGCTGATTAGCACTATGTGTAGGGTTCATGATGGAACTTGAAGGCTTGTTAAGAAAGGGTACTGAACTTGGTGGAACTTTATAGCTTTTAAATGCATGACATCGGTACAAGGTGGCTCTTGTCAAAGTGTCAAAGACGGACGCCGGCAATAATCTCATTGCTGCTGCACAAGTTAGATTCGTTAATTGAAGAATGAATATTGAGTGAAGTGATTGTGAATTATCAGTAAATTGTGTAAAATTTTGTGTTATTCATCGATACAAAAGATTTAAAAATATACATATTTGATTAAACGAAACAAATCTTGTTGTTTATTTCATCGATGACGCTTGCTTGAAAATAAAACACAAAGAAAAATAATCCCTGGCATCGTGGCATAAGGAAGCTGCTTAGGCGCTGTTTGAAAGACCCACATAGAACTTTGATGCTGTTTATCTACTGCAAAAGGCGAATTAGAGCAGCGATCTTTAGCGTGCCAAAATGAGCTGCTTAAGCAATTCTGGCTATTTGGGTTTATACTCATGAATTATCAATGAGTGTTATCTTTGCAATTGCTGTTCTTTTTTATGTTTGTTCAAAAATTGTTGCTTTTCTAATTATCATGTAAAATAAAATATATTAAGACATGATAATCTATTAATTTGCTCATCCACGACGATTAAACCAGGCGTTCAAAAATGCTGCTTGGGTTTGCGCTAGACAGACGTTACTCGTAACGCTAGCGTAATGTAGAGGGCTGAGCGTTACTTTTCCCAAATAATTCATTATGCGATCTATGAGGTCCCAGGGTGTTTGTCCTGGATAATAACTGGGAAACATTTTAATGATAACGGAAGCTGGGGAACAATTACCAAATGTACAAACCAAAATGTAAGCATCGCTAGCGGAGCATCGCTAAGTCAGTATATCAAATGAAGTCAGTATCCCAAGAAAATATGTAGCATTCAGTTTACAGTATAGATTTTGGAGGTGGAGTTAATTTCTTCATGTTCATAGCACCCTGATAGCAAATCTTGCAGAAAGTATTTGGTGGGTATGAGTTAAATCGAATTAAACAGTTTTGAAGAGTTAAACAATCGGTTTGATCTGATACTGGTAGGAACATTTTCATATCATTTGCATAAAACAAATTTTCGCAATCTGGTATAACGTAAATAATATCATTTATGAAAATGATAAAAAGAATAGGGCCTAGAATACTGCCTTGTGAAACCCCGGATGAAATATTCACTGTAATTTGTCTTACACTTAAATTACAGGAGAGCCAATGAACAAGCGTTCTATTTATTCCGTAGCTTGATAGTTTTGAAATTAGCGTTGAGTGATTTACGGAGTCAAAGGCAGCATTGGCACCGTTAGCTGTTATAATAAACTCACAAACCTCATGAAAACGGTGTAGCTTTTTTTCGCCCAATCCTTCTTTTGAATAATTATCACAAGTATCAATGAACGAAGCGCATGTGTAGCGGCGATTATTGCTTCAAGAGGATGAGAGGCTTGCCCTGAAAAATTAAATAATTTTAATTCGAGACTATAAAATAAATTCATAAATTAATAAGTAAATAAAAATTGAATATTTTAACAAACACTTCAATAGTCGCTTTTATGTACGCTTCAAACGCATGCAAACTTTTGTGAGTGCTTGTTATGCAAGTAAAATGTTATACGCACACCATTCGAAGCCATCATAGACATTTTTTCTCTCAAATAAAACATTTTAATGTTGCGAAAGACACAGCTCTTGAGTAATGTATTGTGGTCCTGAAAAGGACCGTTTGATTTGAGACTCCACATGGAAGTTTTATAGAGATAAATTTAGCCTCCAAAACCGTACAGAGTGCGGCCCTGACGCTTCAGAGCATACACCACATCCATAGCGGTGACGGTCTTACGCTTGGCGTGTTCAGTGTAAGTGACCGCATCACGAATCACATTCTCCAGAAATACTTTCAGGACGCCACGGGTTTCCTCGTAGATGAGACCGGAGATACGTTTCACTCCTCCGCGCCGAGCCAAACGGCGGATGGCGGGCTTGGTAATGCCCTGGATGTTATCCCGCAGCACTTTTCGGTGACGCTTGGCTCCTCCTTTACCCAGACCTTTTCCTCCCTTTCCTCTTCCAGTCATGATGAGCACAGGATTGTACGTTCACGATGTTCACACTTCAAATTGACGATCACAAATGAGCGTTTTTGAGCTCAACGTCCCTATTTATACTTTTTCATCCACGCATTCCCTCTTGCTCTTAAGATGAGAGAAAACAAGGGTTGGCAAGCGTATGAATAAAGCTGTTGTTCGAGCAGTTTCATCATTTAACGTTCAACTTTTGTCAAATAAACAAGTTCGCTCCGTGCTCAACGAAACCTACGCTCCCGAAGTGAAATGGCTCGTACCAAGCAAACCGCTCGTAAATCGACTGGAGGTAAGGCTCCTCGCAAGCAGCTGGCCACCAAGGCTGCTCGTAAAAGTGCCCCGGCCACCGGAGGAGTGAAGAAGCCGCATCGTTACCGTCCGGGAACGGTGGCCCTCCGAGAAATCCGTCGCTACCAGAAGTCGACCGAGCTGCTCATCCGCAAGCTGCCCTTCCAGCGCTTGGTGCGTGAGATCGCCCAGGACTTCAAGACTGATCTCCGCTTCCAGAGCTCAGCCGTCATGGCGCTGCAGGAAGCCAGCGAGGCGTATCTGGTTGGTCTGTTCGAAGACACGAATCTGTGCGCCATCCACGCCAAGCGCGTCACCATCATGCCCAAGGACATCCAGCTGGCCCGTCGCATCCGCGGAGAGCGTGCCTAAATCGTCCATGCATCCGGAAGCGGTCCCTGTCTAAACGGGGCATTTCCTACTCAAAACGGTCCTTTTCAGGACCACCAATACTGTTGAACATTCCAAGAATCTTCTTTCGATTGCTATTATGAAATTGTACATACGAATGCAAGCCTTCACGTATGTCGTTTTGTTATAACGAGGAAAGTGTGAAAAGGGGGAAAATTTGTTTTAAATAATCAATGTTATGGGAGGTATTTTAACTTTTTCTTGTCAAAGTTTCGCTTTTTAATAGGGCATCTGAGGATTTTGACTATATTGATCAATACTTTATTACCATCTATATAACCTATGACTATTATACCAACATCGCTGCTTACAACAAACTACGAACGAATAGTATGACTATATATTTTACAACAAATGTTCAACTCAAACAGCTTAACTGATGCTTATACAAACGTGAATTAAAATGCTCAAGAAGACGACCCTTCAATACTTATAAGCAAGTTTAAAATCGAACAAATCTATTACAACATTTGACTCACGACACATAAGCTGCTATTGGTTGCTTTGTCGATAAATTATCCTCGTATGCGCGAGGAAAATTTAATTTAAAAAAATGATTGTCATACAACGAGCGAAACGACTTCTATTCATAATTCATGACACACGAAACTCCATTTTCAATTTCACCTCGCAAAACGCTTCCAATCAGTGCGGACTTTTTTCATGTTTTTTTTTTTAAACGTGCTAAGGTTCTATTTAACATTAATATTTACAATGAACAACGCAGAACTTTAATGTCAATCACAGCATCATTGTTTCCAATACAAAGTTCGCAAACAAACTTAGGATATGGCTGCGTTTACCTGCACTAATGCCATTTAGTACAGGCAAACGCAACAAACTGAACAATAACGTTGACGAAGACGGACACCCTGAAATTAAAGCGCTAATTCGCTGGTGCAGATGAAACGAAGGATAATTCTTTGTTTGAAGGCGGTTTGTGGTCCTGAAAAGGACCGATTTGAGAGAACGAAGCCAATCATTTCAGTGGCTTACTTCGAGCTGGTGTACTTTGTGACAGCCTTCGTTCCTTCGGAGACGGCGTGCTTGGCAAGCTCACCAGGCAGCAGCAGACGAACAGCGGTTTGGATTTCGCGGGACGTGATCGTCGAACGCTTGTTGTAGTGCGCCAAGCGGGATGCCTCAGCAGCAATGCGTTCGAAGATATCGTTGACGAAACTGTTCATGATGCTCATGGCCTTCGAAGAGATGCCAGTATCCGGGTGGACTTGCTTCAACACTTTGTAGATGTAAATAGCGTAGCTTTCCTTGCGGGTCTTGCGCTTCTTTTTCTTGTCGGACTTGGAAATATTTTTCTGGGCCTTGCCAGACTTCTTCGCAGCTTTTCCACTGGTTTTGGGTGCCATTTCGACGGAAAAATTCACTCAACACTGGGACACGATGTGTATGATTCAACGGGTGATTGCGTTCTAGAAAAATTCCGAGCTCTCCGATCGCTTATAACGGGCTGTGAGAGAGAATACGTATCGTGCAGCTCGAAAAATTCCAAACGAGTATCGGGCAGCACGAATAAGCTGCTATATAAGCATCGGTCGGGTCAAAATTGTTCTATTATAAAAAGACCCTTCTCAAGGAGAACATCGTGTTGTTGGTGATCCCTTACAAACGTACCCCAATCAAATCTAACCATGTCTGGCCGTGGAAAGGGAGGAAAGGTAAAGGGAAAGGCAAAGTCCCGTTCCAACCGTGCCGGTCTTCAGTTCCCCGTTGGCCGTATTCATCGTCTCCTGCGCAAGGGTAACTATGCCGAGCGCGTCGGTGCCGGAGCACCCGTGTATCTGGCAGCCGTCATGGAATACTTGGCCGCTGAAGTGCTTGAGTTGGCCGGAAACGCTGCCCGTGACAACAAGAAGACGCGCATCATCCCGCGTCATCTGCAGCTGGCCATCCGCAACGACGAGGAGTTGAACAAGCTGCTGTCCGGAGTAACCATCGCTCAGGGTGGTGTGCTGCCTAACATTCAGGCCGTGCTGCTGCCCAAGAAGACCGAAAAGAAGGCTTAAACGGTGTGACAAAGCTTCCTTCATCTCAAACCCAAAACCGTCCTTTTCAGGGCGACAAATTACTTTGCCAAAGACATTTTATTCGATTTATGCTGTTATGGGAGAACCAGAAGGAAAAAAATCCAGATATATCAAGAACCGTGCTTGAAACTGTGTACAAAATGTAAATGAAAAAATGTGCCGTCCTTTGGCACAAAAAGCATCCCTTAATATTTTCAATTCTGTAACCTCTCACTACGAATTCTACAAAATGCAGCATATCATAAGCGATGCATAAGATTTTCCAGGTAGCTTGTTCAAGAGGGTTGGTTTTACCATATACATGCAACCAGTGATACCTGCGTGTTGACCTTTTTCTGAAAACAGTAAAGGACACTTTTACCTGATTTATCGTTAACCACGGGAAAATGTTGAAAGGGTCGATTGTCGAAAAATGTTGTGCGTTTAGGTAGCCTTAGGTTCTCACAAAAGTTTGGCTTTCAATATATCGGGAAACGTTGACAATGGCTTTAAAAAAGTTGGACCAAAAATTAGGAAGGTTCAAATAAACAACCATACTTATTAATGTTTCCCTTCACCCTTCATCTTAATCACCAGTTACCCAAATTTGTGAAGCATTTTAAAGTGTTTCGTTGTTTGAAACAATAAAATGATTTGCAATGTAGGAATGCATATAAAATACAAAGTATTGAAATGCCCTAACGCATATGCAACTCCACATTCAATAACGCCGTCTAGTGGTGATCAAAGTCCCTGCAACCAGTAGTAACGCCATCTAAATAATTGGTAAAAGTAAGGCTCAGTGATCTACGTTACATATGAGAAGCGTTACATGCCTTTTAAAATTCCCAAGCAGTATTTTTGAAAAGCTCATAAACACCCCAAAAGCTTTCAATTTTAGTAACATTTCCTATGATTAGAAAGTATAAAATATTAAAAATATTAATAAATTAATAATGTACATGAAATATAATTATTACCTATTCCATCTATGTTTGTGAATCTATCCGCCTATTGTGAATAAACTTTATCTATCTATCTATCCGCCTTTTGTGAATAAACTTTACTTTAGGTGCGAGGGCTCTTTTTTAAATTGAGGTTATTGAATGTAGTAAATATTTGTATGTGTTTCATTTTCCTGCTTTATCTATAGTTGGGAAAATAAATAAATAATCATTTTTAAAAGTAACCATTTTTTATGTGTAAGATTGTTATAATTATAATACGTCAAGTTGTTACAACTCTGATTGCTGTTAAAAATGATAGCCTAATAGTAATAATATAATTTATTTATACTCATGAATTATCAATGAGTGTTATCTTTGCAATTGCTGTTCTTTTTTATGTTTGTTCAAAAATTGTTGCTTTTATAATTATCATGTAAAAAAACGGTATTAAGACATAATAATCTATTAATTTGCTCGTCCACGGCGGTTAAAACAGGCGTTCAAAAATGGTGCTTGGGTTTGTGGTAAACAGGCGTTACGCGTAACGCTAGCGTAACGTAGAGGGCTGAGCCTTACTTTTATCAAAAATACTGCTTGGGAATTTTAAAAGGCATGTAACGCTTCTCATATGTAACGTAGATCACTGAGCCTTACTTTTACCAATTATATACCCGCTGCGCAAATTCGAGCAGTTTCCAGCGCAGAAAATGCACCAAAATCTGCGCTGGCCAGCGCAGATTTCGCCTGGTCTCCCGCGCTGGACTTCAGCGATTCCCGCGCTGGGTCGAGCAAGTTTAGCGCCATCTGTGGGCGAAATGGACGAACTATTTATGGCGGTGGAGCAAAAAAAACGGTCAAATTTTTTTTAAAAAATGGCGCCCATTTTTTCGTCCGCTTCTTCTCCCTCCCTCACCCTGACCTGCCTTACTAGCGCTTCTGCCCGTGCCTTCCGTCGCCAGCTGATTGGTTGTTGTGGTGTATGCGTTGGTTCATATATGTGCATTGCGGTTGTGTATTGTTATTGGTGGGTGTTAGCATTTATTAATTTGTGTGTGACCTTGAGACGCTGTGGGAGAAGCTGGATTGGGATTTGAAGTGTTATCGCTGTATTGATGGTTTATTTTATTTCGTGCCGCTGCTGATGAGACCATTCGATGCCCGTGCCAGTTGAGGGTGAAGAAGCCTATTTAAAACAAGCGTAGGAGAACGTCTAACACTAATCTAATATTTTTTAATTTGAACATGTTTGATGCTTCAACGACCTTCTAAGCATCATGAAGCACAGTGTATAGTGACTAAAAATATATTTTTTTAATGTGCCGAAATCTTTCTCGAGTTTTTGTGTCTCGACACACACACACACGCACACAGCGCGGGGAAAGTGACCATTCACTCTATCATGTTCCGCTCCCCCACCCCGCCTGGCGTTTTGGATGAGGATGCGCTGCAAGATAGCTGAACCAGCCTATCTTCCGATAAGGTAGCCGTAATGGATCATGCGGTAAGGGGGGGGGGAGTGGGGGGGGGGGGGTTGTGAATGCGTATTCGCGTTCGCGCTTTCGTGGATGCATGCTCGCGTGCGCGCTTTCGTGGGTGCGTGCTCGCATGCGCGCTTTCGGGGGTGCGTGCTGGCGTGCGCGCTTTTATGCTCGCGGGCGCGCGTACGTGCGTGTGTGCGTGCGTGCGTGCGTGCGCGCGTTCATGCATGTGTGCGCGCGCGCGTGTGTGTGTGTGTGTGTGTGTGTATGTGTGTGTGTGTGTGTGTGTGTGCGAGTTTGCGCGTGCGTGTTTGTGTGTGAGTTTGCGCGCGCGTGTTTGTGGAAACTCCAAAACTATTTGATTCTGATGCGTACATTTTCATCCGCTGCGGCTACAAAGTCCATGCATTTTCGATCTCGCTACCTGAGAGACAACACAACCATTGGCATTGGCATCTTTGCGATAGGCTCTGCTATTGGGGGTATTAAAAAGACACACGATCAAAGCAAACGTGCGTGTTATATGTAGCACATTTACAGTGAACCCTCTCTTATTTGACACCTCTTCAATTTGAAAAACCTCTCTTATTTTAACATTTTGCACAGTCCCTTGATTTCCAGTACATTTTTGTTCCTTTAATTTGGAAAACCTCTGAAATCTGTATCCCTCTTATTTGTGTATGGTGTTGCCATGGTTATTGAAAGATGTGTGCTCAAATTGGCGATTCTGTTCGCAGTTACCTATAGCAACAGTTAAGGCTGCATACTAAATGTTCTGTCTCTTTCTTGTTTGGATTGACCTTTCATTCACTTTTCACCTCTGTAATTTGAAAACCCCTCTTATTCGACAGTCCCATCGCCTCTCAAATAAGAGAGGGTTCACTGTATTTCTAATTCAGCTAGTGGACCCAAGTGGAAACAACATTTTGAATTGAATTTATACAAAAGAGGATTCTGGATTTGTTTATTACGGTGCGCGTATGGTGCTGCACCTGTCCGTCCAGAATCTGGCGGCTTGTTGGCTTGGAGTCGGTATCATGACGCCGATTGACCGGCAATGCCTTGGAATGGGTTCGGATCGGTAGGTTCATGTTTTGGTCGAGTGCATTCCGTCCATTTGTCTCGTCACAGCGGTAGCCCGGCAGCAACAAAGTCAAGACAAACTCTTACCCGGGTGTGGACTGCTACGCTAAGTTCTTTATATTATTATTATTATTATTATTATTGGCGTACTAGCCAAAGCGATCATGCCGGCCTTTTCAGGACTTGAGTACCACGTAGCCGGATAGTCACCTCTTGATACGGCGGACGGTTCGTACGCGGTTAGAACCCACGACGGGGGTACTGCCACACTGTCTCCTGCTCGATGTATACGCTGCAGGCAGGGGGAAGGATGCACTCTACAGTAAAAAAAAAACACCGTCATGGACCAGCGACGGACCTAACGGTAGGTGGACTAGGCGGTCGGCGATGATCTCTACAAATGGACAGAGTATCAACGACAAGGGCCCCCGGAAAGATGGTCTTTAGGGCTCCGTGGCTGGAGAACCATTCGCACCTCCCCTCCCCCCATGGCGACTACAATTTTAGGGCCTGTGACCGATGATCGTAGGGGTTCCATGGCCACCCCCCTCTCCATCCGTCGGCAATTTAAGTATACTGTTCAATCTCCCAACAGCTGTGTGCCACTACCCCTGCTCCCTGTCATCAGTTACCATTGACAGGGACCTCAATTCGTCTTTCCGCCTTTCATTAACACCTTCCTTCTTTGACCGATGGATCATAACATTCCGGAAAAAACACATTTGGCGACAGTTGTGCACACACACGCACGCTCATACCTTTGCGCAGACGGCACAGCATATCTGTGTAATCTACAACATACGAAAGCAAAAGCTTAGTGTAACAAAGTTATCTTTAATGCTTAACACGTTCAGATCGATGACAGGCCCCACTGCCTGCCAGTGAACTTTCCAGCCTGCGTTCTAGGTGCTGGTGGAAAGGAAAGTTGATGAAAATCAGCGCCGAGATGAACGTGTTAATGCGAATTAGGATTCAGCGCGTTTCACATCAAACCCTCCAGCGTTAGCTAGCGATTCCTTAGTCATTTTTACATTGCAGCAATAGAACTTATTGCGCTTTTTTGGTTTGATTTGTAAAAATGCAACTTCATCGCCGCAATGTGTATAAACGGTTTTTTAAGCGCCACAGCAACTCATGAGCATTGTCCACACGCGAGAATGAGATAGCGCTAGGGAGGGAAAGAGCACGGACGATGGCTGACAGCGATTGGCCGTCTGACACACCAACACATTCAAACCTTCGGCAGCGTTTTGAAGAGTTAAACAATCGGTTTGATCTGATACCGGTAGGAACATTTTCATATCATTTGCATAAAACAATTTTTCGCAATCTGGTTTAACGTAAATAACATCATTTATGAAAATGATAAAAAGAATAGGGCCTAGAATACTGCCTTGTGGAACCCCGGATGAAATATTCACTGTAATTTGTCTTACACTTAAATTACAGGAGAGCCAATGAACAAGCGTTCTATTTATTCCGTAGCTTGATAGTTTTGAAATTAGCGTTGAGTGATTTACGGAGTCAAAGGCAGCATTGGCACCGTTAGCTGTTATAATAAACTCACAAACCTCATGGAAACGGTGTAGCTTTTTTTCACCCAATCCTTCTTTTGAATAATTATCACAAGTATCAATGAACGAAGCGCATGTGTAGCGGCGATTATTGCTTCAAGAGGATGAGAGGCTTGCCCTGAAAAATAAAAATTTTTTAGTTCGACACTATAAAATAAATTCATAAATTAATAAGTAAATAAAAATTAAATATTTAAACAAACACTTCAATCGTCGCTTTTATGTACGCTTCAAACGCATGCAAACTTTTGTGAGTGCTTGTTATGCAAGTAAAATGTTATACGCACACCATTCGAAGCCATCATAGACATTTTTTCTCTCAAATAAAACATTTTAATGTTGCGAAAGACACAGCTCTTGAGTAATGTATTGTGGTCCTGAAAAGGACCGTTTGATTTTAGACTCCACATGGAAGTTTTATAGAGATAAATTTAACCTCCAAAACCGTACAGAGTGCGGCCCTGACGCTTCAGAGCATACACCACATCCATAGCGGTGACGGTCTTACGCTTGGCGTGTTCAGTGTAAGTGACCGCATCACGAATCACATTCTCCAGAAATACTTTCAGGACGCCACGGGTTTCCTCGTAGATGAGGCCGGAGATACGTTTCACTCCTCCGCGCCGAGCCAAACGGCGGATGGCGGGCTTGGTAATGCCCTGGATGTTATCCCGCAGCACTTTTCGGTGACGCTTGGCTCCTCCTTTACCCAGACCTTTTCCTCCCTTTCCTCTTCCAGTCATGATGAGCACAGGATTGTACGTTCACGATGTTCACACTTCAAATTGACGATCACGAATGAGCGTTTTCGAGCTCAACGTCCCTATTTCTACTTTTTCATCCACGCATTCCCTCTTGCTCTTAAGATGAGAGAAAACAAGGGTTGGCAAGCGCATAAAAAGAGCTCTTGTTCGAGCAGTTTCCTCATTTAACGTTCAACTTTTGTCAAATAAACAAGTTCGCTCCGTGCTCAACGAAACCTACGCTCCCGAAGTGAAATGGCTCGTACCAAGCAAACCGCTCGTAAATCGACTGGAGGTAAGGCTCCTCGCAAGCAGCTGGCCACCAAGGCTGCTCGTAAAAGTGCCCCGGCCACCGGAGGAGTGAAGAAGCCGCATCGTTACCGTCCGGGAACGGTGGCCCTCCGAGAAATCCGTCGCTACCAGAAGTCGACCGAGCTGCTCATCCGCAAGCTGCCCTTCCAGCGCTTGGTGCGTGAGATCGCCCAGGACTTCAAGACTGATCTCCGCTTCCAGAGCTCAGCCGTCATGGCGCTGCAGGAAGCCAGCGAGGCGTATCTGGTTGGTCTGTTCGAAGACACGAATCTGTGCGCCATCCACGCCAAGCGCGTCACCATCATGCCCAAGGACATCCAGCTGGCCCGTCGCATCCGCGGAGAGCGTGCCTAAATCGTCCATGCATCCGGAAGCGGTCCCTGTCTAAACGGGGCATTTCCTTCTCAAAACGGTCCTTTTCAGGACCACCAATACTGTTGAACATTCCAAGAATTTTCTTTCGATTGCTATTATGAAATTGTACATACGAATGCAAGTCTTCACGTATGTCGTTTTGTTATAACGAGGAAAGTGTGAAAAGGGGGAAAATTTGTTTTAAATAATCAATGTTATGGGAGGTATTTTAACTTTTTCTTGTCAAAGTTTCGCTTTTTAATAGGGCATCTGATGATTTTGACTATATTGATCAATACTTTATTACCATCTATATAACCTATGACTATTATACCAACATCGCTGCTTACAACAAACTACGAACGAATAGTATGACTATATATTTTACAACAAATGTTCAACTCAAACAGCTTAACTGATGCTTATACAAACGTGAATTAAAATGCTCAAGAAGACGACCCTTCAATACTTATAAGCAAGTTTAAAATCGAACAAATCTATTACAACATTTGACTCACGACACATAAGCTGCTATTGGTTGCTTTGTCGATAAATTATCCTCGTATGCGCGAGGAAAATTTAATTTAAAAAAATGATTGTCATACAACGAGCGAAACGACTTCTATTCATAATTCATGATACACGAAACTCCATTTTCAATTTCACCTCGCAAAACGCTTCCAATCAGTGCGGACTTTTTTCATGTTTTTTTTAAACGTGCTAAGGTTCTATTTAACATTAATATTTACAATGAACAACGCAGAACTTTAATGTAAATCACAGCATCATTGTTTCCAATGATGTGGATGACATAGTTCGCAAACAAACTTAGGATATGGCTGCGTTTACCTGCACTAATGCCATTTAGTACAGGCAAACGCAACAAACTGAACAATAACGTTGACGTAGACGGACACCCTGAAATCAAAGCGCTAATTCGCTGGTGCAGATGAAACGAAGGATAATTCTTTGTTTGAATGCGGTTTGTGGTCCTGAAAAGGACCGATTTGAGAGAACGAAGCCAATCATTTCAGTGGCTTACTTCGAGCTGGTGTACTTTGTGACAGCCTTCGTTCCTTCGGAGACGGCGTGCTTGGCAAGCTCACCAGGCAGCAGCAGACGAACAGCGGTTTGGATTTCGCGGGACGTGATCGTCGAACGCTTGTTGTAGTGCGCCAAGCGGGATGCCTCAGCAGCAATGCGTTCGAAGATATCGTTGACGAAACTGTTCATGATGCTCATGGCCTTCGAAGAGATGCCGGTATCCGGGTGGACTTGCTTCAACACTTTGTAGATGTAAATAGCGTAGCTTTCCTTGCGGGTCTTGCGCTTCTTTTTCTTGTCGGACTTGGAAATATTTTTCTGGGCCTTGCCAGACTTCTTCGCAGCTTTTCCACTGGTTTTGGGTGCCATTTCGACGGAAAAATTCACTCAACACTGGGACACGATGTGTATGATTCAACGGGTGATTGCGTGCTATGTTGTTGTTAGTATGGTTTAGAGAGGCTTTGGCTCCTGCGGAGTTCTTTCGCCTCTTTGTGTATAAAATAGGACTATTAGATTGTTATAGTTGATGGAATAAATGTGATAGTTTTAGAAATTTTAGTAGATTTTCCTGTTTCTGTGGATGAGGTGAAAGTATTGAGTCTATGTTGGCGTCAAGATGGCAAGTATTACGAAGTTGTGTGTATCCGTGGCATTCTGTTAAGAGGTGGAATATTGTTATAGTGGTACCGCAGAATTGGCAGAGAGGAGGACTGGATCGTTCGATGAGATGGCTGTGGGTCAGTCTAGTGTGGCCTATTCTTACTCGAGTAAGGATCTTTTGGTCTCGATGTTTTATTACTGATGGCCATGGTGTAGTTGTTAATTTCACTAGCCGAAGGAAGTTGTTTTTGGTTTTAAACCATTCCTTTTCCCACGCCTCTCTTATTTTTCCATTTATATAGATAATTGCGTCTCTTTTAGGCAACGAAGTGTTGTAGGTTGATGTTTTTCTTCGGCCTTTGTTGGCGAGGCGGTCGGCGATCTCGTTGCCTTTGATACCAGTGTGACCAGGTATCCAACAGATGGTGAGTTGTTGATCCTGGTTTATGTGTGGGCTAGTGACCTGGTAGAGCTTTTGGATGTTTGGGTCCTTACATGTTCCATGCTCTAGTGCCGAGAGGACACTCGCACTGTCGGTAAAGATGACGTTTTCCAGGTCAGAGCGCAGGGTATCTTCAACTGCCTGGATTAATGCCAACGTTTCTGCCGTAAAGATGGAAGAGTGATCCGGCAGTTTGGACGCTACTTTATCAATGGGTGAGTAAATCCCGAATCCTGCTGCTGCTTCATCGACGGATCCATCGGTGTAGATGTGATTGTGCTTAATGTATTTGTTGTTGATGTATTCTATGAAATGTTTTTGTGCTATTGTACTATTGCAGCCTGCTTTAAGGATGTTTTTAAAATGCCAGTCTATGTTAGGGGGTTCATGGTACCACGGCCGAGTGCCAAGATGTAACAGTGTTGTGATATCCGGGATATTGCAGTTTGTTATAGCGAAAAGTTCGGAGTTGGCTCTATTGAGGAATGATGGTGCTTGGATATTCTTTTCTTTAATTCTTGTTGCTGTTGCGGCTAATTTAGTTATTATTATATGGCTAAGTGGAAGAAGTCCGCTCTCACTTAGCATAGAGACGATGGGGCTGGTTCGGAAGGCGCCTATGGCATATCTTAGAACGGCATGGTAGATGGGGCTTATTGCTTTTTCAAACTGTTCCTTTTTAATCGATACTATTGCTATACCGTACAGTAGTTTTGGAAGTAACCAGTGATTAATAATGAAGATAAGTGTATCTTTTGAAGCTTTGTGGGTTCCTGTGCTGAGCATTTTGAAAAGGTTGATATTCTTGGTAGCTGTAGTTTTTAACTGTTTAATGTGGGCTTGGAATGTGAGTTTTTGGTCTATTGTGATCCCGAGTATCTTTACTTTTTTGCAGTCTGGAATTTGTGATTGATTAAGGCAAAGCGGTACAGTTGGGTGCGGTTTGGTGCAGATGTGTAGTATATTGCTTTTTTCAGCAGCGATGTCATAACCAATACGTTTTGACCATTCCCATAAGATGTTCAGTCCCTGTTGCAGATTGTATCGCGCTACTCCATTATCTGCATTGCTCGAGATCAGAACGATATCATCAGCGTACACCAGTGGAGTGATGGATGGTGGTAGTGAGCGGAGAAGACTTTCGATGCTAATCAGAAATAATGTTGGAGAAAGGATGGCTCCTTGAGGAACTCCGTTTTCGAGTGTTTTAGTGCTGGATTTGTTCGTTCCAATCAGAACCTCGAAGGTACGGTGTCGTTCCACCAGTGAACACTTCGTTTGCCTGGTTTGCCTTTTGATTTTGGGATTGATTTCGCTGCTGCATCGTTTATGATCTTGATGATGTTTTCTTCTCTTGCTGTTTGCTTTCTAGAAAAATTCCGAGCTCTCCGATCGCTTATAACGGGCTGTGAGAGAGAATACGTATCGTGCAGCTCGAAAAATTCCAAACGAGTATCGGGCAGCACGAATAAGCTGCTATATAAGCATCGGTCGGGTCAAAATTGTTCTATTATAAAAAGACCCCTATTATAAAAAGACCCTGTATTATAAAAAGATCAGCGGTTCACCCGGACGGACGTGTTTTTGTTCAATTCCAGTGTCTACGCCAACGATCTCGGGAGAGAACGTTGGTAAGTAGTGAATATACCGTTACTTTTTGTGTGTGATCTCGGGAGAGATAAACCACAGTGCCAGCTGCGCGCGTTGATATTGTTTCCGTGAGAGTGATACATACACACGCACACACGACACAGTTTGGAACGTGTGACAAGCACAGCGCATTGGCGCCAAAAACGTCGCTCGCAGCGTAAGCAGTGAAGCCGGTGTTTTCGTGCCATTTTACCCCGCTACTCGGGAGAGTAACGAGAAAAATTATCTTATTTATCTTGAAATTAAAACTCTTTTATTTTACTATTCCGAAATTGTAAATATTAGTCTTAAGATTAATTGAACTTTTGCTTTTAAGGAAAATTTATTTACTTTATTTCATATATTTCTTTATAACCTTATATACACTATATACATTGCATTGAACTAAATAAAACTAACCAACCCGGCAAAATGCCGGGACCCTCGCATCCTGTACGGGATGCACTTCCGCCCGAGCCTCCCCAGAGAGCTCGATCACTACCACCATGGATGGATCGTAATAACGAGTTTGGGGACATGAAGTTCCTCGTTCTCGAGCCGTTGAAAGGCTTTAAGCTCCCGCAAAACCCATGGATAATTTCAAAGAGCATTACCAACGTGGTTGGAGAGCTTACCGAAAGCAGCCACTCGATGGAATTCGGGCAGAAATATCTGATCAAAACCCGAAACGTTGCGCAGTACACAAAAATGCAAAGCATCACGCAACTCATCGATGGTACAAAAGTATCCATCACCCCACACGCTACGCTGAACACAGTCCAGTGCGTAATATTCGCCCCGGAGCTGAAAGGACTAAAGGACGAAGAAATTTTGCTCAACATGGAAAGTCAAAACGTCAAGCAAGTCCGACGATTCACCCGAAAGGTGAATGACGAAATACAACCATCGAACTCTTTCCTGATACGCGTAGAAGCTGGAAAAATACCGGAATCCCTTCGCATAGGGCTGTTGCAGGTGCGAACGAAACCATACTACCCAAAACCAATGCTGTGCTACAAATGCGCCAGCTATGGGCACACAAAAGTACGCTGCTCAAAGGGACAGGTGTGTGGAAACTGCGGAACCGCAGCACACGGTGAATGTTCGACCCATCCCGCTTGCGTGAACTGCAAAGGCGAACACAGCGCATTTTCTCGCGAATGCCCTGCGTTCCAATTTGAAGAACAAGTCATCAAAATAAAAGTCGACCACAACTGCACCTACAAGGAAGCTCGGCAAATGGCCCTCCAACAACATCAGCGAACAAGTGCTGTACAGCAGCGAATCACATTTGCGCAACAAACTACCACGGTGGATGATAAAGACATGAAAATCAAGCGGCTCGAAGAAGAACAAAATGAACTGAAGAAAACGATCGTAGATCAGATGAAAAAGATGGATACCCAGAGCAAGCTCATCGAAGCTCTTCTGAAGAAACTGAAAGAACCAAATGGAAATTCTTGGAATGGAAATGGAAATGGAAAAGAAAAATAAGAATAACCCAACGAACGAAGCCACTACACAAATCGAAGAAAACCAAAGCTCGACCCAATCCAACAATGTCTGCGAGAGCAACAACAATGCTGAAGCAACGGAAAGCCTCGAAACCGACAACGAAACAAATGACCAGGAATCAATGTCTACATCCGACACAGAATCAGAAAATTCGGCCACATCAGTCATCTCAGCACAATCCCGCAAACGAAACCACAACCTGGAAAACGTCTCATCGGAAGAAGAAGAACTAAGAAATGCAGTAAAAAACATGGCATCCAACGAAATCACAGTCATCTCGCCCATCGCTTCTCCCACTCTTCCCTCCGAACAACGATCGCCAACTGCCAAACCATCGAAGAAAAAACATCGCCACTGAATTTATTCTCCTTTCCTCTTACCACAATAGTCTACTAACCTAAATCATTATCATGCTCTCCACAACCAATAATACTAATGACATAAACAAACCATTTCTATTAAACTGGAACATAAGAGGAATGAACACTAACCTCTACGAACTTCAACTTCTAATTAACGAATACAAACCTGCCGTCATAACACTTCAAGAAGTTTGCGATCCACCAAATACCAACCACTCTCCACTTAATCACTACAATTGGTCCTACAAGCTCTCTCCAACTAACCTACATCACAGTGTTGCAATAGGTGTACATAAATCTATTCCCTTCAAATTAATAAAAACTAACACCAATCTTTCCGCAATAGCAGTAAATATTAAGTCTCCCATAGACATGACCATCGTTTCACTCTACCTACCCCCTAGACCTAACTTCAACGAATCCGAGCTTAACTCATTTCTTAACCTTTTTTCACATCCCTTGCTAATAGCAGGAGACCTTAATGCAGAAGATAAGAATCTTAGAATCTCCCAAACTAACAGAAAATTTAATAAACTAAATAACATTTTTACTAACCATAATCTTTCTTTCATTTCCAACCCCAACCCTACCCGACTATGTATCTCTTCAGGTACAGAATCCTTCCTTGACTACATCATCTCATCCTCCTCCCTCCTCAACGAACTTAAACTTTACGTGTTGGCGGACACACATGGCAGTGATCACTATCCGATCATTGTCAAAAGCAAATCATCTCTTCCGGAAAATAAACAACGACCAAAATGGAAATACGAGAATGCCGATTGGACATCATACCAAATAAACATAATAAAACATCTACATTCAGATCCTCAGGCAAGAGAAGAAAACATCATCAAGATCATAAACGATGCAGCAGCTAAATCAATCCCAAAATCAAAGGGCAAACCAGGCAAACGAAGTGTTCACTGGTGGAACGACACTGTCGCAAAAGCCATAAAAAGGAGACGCAAGGCGCTCCGAAAACTACAAAATGCCAAGAAAAACCAAGACCACACCCATATCCCTACCCTCTCCGAGGAATTTCAAATTTCTCATCGCATTGCACGAGAAGAAATAAAGAAGGCAAAACAAGAATCATGGAACCGATTCAAAGACAACATAAGTCCCGAAATGTCTGGAAAAGACATGTGGAAAAATGTGAAATGCCTAACAGAACGCAAGCAAGATACCGCTCATATCATCATCAAAACCGATGACGACACAATAGTGCCAGTTGAATCAACACCAGAGGTACTTGCCACTCATTTTGCCACCATATCCGCCACAAATAGTTATTCGCCAGAATTTAAGACCATCAAAGCAAAAACTGAATCCATACAATTACAATTCAATAGCAGACCCAACATACATTACAATAGATCCTTTTCTATAGCCGAACTGAGTTGGGCTCTTGCCAAGTGCAAAGGCAACTCAGCAGGACCAGACGACATTGGCTATCCACTGTTGAAAAACCTTCCTTCTGAAGGAAAAAACCTGCTCTTAAAGCTTTACAACCACATATGGCAGAGTGGCAAAATTCCTCCTCACTGGAAGAAAAGTCTAACAATACCCATCTTAAAGCCCGATAAACCTAAACACAGCCCAAATAGCTACAGACCAATAAGCTTACTAAACTGCATCGGAAAAGTGTTGGAAAGAATGGTTAACCGGCGTCTTACCCAAGAACTGGAAGGCAGGAAACTCCTCAGCATTAATCAACACGCATTTAGATGCGGATTAGGCACGGAAACTTACTTTGTGCAACTCGAAGAACTGCTGGCCAAAGTAAAATCTGATAAACATCATGCCGACTGTGCTATCATCGACTTGGCTAAAGCTTTCGATCGGACATGGAAATACGCAATCATGCGCCAGCTAGCCAGATGGAATTTCGGAGGTAACATGATCACATTCCTCGATGATTTCCTCTCAGACCGTACCTTCGAGGTTCTGATTGGAACGAACAAATCTAGCACTAAAACACTCGAAAACGGAGTCCCTCAGGGAGCCATCCTTTCTCCAACATTATTTCTGATCAGCATCGAAAGTCTTCTCCGCTCACTTCCACCATCCATCACTCCACTGGTGTACGCTGATGATATCGTTCTGATCTCGAGCAATGCAGATAATGGAGTTGCGCGATACAATCTGCAACAGGGACTGAACATCTTATGGGAATGGTCAAAACATATTGGTTATGATATCGCTGCTGAAAAAAGCAATATCTTGCACATCTGCACCAAACCGCACCCAACCGCACCGCTTTGCCTCAATCAATCACAAATTCCAGACTGCAAAAAAGTAAGGATACTCGGGATCACAATAGACCAAAAACTCACATTCCAAGCCCACATTAAACAGTTAAAAACTACAGCTACCAAGAAAATCAACCTTTTCAAAATGCTCAGTACAGGAACCCACAAAGCATCAAAAGACACACTTATCTTCATTATTAATCACTGGTTACTTCCAAAACTACTGTACGGTATAGAAATAGTATCAATTAAAAAAGAACAGTTTGAAAAAGCAATAAGCCCCATCTACCATGCCGTTCTAAGATATGCCATAGGCGCCTTCCGAACCAGCCCCATCGTCTCTATGCTAAGTGAGAGCGGACTTCTTCCACTTAGCCATGTAATAACAACTAAATTAGCCGCAACAGCAACAAGAATTAAAGAAAAGAACATCCAAGCACCATCATTCCTCAATAGAGCCAACTCCGAACTTTTCGCTATAACAAACTGCAATATCCCGGATATCACAACACTGTTACATCTTGGCACTCGACCGTGGTACCATGAACCCCCTAACATAGACTGGCATTTTAAAAACATCCTTAAAGCAGGCTGCAATAGTACAATAGCACAAAAACATTTCATAGAACACATCAACAACAAATACATTAAGCACAATCACATTTACACCGATGGATCCGTCGATGAAGCAGCAGCAGGATTCGGGATTTACTCACCCATTGATAAAGTAGCGTCCAAACTGCCGGATCATTCTTCCATCTTTACGGCAGAAACGTTGGCATTAATCCAGGCAGTTGAAGATACCCTGCGCTCTGACCTGGAAAACGTCATCTTTACCGACAGTGCGAGTGTCCTCTCGGCACTAGAGCATGGAACATGTAAGGACCCAAACATCCAAAAGCTCTACCAGGTCACTAGCCCACACATAAACCAGGATCAACAACTCACCATCTGTTGGATACCTGGTCACACTGGTATCAAAGGCAACGAGATCGCCGACCGCCTCGCCAACAAAGGCCGAAGAAAAACATCAACCTACAACACCTCGTTGCCTAAAAGAGACGCAATTATCTATATAAATGGAAAAATAAGAGAGGCGTGGGAAAAGGAATGGTTTAAAACCAAAAACAACTTCCTTCGGCTAGTGAAATTAACAACTACACCATGGCCATCAGTAATAAAACATCGAGACCAAAAGATCCTTACTCGAGTAAGAATAGGCCACACTAGACTGACCCACAGCCATCTCATCGAACGATCCAGTCCTCCTCTCTGCCAATTCTGCGGTACCACTATAACAATATTCCACCTCTTAACAGAATGCCACGGATACACACAACTTCGCAATACTTGCCATCTTGACGCCAACATAGACTCAATACTTTCACCTCACCCACAAAAACAGGAAAATCTACTAAAATTTTTAAAACTATCACATTTATTCCATCAACTATAACAATCTAATAATCTGACTTTTCCCCACAAAGAGGCGAAAGAACTCCGCAGGAGCCAAAGCCTCTCTAAACCATACTAACAACAACATTCCGTAAAGACCCTTCTCAAGGAGAACATCGTGTTGTTGGTGATCCCTTACAAACGTACCCCAATCAAATCTAACCATGTCTGGCCGTGGAAAGGGAGGAAAGGTAAAGGGAAAGGCAAAGTCCCGATCCAACCGTGCCGGTCTTCAGTTCCCCGTTGGCCGTATTCATCGTCTCCTGCGCAAGGGTAACTATGCCGAGCGCGTCGGTGCCGGAGCACCCGTGTATCTGGCAGCCGTCATGGAATACTTGGCCGCTGAAGTGCTTGAGTTGGCCGGAAACGCTGCCCGTGACAACAAGAAGACGCGCATCATCCCGCGTCATCTGCAGCTGGCCATCCGCAACGACGAGGAGTTGAACAAGCTGCTGTCCGGAGTAACCATCGCTCAGGGTGGTGTGCTGCCCAACATTCAGGCCGTGCTGCTGCCCAAGAAGACCGAAAAGAAGGCTTAAACGGTGTGACAAAGCTTCCTTCATCTCAAACCCAAAACCGTCCTTTTCAGGGCGACAAATTACTTTGCCAAAGACATTTTATTCGATTTATGCTGTTATGGGAGAACCAGAAGGAAAAAAAAATCCAGATATATCAAGAACCGTGCTTGAAACTGTGTACAAAATGTAAATGAAAAAATGTGCCGTCCTTTGGCACAAAACGCATCCCTTAATATTTTCAATTCTGTAACCTCTCACTACGAATTCTACAAAATGCAACATATCATAAGCGATGCATAAGATTTTCCAGGTAGCTTGTTCAAGAGGGTTGGTTTTACCATATAAATGCAACCAGTGATACCTGCGTGTTGACCTTTTTCTGAAAACAGTAAAGGACACTTTTACCTGATTTATCGTTAACCACGGGAAAATGTTGAAAGGGTCGATTGTCGAAAAATGTTGTGCGTTTAGGTAGCCTTAGGTTCTCACAAAAGTCTGGCTTTCAATATATCGGGAAACGTTGACAATGGCTTTAAAAAAGTTAGACCAAAAATTAGGAAGGTTCAAATATACAACCATACTTATTAATGTTTCCCTTCACCCTTCATCTTAATCACCAGTTACCCAAATTTGTGAAGCATTTTAAAGTGTTTCGTTGTTTGAAACAATAAAATGATTTGCAATGTAGGAATGCCATAAAATACAAAGTATTGAAATGCCCTAACGCATATGCAACTCCACATTCAATAACGCCGTCTAGTGGTGATCAAAGTCCCTGCAACCAGTAGTAACGCCATCTAAATAATTGGTAAAAGTAAGGCTCTGTAATGGGATGGGATACGAAGCCCTCCGAGGGATAACATAGGCTCTCCCATCCAACTCCTATTCCGACACGTCCTCGTCGTGCAGAGTGGTAACATGTGCCTCCATATATCCTAGCTTGGGTACACGGGCTAGATCCAACCCCTTGGGCGGATGGTGGCATATGGCGAACCAGGAGGGGGGTGGGTATCCCGGGAAACTGGGTGCCTGAACGTCGGGGGGCAACCCGACGCAAAATAAAACGGCCACGTGGGCGCAGGGCCAGTCACCCAGTCTCACGTAACAACTGACTACAGAAAGCACCAGAAGGATACGAAACGGACTTAACGATACCGACCCAACGCAATGCCCCCGGACAACGATAAAAATGGGCTCATGGAACGTACGCACTCTTAGCAAAGCCGGAGCCTTGAAACAACTTGATGACGCCCTAGTCACACTGAGCATGGACCTCGTAGCTCTACAAGAGATTCGGTGGCTAGGGAACGGTGTGCACAATAGGCGTGGTAAGCAATGCTACGACATTTACTACAGCTGCCATGACCGCCACCACGTGCTCGGAACGGGTTTCGCCGTAGGTCCCCGGCTGAAATCCGTAATCATAGATTTCAAGGCTATAAACGATAGGCTATGCACCCTGCGCATGTGAGGCAAATTTTTTAATATAAGCCTCATAAACGTTCACGCCCCTACCGAAGATAAAGAGGAAGAGGAGAAGGACCTTTTTTACGGCCGCCTCGCTAGAACTATAGATGCGTGCCCCAGGCATGACCTCAAAATCATCCTGGGGGACTTCAACGCAAAAGTCGGTAGGGAGCCAATGTACCGCCAATACACTGGCTGTCACAGTCTGCATGAGCACAGTAACGATAATGGTAGTAGATTGGTCCAGTTCGCCGCAGCGAACAATCTGGTTGTAGGAAGTACCAAATTTGCGCGGAGGGACATCCACAAAATAACGTGGGCGCACCCGGATGGCGAATCCTTCAACCAGATCGACCACGTGTTAATAAGCCGCCGACGACAGTCGAGCCTGTTAAACGTCAGAACTTATCGAGGAGCCAATATCGATTCCGATCACTACTTGGTTGGCTTAGTGATACGTTGTAGAATCGCCCGCGCCAATGGGGGCGGAGAAAACACGCAGCCTCGGCTCAACACGGACTCTCTAAGGGACATTACTGTCCAACAGGAATTCAAAGCCGCTTTAGACGAGTCTCTACTACCAGAAAACAGATATGAAACTACGAGCGAGAGGTGGAACGCTCTAAAAACAAAAATAATAAACTGTGCAAGAAATATACTCCCACCACGTCGTGGCAACACCAAATCTGGCTGGTTCGACGATGAATGCAGACTAGTGACCGAACGTAAGAATACTGCATACCGAGCAATGCAGCAACGGCATAGAACGCGGGCATGCGTAGAGGAATATTCACGGCTCAGACGCGAAGAGAAACGAGTTCACCGCTCCAAGAAGCATGCTTTGCAAGAGCAAAACATGCGGGAACTCGAACAAACCAGAGAGGCGTACGGACCGACACGAAAGTTTTACCAAGCGATAGCAGGTCACCGAAACAACGTTGTACCTAAGGTTACCTGCTGTCGCAACAAGGATGGAGATCTGGTCAGTAACCAGCCAGAGGTCCTCTCGCGGTGGGCTCAGTACTTTGATGAATTACTCAACGACCAGTTAAACGAACAGCTAGAAGCGCCACTAGCAGATAGTGTCATGCTACTGCCACCTAGCATAGAAGAAACACGAAAGGCTATCCGTCGGCTGAAAAATAACAAGGCACCCGGAACCGACGGAATTGCAGCTGAACTGGTCAAGAATGGAGGTGCACGACTAGAAAACGAGATTCATCAAATTGTTACTGAGGTGTGGGATAGCGAATCGATGCCTTGTGATTGGAATCTCGGCATCATCTACCCCGTATACAAGAAGGGAGACAGGTTGGACTGCAACAACTACAGGGGTATTACGGTGTTGAATACTGCCTATAAAATATTCTCCCTGATCCTTCAGGATCGCCTTGTCCCGCACGTCGAAGAGATAGTCGGAAACTATCAAAGAGGATTCCGAAACGGAAAATCAACCACTGATCAGATCTTCACCATGCGGCAGATCTTGGAGAAGATGGCTGAATACAAAAACGACACATACCATCTCTTCATAGACTTCAAAGCCGCATACGATAGCATAGCCAGGGTAAAACTGTACGACGCTATGAGCTCATTTGGAATCCCGGCCAAACTGATAAGGCTAGTTAGAATGACTATGACCAACGTCACATGCCAGGTGAGGGTGGATGGAAAACTCTCAGGACCTTTTGCTACCACCAAGGGTCTGCGCCAGGGGGACGGGCTTGCTTGTCTCCTATTCAACTTGGCGCTAGAGAGGGCCATCCGCAACTTGAGGGTGGAGACTACGGGAACCATCTTCTATAAGTCAACCCAGATTCTGGCATACGCTGATGATATAGACATCATTGGTCTGCGGCTCTCCTATGTAGCAGAAGCCTACCAAGGGATTGAGCAGGCGGCAGAGAACCTCGGATTGCAGATAAACGAGGCAAAGACCAAACTGATGGTGGCAACATCAGCGGACCAACCAATAAATAATCCGAATCTACGTATTCGTGATGTACAGATAGGTGAACGCACTTTTGAAGTCGCCCCAGAATTCAACTATCTGGGGTCAAAGGTCAGCAACGACAACAGTATGGAAGTTGAGTTGCGCGCAAGGATGCTGGCTGCCAACCGGTCATTCTACAGCCTGAAAAATCAGTTCACCTCAAAGAACCTGTCGCGACGGACGAAGCTGGGACTATATAGTACCTATATAGTACCAGTACTCACATACGCCTCTGAGACATGGACACTGTCCAAATCTGACGAAACCCTCTTAGCCGCGTTCGAGAGGAAGATGCTCAGAAGGATACTTGGCCCCGTATGTGTGGAAGGACAATGGAGGAGCCGCTATAATGACGAGCTATACGAGATGTACGGCGACCTCACTGTCGTACAGCGTATTAAGCTCGCCAGACTCCGGTGGGCTGGCCATGTTGTACGCATGGAAACGGACGACCCAGCCCGTAAAGTCTTTTTAGGCCGTCCACAAGGACAGAGGAGGCGTGGTAGGCCCAAATTAAGGTGGCAAGATGGCGTGGAGGGGTCCGCCATTAAGGCCGGGATAACGGACTGGCAGACGAAGGCGCGAGACCGTGAGCGGTTTCGGACACTCCTGAGGCAGGCCAAGACCGCAAAGCGGTTGTAGCGCCGGATAAGTAAGTAGGTAAGTAAAAGTAAGGCTCAGTGATCTACGTTACATATGAGAAGCGTTACATGCCTTTTAAAATTCCCAAGCAGTATTTTTGGTAAAAGTAAGGCTCAGTCCTCTACGTTACGCTAGCGTTACGCGTAACGCCTGTTTACCACAAACCCAGGCACCATTTTTGAACGCCTGTTTTAACCGCCGTGGATGAGCAAATTAATAGATTATCATGTCTTAATATAGTTTTTTGGTAAAAGTAAGGCTCAGCCCTCTACGTTACATAGGAGAAGCGTTACATACCCTTTATAATTCCCAAGCAGCATTTTTATAGAGATTTTGTCCACGCGACCAACCAGTGTGCATTATTTGAATAAAAAATATTTTAAACTGCGATGAAAAACAAGTTAATTGCTTGTGCACCTCGTGCAGATTAGCTGCCGCAATATTTACAAAACAACGAGCTGTCAAGGACAGCTCGAATAATTCGTAAAAGAAACTCCAGATGGCGTTGTGAGTTAGATAAGGACGAACAGATATCCCCAAAATGAGACAACTGGCTGAGCTGTTAAATAGGGCCAATAAGGGAAAAGTTCGACACAGGTCGCTAAGCGAGGTTACTTAGGGTCAAGTAGATCAGCTGGTCTGAAACAAAGCGCCATTGAAGACGGCGCTTAGTTGCAAATTATTTAGGAAGAAAGACAGACCAATTTTTGAACTGATCGGCGGAACCCTGAATACCCGAGCGACAGTTACAAAAATTCTGTAGCAGCAACTAAAATAAACATAAAGCTACACCCGTAGCAACAAGATGAATCGATTTCTACGAGATTTCATTTTTAAATAACAAGTAAATAAGAGGTTTAATATTTTTCAATGCTGCACTATGATTTATGAAAAATAGTCTGAAAGAAGGAAGTTCATAAACATCACTAAAGCTTTCAATTTTAGTAACATTTCCTATGATTAGAAAGTATAAAATATTAAAAATGTTAATAAATTAATAATGTATATGAAATATAATTATTACCTATTCAATCTATGTTTCCGCCTATTGTGAATAAACTTTACTGTAGGTGCGAGGGCTCTTTTTTAAATTGAGGTTAATGAAGGTAGTAAATATTTGTATGTATTTCATTATCCTGCTTTATCAATGGGAAAATAAATAAATAATCATTTTTAAAAGTAACCATTTTATATGTATAATATTGTTATAATTATAATACGTGAAGTTGTTACAACTCTGATTGCTGTTAAAATTGATAGCTTAATAGTAATAATATAATTCATTTACACTCATAAATTATAATGAGTGTTATCTTCGCAATTGCTGTTTTTTTTAATGTTTGTTCAAAAATTGTTGCTTTTCTAATTATCATGTAAAAAAACGATATTAAGACATGATAATCTATTAATTTGCTCATCCACGGCGGTTAAAACAGGCGTTCAAAAATGCTGCTTGGGTTTGTGGTAAACAGGCGTTACGCGTATCGCTAGCGTAACGTAGAGGGCTGAGCCTTACTTTTACCTCAATTTGCTTATCCACGACGATAAAACCAGGCGTTCAAAAATGCTGCTTGGGTTTGCGCTAGACAGACGTTACTTGTCTCGCTAGCGTAACGTAGAGGGCTGAGCGTTACTTTTCCCAAATAATTCATTATGCGATCTATGAGGTCCCAGGGTGTTTGTCCTGGATAATAACTGGGAAACATTTTAATGATAACGGAAGCTGGGGAACAATTACCAAATGTACAAACCAAAATGTAAGCATCGCAAGCGGAGCATCGCTAAGTCAGTATACCAAATGAAGTCAGTATCCCAAGAAAATATATAGCATTCAGTTAACAGCATAGATTTTGGAGGTGGAGTTAATTTCTTCATGTTCATAGCACCCTGATAGCAAATCTTGCAGAAAGTATTTGGTGGGTATGAGTTAAATCGAATTAAACAGTTTTGAAGAGTTAAACAATCGGTTTGATCTGATACCGGTAGGAACATTTTCATATCATTTGCATAAAACAATTTTTCGCAATCTGGTATAACGTAAATAACATCATTTATGAAAATGATAAAAATAATAGGGCCTAGAATACTGCCTTGTGAAACCCCGGATGAAATATTCACTGTAATTTGTCTTACACTTAAATTACAGGAGAGCCAATGAACAAGCGTTCTATTTATTCCGTAGCTTGATAGTTTTGAAATTAGCGTTGAGTGATTTACGGAGTCAAAGGCAGCATTGGCACCGTTAGCTGTTATAATAAACTCACAAACCTCATGAAAACGGTGTAGCTTTTTTTCGCCCAATCCTTCTTTTGAATAATTATCACAAGTATCAATGAACGAAGCGCTTGTGTAAAATAAAATTAAATAAAATAAAATAATTTATTTCGACACTATAAAATAAAGTCATAAATTAATAAGTAAATAAAAATTCAATATTTTAACAAACACTTCAATCGTCGCTTTTATGTACGCTTCAAACGCATGCACATACGTTTAAAAGGCACATTTACAAAACGCCATTTCATGTAAATGCACTGAATATACAGCAGTGTGAGTGCTTGTTATGCAAGTAAAATGTTATACGCACACCATTCGAAGCCATCATAGACATTATTTCTCTCAAATAAAACATTTTAATGTTGCGAAAGACACAGCTCTTGAGTAATGTATTGTGGTCCTGAAAAGGACCGTTTGATTTGAGACTCCACATGGAAGTTTTATAGAGATAAATTTAACCTCCAAAACCGTACAGAGTGCGGCCCTGACGCTTCAGAGCATACACCACATCCATAGCGGTGACGGTCTTACGCTTGGCGTGTTCAGTGTAAGTGACCGCATCACGAATCACATTCTCCAGAAATACTTTCAGGACGCCACGGGTTTCCTCGTAGATGAGACCGGAGATTCGTTTCACTCCTCCGCGCCGAGCCAAACGGCGGATGGCGGGCTTGGTAATGCCCTGGATGTTATCCCGGAGCACTTTTCGGTGACGCTTGGCTCCTCCTTTACCCAGACCTTTTCCTCCCTTTCCTCTTCCAGTCATGATGAGCACAGGATTGTACGTTCACGATGTTCACACTTCAAATTGACGATCACGAATGAGCGTTTTCGAGCTCAACGTCCCTATTTCTACTTTTTCATCCACGCATTCCCTCTTGCTCTTAAGATGAGAGAAAACAAGGGTTGGCAAGCGCATAAAAAGAGCTCTTGTTCGAGCAGTTTCCTCATTTAACGTTCAACTTTTGTCAAATAAACAAGTTCGCTCCGTGCTCAACAAAACCTACGCTCTCAAAGTGAGATGGCTCGTACCAAGCAAACCGCTCGTAAATCGACTGGAGGTAAGGCTCCTCGCAAGCAGCTGGCCACCAAGGCTGCTCGTAAAAGTGCCCCGGCCACCGGAGGAGTGAAGAAGCCGCATCGTTACCGTCCGGGAACGGTGGCCCTCCGAGAAATCCGTCGCTACCAGAAGTCGACCGAGCTGCTCATCCGCAAGCTGCCCTTCCAGCGCTTGGTGCGTGAGATCGCCCAGGACTTCAAGACTGATCTCCGCTTTCAAAGCTCAGCTGTGATGGCGCTGCAGGAAGCCAGCGAGGCGTATCTGGTTGGTCTGTTCGAAGACACGAATCTGTGCGCCATCCACGCCAAGCGCGTCACCATCATGCCCAAGGACATCCAGCTGGCCCGTCGCATCCGCGGAGAGCGTGCCTAAATCGTCCATGCATCCGGAAGCGGTCCCTGTCTAAACGGGGCATTTCCTTCTCAAAACGGTCCTTTTCAGGACCACCAATACTGTTGAACATTCCAAGAATTTTCTTTCGATTGCTATTATGAAATTGTACATACGAATGCAAGTCTTCACGTATGTCGTTTTGTTATAACGAGGAAAGTGTGAAAAGGGGGAAAATTTGTTTTAAATAATCAATGTTATGGGAGGTATTTTAACTTTTTCTTGTCAAAGTTTCGCTTTTTAATAGGGCATCTGAGGATTTTGACTATATTGATCAATACTTTATTACCATCTATATAACCTATGACTATTATACCAACATCGCTGCTTACAACAAACTACGAACGAATAGTATGACTATATATTTTACAACAAATGTTCAACTCAAACAGCTCAACTGATGCTTATACAAACGTGAATTAAAATGCTCAAGAAGACGACCCTTCAATACTTATAAGCAAGTTTAAAATCGAACAAATCTATTACAACATTTGACTCACGACACATAAGCTGCTATTGGTTGCTTTGTCGATAAATTATCCTCGTATGCGCGAGGAAAATTTAATTTAAAAAAATAATTGTCATACAACGAGCGAAACGACTTCTATTCATAATTCATGATACACGAAACTCCATTTTCAATTTCACCTCGCAAAACGCTTCCAACCAGTGCGGACTTTTTTTTAATGTTTTTTTTTTAAACGTGCTACGGTTCTATTTAACATTAATATATACAATGAACAACGCAGAACTTTAATGTCAATCACAGCATCATTGTTTCCAATACAAAGTTCGCAAACAAACTTAGGATATGGCTGCGTTTACCTGCACTAATGCCATTTAGTACAGGCAAACGCAACAAACTGAACAAAACGTTGACGAAGACGGACACCCTGAAATTAAAGCGCTAATTCGCTGGTGCAGATGAAACGAAGGATAATTCTTTGTTTGAATGCGGTTTGTGGTCCTGAAAAGGACCGATTAAAGAGAGGTTCATGAAAAGAAGCCAATCATTTCAGTGGCTTACTTCGAGCTGGTGTACTTTGTGACAGCCTTCGTTCCTTCGGAGACGGCGTGCTTGGCAAGCTCACCAGGCAGCAGCAGACGAACAGCGGTTTGGATTTCGCGGGACGTGATCGTCGAACGCTTGTTGTAGTGCGCCAAGCGGGATGCCTCAGCAGCAATGCGTTCGAAGATATCGTTGACGAAACTGTTCATGATGCTCATGGCCTTCGAAGAGATGCCAGTATCCGGGTGGACTTGCTTCAACACTTTGTAGATGTAAATAGCGTAGCTTTCCTTGCGGGTCTTGCGCTTCTTTTTCTTGTCGGACTTGGAAATATTTTTCTGGGCCTTGCCAGACTTCTTCGCAGCTTTTCCACTGGTTTTGGGTGCCATTTCGACGGAAAAATTCACTCAAGACTGGGACACGATGTGTATGATTCAACGGGCGATTGCGTTCTAGAAAAATTCCGAGCTCTCCGATCGCTTATAACGGGCTGTGAGAGAGAATACGTATCGTGCAGCTCGAAAAATTCCAAACGAGTATCGGGCAGCACGAATAAGCTGCTATATAAGCATCGGTCGGGTCAAAATTGTTCTATTATAAAAAGACCCTTCTCAAGGAGAACATCGTGTTGTTGGTGATCCCTTACAAACGTACCCCAATCAAATCTAACCATGTCTGGCCGTGGAAAGGGAGGAAAGGTAAAGGGAAAGGCAAAGTCCCGTTCCAACCGTGCCGGTCTTCAGTTCCCCGTTGGCCGTATTCATCGTCTCCTGCGCAAGGGTAACTATGCCGAGCGCGTCGGTGCCGGAGCACCCGTGTATCTGGCAGCCGTCATGGAATACTTGGCCGCTGAAGTGCTTGAGTTGGCCGGAAACGCTGCTCGTGACAACAAGAAGACGCGCATCATCCCGCGTCATCTGCAGCTGGCCATCCGCAACGACGAGGAGTTGAACAAGCTGCTGTCCGGAGTAACCATCGCTCAGGGTGGTGTGCTGCCCAACATTCAGGCCGTGCTGCTGCCCAAGAAGACCGAAAAGAAGGCTTAAACGTTGTGACAAAGCTTCCTTCATCTCAAACCCAAAACCGTCCTTTTCAGGGCGACAAATTACTTTGCCAAAGACATTTTATTCGATTTATGCTGTTATGGGAGAACCAGAAGGAAAAAAATCCAGATATATCAAGAACCGTGCTTGAAACTGTGTACAAAATGTAAATGAAAAAATGTGCCGTCCTTTGGCACAAAAAGCATCCCTTAATATTTTCAATTCTGTAACCTCTCACTACGAATTCTACAAAATGCAGCATATCA